>NC_091003.1:24813814-25134584 GCF_041146395.1 Eulemur rufifrons
GGCCCACTTTGCCACGTGAGTACCCAGTGAGTGGTGCCCTCTCTAATTTGGGGTGAAGCAGAGCCAGCTCCCCAGCTTGCAAAGGTCTCTCCCCATCAGCCCATCTGCCTAGTGAGCTCCTAGAAGGCTGCTGAAGGCCAGCACTCCAAGGCAGCACCAGGTCGGGCCTCCTGCCCCTGTGGACCTAAGAAAATGCTGTCCCATGCGGCCCCCCCCCCTTGGGCTCCCTCCCTCCTTTTTGTCTCCAATGCTGCAGTCAGCTGTGACATCACTGCCCTGACTTCCTCAGGCCTGTCCCCAGAACCCCTGACACTCATTCTGTCTTCTGGAAATGAACCCCCAACTATCATGTCAGGTAACCTTTTATTTAAGGGCTCACCGCCCATGTTGGAAGAGGCAGACCATGTTCTGATAGCGGAGGCTGCAGGGAGCTAGCACCAGGCATCACCAAGCATCACCAGCCTGTCCATGCCACAGGGGCCTCTGGAGGCAGGTGGTGGCGATCCTGATCCCGGGGCCTAGAGACTGAAGTGAACCTTAGGCTTTGCAGTCCCCTGCTGAGTCCGACCCCTTGCTCATGCCTGCCCAGGGGACCCCCAGGGCTGTCCCGTCACTGCCCCTGCTGACCGTCCTCCTGCATGCACTTTCCTCCCCTGGGGGGCCCTTCTCCTGGTCCCTGGAGGGGCAGGCTGGGCTACCCCAGGCAGCAGAGCCTGGCAACTCCTCAGTCTTCCAGGCTCAGGCCCTGGGTACCCACCCACCAAGCACACAGTCTTCAACTCCTAAGCCAGTGCTCTCTCTGACAGCACCTGCCTTCATCAGGGCGCAGAGGTTGGCTTGAGTGGGGCTCTTCCACCCAAGGCAGGGTCAGCATTGAGTAAAGGCTGACCAATTCCCCAAACGGGCAAGGCCCAGGCCTGGGTCAGGGCCTCTGAGTACACTTTCCCCTTTGGCCAAAGGGAGGGTCCAGGAGGGTCACACTCACTGTGTGAGTGGCCTTTCCCAATTTCCTAAGCAATTTTCCCCGACGTTACCTCGTGTTATCCTCACAACCACCCTGCTTTAAAGGGGAAACTGAGGACCAGAGAGGTAAGGTAGGAGGCTTTCCCGAAAGTTACACACCAAGTGAACAACAGCGAGGACAATCTCCAGCGCAGAAGTGGGGAGACAGCCAGGACGTTCGGAGCAGGGTGCCCACCCCTCCTCACTTCCAAGCCACGGCCATTTCTCTTTTCTTCCAATTCTTCTTCTTCTTCTTCTACACTTTTTCTCTCCCGTTTCCCCTCCGCTGCTGACATGTATTTTTTATGCATATGGATGTCTTCTGCATGGGTTTTAAACAGTTCCTAACAACTGTCCTATAGGATAGGCAGTGTCAACGTGACAAGACATGGAGTCCTGAACTTTCTCAGGGTTCCCTAAGGCATGTCTAGGATCCAAATTGACTTTTCTGGCCCCCACTCCGCCCCCTTTAAAGAAAGTGCACCTGTGGCTCAAAGTCCAGCTTGATGGTCTGTGTGTGTGCAGGAGAGGACAGGGTGTCTTCGCCACGGAGAACCCTGCTCAGGCCAAAGACCCTTGTCCTGTTCAGAGGAGGGGCTTTGTGGGCACCAGTCCCAGCTCTACCAATGCTTTTGTCATGCACTTTTGGAAACTTTGCAGATCTAAGATATATTTACAAGTTGATTGAGGCCCCCTGTCTCTTTCCATTGCAAATTCCCTTTGTCACACATCTGTCCTGTGGAGTGGCTGCGGCTAAGGCAGAAGGTAAAATTGGGGGATCATTTTATATGGGTTTAGTGGGATAGATGTACGGGCTTCGAAGTCACTTCTGTGTCTACTTAAATTTCTATAGCTACCATGGTGCGTAAAAGGCTTCCCAGGGACACGCCTACTGCCACAGATGGAACAGATTCTCCCATTCTTCTCGCCATAGGAAATATTACAAAATCACTGTCACCCAAAAAGGTGATCAAAGAGTCTGAGGCCAAAGAATCTGGGGGGGAGGGAGTATTTTAAACGTGAAGGTGTGTCCAGCAATTTGTAAAACTGTCAGGATTTTTTTTTTTCCTGGCATTTGTGATGTTTGTGGTGTTTGCTGGCTTTTCAAAATGTATAATTTCTCCATCTAAATAATCACTTTACATATATAAATGAACTGCTTATCAGTGTTGACAATGGCCTGGTTTTCTGCTGGCTTCGCTTTCCAATCAACTCTTCATTTGAGTCAATGGCCCCCTAGCGCTTGCTGGCCAGCCTCTTAGCTATTAATGGGGTCACGGACGTTCTCCACGGCTCTGTTCTCACAACATGCTGACTGCTGCCCTCAGATCTGAACATCCCACTTAATGCAATTAAACTGTAATGTGCCCTAATAGCTTCCTTATCCCAAGCTTAGTGGTTCCTGCAGGAATCGTCATCCTCAAGTCACACATGAGGAAACTGAGGCCAAGGCCAATGCTAAGGCTGTACGAGGTGACAATGTTGAAGGTGACATGTAACATGAGAGATAAGGTCAAGCAATGCAATGGATGAGGTCAAGATAAGTGCTGTGTGCTTTGTTCCAAGGCCATTCCAGTTGGTGACAAAATAACTGTCTCTAACAGATTCCCAGCCAGGGCTCCTCCCCACAGCAGCTGCCTCGCTCTGGAGCCAGAAATGCCTTGGTTTATATGGTTTCATTCCCAGGCCGTCTTAGCTCTACTTAAGCAGGAAAGAGCGGAAATGACTTGCCCAAGATCACTCAGCTAGTAAGTGACAGACCCAGGTTTCAAATCCAGGTCCTGGCAGGGCCAGGGAGAATGAGGGCAAACAGACTGGCAGCTGTTCAAATTGATGCAGCCCTCCTGGCAAAGGGGGGAGTTGGGACAATGGGGCAGCAGCAAGAGGCCGTAGTGGCCTGAACAGGTTGCCCCCAGTCCCTTCTCTTGCCAGTGGCTCCCAAGGCCACATGGACTGGGGCTTCTTGCACTTGCAGACCCCACAGCCTTTAAAAGCACTTTTTAGTATCTCACGAGGTCTCTGTAACGACCCCAGGAGGGAACAGGGCAGCAATGATTTCACAGATGACAAAGCAGCCTCAAAAAACGTTGAGAGCTCAGTAACTTTCCCATTGGGATGTTCCCCACAGGAGGTGTTCACCTCATGTCACGGCACGTTCTGCATGGAGAAGACCGACAAAGTCCTTCCCAAGGGACATGGCCTCAGACCCCAAGGCGCCCCGGTAAAGGATGAACGAAGCATGACCATCCAGTTGGGGATGGGGTGTCAGACCCAAGAAGTAGGCCCCATGTGAAGTCTCCCTACTGACAAGGGTTTCTAAAGGTGGGGCCTTCTCCACACCCAGAAGCCCTGAAATGGGATTGGGGTGCTCCTGGCGTAGCCAGAGACATAGACTTTTCTTCTTCAAAGAAAAGAAAGAAAGAAAGAAAAGAAAGACACATCAGTGTCTTGCTGTCCCCAGGCTGGGCCCTCAGGGCGTCCTCTCCCTCACCTCCCACTGGCATGGGTCCCTCTTTCCCTCCTGCACCTGAAGGCAAATCTCTCCCAAAGGTAAAAGGAGGTCTCAGCGTGCTTGAGAGGGAGCAGTGGGCTGTGGTCAGGCTTCCAGTCCCGGGTGAACGCAACCTCCGAGGTCCCTTCCTGCCCCAGAGCTGGGCTCTCGATTCAGGTCAAATAGCTTTTCTTCTACTACCTGGCCCGACCCCGAGCCCTCTTATGCCTTCTTTCCCCGCCCCAATCTTGTACATAAAAAATATTGATCTTTCAAAAGCTAGCAGGGGTCACGTTGGCTTATGAGCCGGGACCGGTGCGTTGACCTATCTGTGCCCGGCGGCCCTCCCGCCCCCGCTTCTGCCCCCTCCACACCCCTCCTCCTCCTCCCGCCCGCCCTCTGGGATCGCGCACAGTCCCTCCACCCGGCACGGCCGAGACCCCAAGCTGCCCACGAAGGCTCAGGGGTGTCTCCTGCCCCGCCCCCCGCGCCGCCCTCAGCCCTCTGCCCTCAATCCGGAACAATCTGAAGGCCCCCCCGGCCCTTCCCTTCCCGCCTCTCCGCTCCCACTCCCGGGTAGTTTTCCCGCCCCTTCCCTCCAGCCCCCGAGGCCGCCTGGCAGAGACCCCGCGCCCTCAGAGGCCCAGGGCACAATGGCCGCTGGTCACCGCCTCCTAACGGACCAGTGCGCGCCGGGCGCCCGTAGCCCGCGCGACCAGTTGCCAAGGCAACCTGCCCACTAACCTCCCTCAAACCCCAGCATGCTCCGCGCGACGGGCGTAGCTCCAAGGGCTTGGGCGCGGCTCCAAGGGGTGGGGCGTGGCTCCAAGGGGTGGGGGGCGGCTCCAAGGGGTGGGGCGCGGCTCCAAGGGGTGGGGCGCGGCTCCAAGAGGTGGGGCGCGGCTCCAAGGGGTGGGGGGCGGCTCCAAGGGGTGGGGCGTGGCTCCAAGGGGTGGGGGGCGGCTCCAAGGGGTGGGGCGCGGCTCCAAGGGGTGGGGGGCGGCTCCAAGAGGTGGGGCGCGGCTCCAAGGGGTGGGGCGCGGCTCCAAGAGGTGGGGCGCGGCTCCAAGGGCTGGGGCGCGGCTCCAAGAGGTGGGGCGTGGCTCCAAGGGGTGGGGCGTGGCACCAAGGGATGGGGCGTGGCTCCAAGAGGTGGGGCGTGGCACCAAGGGGTGGGGCGGGGCCGGAGCTGGTGTCAGTCTGAGGGGCGAGTCCTGCTGCCACCAGGCGCCTACCCTGGCCGTCCTTGTGAAGTGAGAACAGTGAAGGCTGATAAAATGCTATGCCAAGTGACCGGCAGGAGACACGCATCCTAAAGAGTTATCTCGCTTAATTTTTATTTTTGTAATGACCTTTTGTTAAGCATGGTGGTTTTAGTGTCTTATCATAGTATAAAGGGTCATGTGCAAGTACTCGCGTATCCCCCACTGGGATCACACAGAAGCGAAACTCCCAGGAGCTTCTGCTTCATCCTCTATTGAGAAAACCACGTTCAGGAATCTGCTCTTTCCAGCTGTGTGTGTTTACAATACCTGTAGCTGGCTTCATGGTTTGCGTTTCCGTTGGGCACTTTGCCCGACAGTTCTTTGAGATGCTTCCACGCAGGCGTATGGGCTTAATTCACTGGTTCTTGCCCTGCGCGGGTTCCATTCTCTTGTTGTAGGCGTTTAAAGCATTTCCAATTTTTTGCTGTTATTACGATTGTAGTAGCATATTGAACATATTTTGATCATGCCAAGCTGATGGGTGTGGAATGGAATAGTCATTCCTTGTCATTTTACATCTCATTTCCCTGCCTTCAATGACTTTGAGCTTCTTTTTAGGTGATTATTGGCTACTCAGTTTTCACGTTCTGTGAATTATCTGTTTATATTTTTTGCCTATTTTTCTATTGTGTTGTGGTGTTTTCTTACTGATTGGTAGTTCTTTATAATTTTATGGATTCCAATCTTTTACCAGTTCAGTGCATTCCTGGCAGATATTTTCACCTAGTCTGCGGCTGGCTTCCCTTCCTACCCCCAATAGTGTATCTTTTGAAGCACAGATATAAAGTTGCAATGCAGGCAACTGCCAATCTCTTCCTTTATGATTTGGGCATTTTTGTGTCTTGTTTAAGAATTCAGACCTGGTCCCAAGGTCATAGAGAAATTCCCCTGTATTTTCTACTGATTTTTTCCCCCACGTTTAGGTCTTTAGTCCACCTTTAGTCCACATGAAAAGTAATGCACGCTATGAGATAGGGATCCAACTTTATCTGTATCACGTGGAGAAATATTGTTTCAGCATCATTTATTTCACAGTCCAGTCTTTCCCCACTGTTCTATCACATATCATATTTGACTCTGCTGTTTCATTGGTACATCTTGTGTAATGTTGAACCTGTGCAAATAGTCTTCAATTTTTTTTATATAAAAGCTTGATTTCTTTGACAATGAGTCTCACCATCTTAACGTTTGCTTTCAGAAGTATCTTGGCTTGCAGGGTATCCTTCTGACAGAAAAAAAAAAAAAAAGAAGAAGAAGAAGGAAAAAAAAGAAGTATCTTGACGACTCTGGATTGTGAATTTTAAAATTTGCTGATCCTCAATCGCAACCCAGAACCCACCGTTAAAACTAAAAGTAGAGGATCAGGAAGTGGAGTTTTTAATTGACACTGGTGCAACTTTCTCCACCGTCAATTCAGAGGGCTTATCTTTACCTGTCATCCCTGATTCTATTTAAGCTGTTGGAGTCTCTGGACAGCGTATTTCATTGCTCATTCCTCAGGTCACCTCAATATCCTCAGGCTCTTATCACCCATCATACCTTTCTAGTTTCTGATTCCTCACCAGCGAATCTTTAAATTTTTTTTTTTTAAAAGATGAGATGTCACTATATTGGCCAGGCTGCAGTGCAATGGCTATTCACAGGTGTGATCATAGTGCACTCGAGTCCCAGACTCCTGGGCTCAAGCCATCCTCCCGAGTAGCTGGGACTAGAGGCACCAGCACATCTTTTTGGTAGAGATTTGTTATGTAAGTTTAATGCCATGATACAATGTAATGAGAAAGGTTTTTTTTTTTTATTTCTCTGCCCCTCAGACCAAACCTCAAACTTCCTACTCTCCCTAATGGAGAACCATCTCAATTTAAAATCCTGTGAAGAGGATGCAACCTTACAATATGTCCCAGTGAGTCTCTAGGCCTCATATGCAAATACCGTTGGACTGCTACTGAGTGCAGAGCCCATGCACGACACCTGGAAAAGGAACGAACCTTTCCCAGCAGTGGCCCAGCACCCCCTCTAGTGAGATACAGAGTGATGAATTAAACCCAAAACATACTCTCTTTTATGGCAGGGTGCTCTTGTCTTTACTTCCACATCCTCCCATGCCCCAAACACCCTTTCTTGCCAGTAAAGAAAGAAGCAAAATTAGATTCAGATGCACTGTGTGAACAAAAGTTCTGTGAAAAGGAAATTGGAGAAAAGAGATTTTATTCCAGTGTCCAGTTTGCAAATCGGAAACACAGGCTTTGGTGTAAAATGAAGGTGCATTCCAGAGAACAAAGGAAGGGTGGGGTTTTTTCGAGGGCAGGGTGGCGGTTGAGACAGGGTCTCGCTTTGTCACCTAGGCTGGAGTTCACAGCTCACTGCAACCTTGAATTCCTCCACCCCCCAAGTACCTGAGACTACAGAGGTGCACATGCCCAGCTAATTTTTTTATTTCTGTAGAGAGAGGATCTCACTATGTTGCCCAGGCTGGTCTCAAACTCCTGGCCTCAAGTGATCCTCCCACCTTGGACTCCCAAAGTGTTGGGATTACAGGTGTGAGCCACTGCACCTCCTTTGGGTTTTATAATGAAAGTTCCTGCTGTTGATGAACCAACAAGGGAGGTTCAATGTTGTCTGCTGCACAGATGGGCAGCTCTTTAGGGACAGCCAAGGGGACAAGTAGAGCTGTTTGTAAGGCACAAACATGTTCTGGAGGAACAGTAATATGAACTTGTTAATTCTAAAAGGTTACTTGAGCCTGTAATTTAGAGAGAAGATCTCTACCCAGCAATGGGAGAGCACACTCAGGCATGTACAGAAAGTTTTGTGTGAGGAAAGAATTTTCAACACAGCACAATCTCGTGGCTGAAGAAAATGTTTTTGGAAGGTTTTTTAGATACCCCGGTTACCAGCACTGAATCTTTAGTAAAATTAGTCAATTTAAGCTTTAAAATGAGTAGGTTGTACCAGTATCAATCAGGAAATCAATCAGGTTTTTCTTTTTTCCACTTTTATGGTTATCGTGAGCTCCTGGTGGGAGATATTAGTTACTGGCTGTAATTCCCACAGATTTGGGGGAGCCCTAGGGACTTGTCATTTTACGTTTTCTGTATTTAGCCCCATCACTTGTGCAGTAGGTCCCCATCACTCTTTTGTCGTAACTGAGGACAATCTTTTTTTTTAATGACCGATCTCCTTGCTGTAGGTATATTGGTCTTTTATTAAGGGATTTTTGTGTATTTTTTTTTTCTTTTTCTGTCTTAATTTTTGGTAGAGACAGGGTCTCACTCTTGCTCAGGCTGGTTTTGAACTCTTGAGCTCAAACAATCCTCCCCCCTCGGCCTCCCTGAGTGCTAGGATTACAGGCGTGAGCCACCTCTCGCCTGGCCTATTAAGAGATTTTTAAAAAAATCTTTTTTCTCTGTGGGGCAGTGGTCCCTGTTGAGGAGATCTCCCTAGAATTTTTTGTCAGAACTGTTGTCAAAAGTTTTGCCTGTTGTTTTATTTTATATATCCTTTTCCCTTTTGTTTTTTTAAGTCTGTTTATAGTTTATAAAGAACTTATACACCATTTTCATGAAATGAGATGTGGGCAAAGTGAGAACCCTCTAACTTCTGTAACTTTTGCTGGATATTAGGCATGTTCTGGCCAACAAAGGTCACGTTAACTATCCTTGAACTATCAGGAATTTCTGGATCTATATTAGTGTATTTTTGATATGTTTTTATAATCTTTTTTAGGAAGGCTGATGGATTTTGATTTATTTTTGTCTTATTTCCTGAACCTCGTTTAGGCTTTTAGTTTTGGGGACCCCTTTCATAAGCCCAACCAGGATGCAGTCTCAAAAATGTTGCCTCTTACCTTCGTCTCCATTGTTTGGGTCCCAGCTGGGGCCATGCGTTGGGATGGCTACATGGGCTCGGTTATTTGGGGCTTCCGCATACACTCGGCCGGCTTCCTCTTGAGCCTTTTCCTTGACAACGTGATGCTCCTCAGAGGTTAGCAGTATGTTAGGCAGGCTCTGGGCATCTGTCCACGTGGGGCGATGTGTAGCGAAAATAGATTCAAACAGATCAGTTATATGCTTTGGATCACCCTGTAGCCAGGGTTATTCTGATTCTAATTGTACAAATCAGAAGTGGTAAATGAGTTATAAACCCACGTTAATCCAGCTGGTTGTCCATTCTCCTTTATTCCTCCTACAGGGACCTGTCTCAAAAAAAGTTGCCCTGCTGGGAAGGAGGGAGGACCCTGACCAAATTGTGTGCCCTGCCAGGTGTGTGAAGGTAAGATCATGTCTCCGTGCTGCCCCGGGCTACTCTCAGAGAAGGAAGAAAGTGAAGGGTAGATGCCTGGAGGAGTCAGTGAGGGTGAAGAGAGGGGTCCAGAGCCATAAGGGGGGCAGGAGAGCTAGGAGAGGGACCCCCAAAAGACATCAGAGCTGCAGCCAGAGCTGCCACCACAGCCACAGCTGCCACCAGCGCCTCAGCCACAGCCTGAGCCTGAGCTGCTGCAGCCACAGCTGGAGCTGCTGCCCCGGCTGCCCGAAGGTCTTCTTCAACATGGGCGTTTCCTTCTCATGGCAGTACGTTGTCCTTGGACCTGCTTTGTCATTCTCTGACCTTCTTGAAGGCTGCTGTCCTCTATATTAGAATCTCACATTGATTTGATTTGACTTGTGTCAATACAGAAGCACAAATGACTGCGCATAAGGGATTCCATCCCAGTTCCCAACACGGCGACAAAGCAAATCTAACTAGAGAACAGCTTTATAGCTCAATGAGCTATTAAGGGGCCACATCTCCCCCGACCCAACCAGTGTTACACAAATACGCCATCTTTCTCTTCTTGGTAGGCCCATGACTGTATTCAGAGCAGTTTTGAACAATACAACCCGAGGGCTACGTTCAGGAATTGAATTCTTATTTCCCGTAGTCACACACACACACACACACACACACGCTGCAGTTCCAACAAATAAGCCTAAGGACTGCCAGCCACACACCGTCAGAGGTCCTGCTCTCCCAGACGGCTGCGGCTCTCAGCCCAGACGGGAATTTCGGAGGCTCTCCCCACGTGAGAGAGGAGCTGCTCCGCTGTGCGGCACCTTCAGACAGCACTCACCTGTTCAGACACAAATCCAAGGGTCGAAGGTCCATTCTCCGCTGACAATCAGGGATGCCTTTGGAGCTGTTGAGCGCAAAGCCAGTGGGAGAAACCAAAACCGTCTCCGGCAGACACTCAGCCAGGCTGTGACTAGGGAGGCTTTAGTCTCTCCTTGTCCCGGATCGTCTAGCGGTGAAAAATTAAAAAAGTAGAAATAAAAAATATGAGAAAAAAAATAATAAAGTCGCTCCCTGTTCCATGGTCACCAAGCCATGAGCAACAGATCCTGGACGAGCCCCCAAATCACTGACGAACCCACAAGGAGGGTTCAACGCTGCTCATTGTGCAGAAAGCCAATTACGAAGACGGCGAAGACTGTCCAGGAAGAAAGGGTTTATTACCGTGGGTGCATCTGCCGGGAGTGGGAGACATGGACCGCCTGAATCCACCTCCCCGACCAACAGGGTCAGGGTTTTTCTGGAGCTGCAATGAATAATGCAGGAGGGGAGCGAGCATCACTGCGTGTTTGGGTAGCACGCAGGGCACGCAAGTGCAGTGAGAAATCATGCTAACACACATGTATCCTGTGATCAAAAAATGGTGGGTAAGTCATTCCCAGGGTGGGGATTTTAGTATTATAATGACCTAGGGGTTAATACGGGTCATTCTTTCAGCCTTGTGCACAGGCTCAGTGGGACTTAGGCTCAGTGGGACTTTGGGTACGATCTGAGGTGGAGTGTCACTTATCTTGTCTTCTCCAGACAAACAGGTGACGTGAGACTTTGTAGTTATCTGGGGGCTGCATGGAGGTTCTGTGATTTCTGGGAAAAACTGAAAAGAAAATGCATCAGTGCAACAGAAATTACAAAGTTCTGGTCAGCAGGTCACACTGAGAGCTCTCCGTCTATTTTCTGCCTAATTTGAGACTGCAGCTGCTAAGCTCCCAGGGCCGAGATAAAAGTCACTGTCAAAGTCGCTTAGAGCAGCCAGCCCTAGCCATACTGTGAACTCATTTGAAATATGAGGGAACTAAAAACACTATTGAGAAAACATTTTCTTGCTTATGGAGCTGGTTACAACAGTGATAGAGAAACTCCTCTGTGAATTCACAGAGATTGAGAGATAACTCAGTACACAGTAATATATAATATGAAGAAAATGTAGTTTGATAAGTATATTGTAAGAGAAATATGGCTTTTTATGCCTAAATATCTGTTAATGCTGTCTTTTATCTAATCCTGAACAAAGTTTACTTATTGGTTCTAGAAATATTTGATGACTCAGGAGTGGCAGAAATGTCTGGGGATGGTATTTCAAACCAAGAACGGAACCTCTGTGTGTTCTTAACATGTCAGTTTTGTTCCTCTTCAATTTGAAATCCTCGCTATTGACTACATTTGGGGGTGCACCGCCCCCTCCTGTAACTTGTTTTAAGAAACAGAGAATAATGATATGCTGGTTTGGGATTCAGTTTCTAAAATAAAATACTTAATCTTCAATGACATTTTTATATGTGTAAAGGCACACTTGTTTACACCGCAGCAGTTGGACCTCACAATGTGGATTGTGCATTCACTCTGCAAGTTCTATGATGCTCCGTCACCATGGTTACATGACTATATATGGCCACCAGCTCTAGCTGCCACTGTCCTTAACATGGGCAACAAGTGTTCTTCTCGTGCTAAAGGTATGTTCATATTGAATTGTTGAATGCTGTTCTCCTTCAAAGGGATAGTTAGTATTTCTCAAAATATTTGATTTTGAGACTATCCTCTGCATTTTTCCATAGGCAGTTACAAATGTGTTTTGTGATTTTGTTTTATTCCTCAATTTATATATTTAATTCTTCTGTCAAGCCTTTGAACTTCTTCTTTAAACATTTAAAAATGAGTTATTTTCTAGTACGTCCTGCACCCCTCAAACTTCCCCCAATTAGGTACCCCCTTGGGGAAAATATGGCAAAGTCTATTTTAATGCTGTTTTTACCTAATTAAGAACCTATTAAAATTATTAATTTCCAAAATTTGGAGGAAATCCAGAATAGTACAGATGATTTTGAGGTTTTCACACAAAAATGGATATTTTTAACATGTTTCCCTCTTCCTTTTCATGGAGTCTGTATTTAGCTCAATAAATTTTGAGTATGTCATTTCTATTCATATATTAATTTACAAACATAATAAAAATGTGTCTTGTCCATGCATCAGTGTATGGAAAAAACACACATTTATATTTATGCATTTGACGTTGTACAAAATTATAGAGATATCCATTATAGTTGATCACCCAACCTACGTACCTTTCCAGGGGTAAATATGGTCAAGTAGAGTCATTTTCTCCTCGGTTACCCAGTGGTTAGCCACTATTTCAATAGGCAAAGGTCAGTATAATGAATTAGTAGAGACTGTTAACCAAGAACATAGAGGTTTATTTATACTCAGCAACAAGTAGATCTTATACATACATATGGAAATAAATACAAGTTATACTAAGAGATACTTGTATAAATTTAAATACAGCACTGTACCTTTGAGAAACTGTTTCTCTGTTAATGCTATTTTGATGTATTATGTGATTTAGTTCTTCTGACCCATCATCCAGAGCTCTTTCCAAAGGCTAAGCTATAGTTCGTTCCATGACTTGGAAACCAGGTAAGGGTAGAGGCATTTATATTTCTTAACGATAAATAAGGAACACATTTTTTCATGATTTCAGGATACCAAACTTGTTAATAGGTAAACTGTTCCACCCAGCGCACGGGTGTTCATCTCATTGGTCATCTCACCAGTTGACCATGAGTCAGACGACTGGACCATTCTGGAGGACAATGGTGGAGTGCCCACTGAGCGCACATCAGGCAGACACAGACAGCAATGTTAAACACCTTATCTGATTCTTGAAAAGTGGGTCTGGATTAGAATAAAGTATGCATTTTTAGGCCAAGCAGGTGCGTGTCATAATAAGAACAATGGCTTGGGAATTCGGAATCCTGGGCTTGAATGAGTCTCTGAGCCTTGTTAGGTTCTGAAATAGAAAGCAGGACATTCCACTGATAAGCTTCATGAGCATTTTTACTGCACACGTTACATGCGTGGAATTATTCAACAGTCACCACAGACTTACCTCTGCTCAGTCATTTTTAACCTCATAGTGTGATACTAAGAAGTAGGCCCTATCACAGTTTTAACACGACAGTGCAGAGAACCGAGGGCAGAGGGATCACATGACCTTCTCAGGTCCACGTGGCTCTAAGTGGGGCTGGGACCCGTCCCTCACTCTGCTCCAGCGCCGCTGCTCCCGGTCCCCCTGCTCTGCCGCCTTTCTGTACCGACGCCTCTGCAGGAAGGCGCGGCCCCCACAGTCCACCTGACAGGTGTGTTACTCGCTCCCCGAACTCCGTGATCCCCCTGAAACCCAACTCTGACTCAGACGGGTCTGCTCAGAAGCCAGTGAACAAGGGGATCAAAACTTTATGCTTAGAACCAGTCGTCACTAATTCCTCTTTGGTCCTCTGTCAGCAAGTCGCCTACAGCCCCACCTGCTGTGAATGCACTAACCGTGTTCTCTGATAGCGACCCCTACGAAGGGAATTAGGATCCAGGTGAAGCCTGCGGAGGTACTGTGACAATTAAGGTCATTCACGAATAATTGTGTCTTACTCGGTGTCCCACATGTAAGAGAAACCTACGAAGAGGTTAAGTCATATTTTTAATGTATCAAAACTTACATTTACCTAGTCAGTAAGTACTGCTGCCAACACAGAATTAAATATGCATTTTAAGAGTCAATATTTGTTCCCATTCAAAGGTAGACAGTGTTTCAAGCCAACCTGATTACTGAACATTAGCATAACAAGATCTCCCTGGGCCAGGTATGGCGGCTCTTGCCTTAATCCTAGCACTTTGGGAGGTCAGGACATTCGCTTGAGCCCAGGAATTGAGGTTGCAATGAGCTATGATGATGCCACTCTAGCACTCTAGCTCGGGTGACAGAGCAAGACCCTGTCTCAAAAGAAAAATTGCCCATAACATTGGTGCTAGGTTATTATTTTTAATTAATATACATTTTTATCTAGAAGAGTTTGGGATTGACATAAAAATGGAGCATATTATACACAAAGTTCTTTTATCATTCCATCCTTTCTCCTCCACACCTCATAATTCAAACTGCTATTAACATCCTACATTACTGGGATACGTGAGCTAAAATTATTGAACAAATATTGATACATTATTACCTAAAGTTAAACGTTTACATTAAGGTTCACTCTGTTGTACATTTCTGGAAATATTCAATGTTATGTTTACCATTAAGCTCTCATACAGTATACTTCCACTGCCCCCAAAATGCCCTATTCTTCACTTACAGATCTCTGTTCTCTTTCTCCAGACACCCTGGCAACTATTGATATTTTTACTGTCTCTATAGTTTTTCCTTTTCCAGAATGCCATAGAGTATGAACCACATATTTTGTTGATTCAAGGGCAGCGGATATTCGGAGAAAGGAGGTGTTGGGAGCACCAAATGTGCACACGGATATGGAGAGCAACCTTCTGACCTGTATGAAATTTGGCTCTGAGAACCCAATGCTGAGTATAAAGAGGCTCCAGAAACCTCAAGTCCTTCATGTTCTAAAAGAGCTGCAAACAGCTGGGAGGCAGGGGCCCCCTCAGTGCTTAGGAAGTGACCCCCTGGCTCTGCTGCCCCCGCTGTCACCCCAGGTCTCCCCGCCCAGACCCGCAAAAGCTGGCTTCTGTGTGCCGGTCTTGATTTTAAAGGGACTATGCCTAAGGCGCCTCTCTTTAAAACAGACATTTTTTCCTAGTTGTTTCTTGCTTTGTTATTTGTTTGTTTGAATAAATATTATTTTTTGAGTAAGAATGTCTAGTTCTTTTCTTTTTTTATTTCAGCATATTATGGGGGTACAAAGTCTAGGTTATGTATATTGCCCTTGCTCCCCGTCCCCCAGTCAGAGCTTCAAGCGTGTCCATCCCCTAGACGGTGCGCATCACACTCATTATGTATGTGTACACCCAACCCCTCCCCCACCCACATCTGCCCGACACCTGATTAATGTTATTCCTAAATGTGCTCTTAGGTGATGATCAGTGAAACCAATCTGATGGTGAGTACATGTGGTGCTTGTTTTTCCATTCTTGGGATACTTCACTTAGTAGAATGGGTTCCAGCTGTATCCAGGAAAATACAAGAGGTGCTATACCACCATTGTTTCTTATAGCTGAGTAGTACTCCATGGTATACATATACCATATTTTATTAATCCACTCATGTACTGATGGGCACTTGGGTGTTTCCACATCTTTGAAATTGTGAATTGTGCTGCTATAAACATTTGAGTGCAGATGTCTTTTTTATAGAATGTCTATTGTTCTTTTGGGTAGATGCCCAATAATGGGATTGCTGGATCAAATGGTAGGTCTACTTGTATCTGTTTAAGGTATCTCCATATTGCTTTCCACAGAGGTTGCACTAGTTTGCAGTCCCACCAGCAGTGTATAAGTGTTCCTATCTCTCCGCATCCATGCCAACATTTATTGTTATGGGACTTTTTTTTTTTTTTTTTTTTTGTTGAGACAGAGTCTCACTTTGTTGCCCAGGCTAGAGTGAGTGCCGTGGCGTCAGCTTAGCTCACAGCAACCTCAGACTCCTCGGCTTAAGCGATCCTACTGCCTCAGCCTCCCGAGTAGCTGGGACTACAGGCATGCGCCACTATGCCCGGCTAATTTTTTCTATATAGATTTTTAGTTGTCCATATAATGTCTTTCTATTTTTAGTAGAGACGGGGTCTCGCTCAGGCTGGTCTCGAACTCCTGACCTTGAGCAATCCACCCGCCTCGGCCTCCCAGAGTGCTAGGATTACAGGCGTGAGCCACCGCGCCCGGCCTGTTATGGGACTTTTTGATAAAGGCCATTCTCACTGGAGCTAAGTGATATCTCATTGTGGTTTTGATTTGAATTTCCCTGATGATTAGGGATCCTGATCAAATTAAAAAGCTTCTGCACAGTCAAAGAAACTGTCACGGGAGCAAACAGACCAACCTACAGAATGGGAAAAAATTTTCGCATGCTACTCATCCAATAAAGGGCTGATAACCAGAATCTATTAAGAACTCAAGAAAATCAGCAACAAAAAATCAAACAACCCTATCAAAAAGTGGGCAAAGGACATGAATAGAAACTTTTCAAAAGAAGACAGAAGAGTGGCCAACAAACATATGAAAAAATGCTCAATATCTAGTTATTTTCTTAATTTAGAAATTGCTTTTATCATAAATGAGGGTTACTATTTTGAAGTAAGCTTCTTATCAAAGTTTAACGTACATGCAGAAAGAGGAGCATAACAGATGTACCAGTCCATGAACTTGCCCGAGGAGAGCACATTCATGTAACCAGCACCAAGATCAAGAAACACAATGTTGCTGCATCCTACAAATGGCCTCATTGCCCCGCCAGTCAAACCCCATCCTCAAGGGAAGCCACTGGCCCAACTTCTAACCCCATAGAAATTCTAATGCACTGGTAAATGTAAATAAAGAAATACAAAATGCTGAAATACACACACCACTCATCGAGGACTAAATGAATCACTAGCACCTACAGGGTTACTCAGGTAGCACATATATACATCCGACTGTCCATGATGAATAGGTCTTTACATCCACGCAGCCTTTCTTTCCTTCCTTCAGGGATTTATCACAGCAAACAGGAGAGATGGCAAGTGCTGTCGTGGAGCTTGCGTTCTGCTGGAGAGGATACACCGTAAACAAACATGTCAGTTTGTCAGTCATGGCATGAGCCTTAGAACCGCGACATCATGATAATGGTCAGTGGTCCTGACCACCGAGGAGTCCTTGGGCTTCAGGTATTTGGCATCAAGACTTCCTCTTGATCAGCTGCAGAGTTGATCAGCTTTTCGTGCTGACACTTGAAGGTAAAAGGATGTTCACATCAATCAAAAAGGACTGCAAGCTTTTGGCGGGTAATTAATTCAAGCCCGCACAGCACAAGGCATTCTTTTAATATAATGTTTGTGGTCATCAAAACAGACCAGTGGTCCCAAGAAGTGTCCTACCTTGTTTCCTCTAAAACACGTGAACTACTTCTTAACTTTAGCACTGGCTTCATGAGAAGCTGCTCCTATTCGTAAGATTTAGTGGTGCTGAGCTCAAGAGAGCAGGCTTTGTGTTCTCAGGGGAAACACTTTCTTGGGTCTGTGGGAGACAGTTTTCTGTACATCTCTGAAAATGTCTGCCTAATTCTGAGAGTTTCTATGTTCTATTCAAACTAGTTGGTTTCACCTAATATGACCACAGAGTCCTGTTGGAGCTTGGGTATAGCTCAATCAAATTATATCTAAGTACTTGTTTTTGATTAGAAACCTTTTGGTGTTTCCAATATTATTTGGTGTTCTTTAGCAATTTTTTTTCCCAAAATTTAATGTTGATTTACATAAGGTTGGAGTCAATTTTCCACACTCATCAGTTATCTAAATTTTCATGCTAATGTGAAACCAAATTGTAATTATTTTTTTGCAAATCTCCATGTCATTTTGTTTTATATATGTTGGGCTATAAATTATCTTGTGTTTCCTTTTTTTTTTTTTTTACTGGACTTTAAATTCCTGGTGAGTAAAAACTGTTAGATTTTATCTGAGTCTTCATTGCAGAGTGTAGCATAGTGGCTTAGGTAGAGTAGATATTAAGTGATTCAGTGGAAACACAAGTACATTTCTTAGAGAAGTGTGTAGATTGGTTTAAAACATTAAGGAAATGTGATTTTTTTTTCAAATTCAAAATTCAATGTTAACTTTTCTCTAAGGATGTACCAGTCATTTTTATTCCATCTTCATTGGTACGGGCTCCTGATAAGCTTCGTTAACATGATACCGCTACGTAGGCCCCATTGGCATTTCCAAAACACACCACAGGGAACCGAGGGCACAGGAGTTAAGTCACTTTCTCATGTTCATGTGGCTCCTGAGTGAGATCCAACCCCAGGCCACCAGGCACCTGCCCCTTGCTCCCAGTCCCTGTGCTCTGCTGCCTTTCTGTATTGAGTCCTCTCAGTAATGTCCCCACGAGATCAGCCCATCTGATATGTTCACACCACCCTGCAGCGTCCCTTTTCCTAAGCCCAACTTCCATTCAGTTGCTCCTCCAGGCAGATGGTGACCGGAAGTGTGACCTGGGGAAAGATTATTCACAATTTCCCAGGGTCTTTTGCCAACAACTTGCCAATAGGTGTCTCTATTTCAAATGTATTTTGCAAGATCACACCTCAAAGATACAAGAAGAAAAGGTCAGAAAGGATTCAAATAGAGGATACACCAGAACAGTGTCTGCATTCAAGGAAACCTTAACTGCCCTTCCCCAAGGGTGGACCAGCAGCCTTGTGTAACCGGCTCTATAAGAAAAAATACATTTTTTATAGTATTTGTTATATTTTAAGTTTTTAGGCCAGTATGATCTGTTGACCAGAACTTTGTAAAAGTTCTTAAAAATGAATAATATTAACTAAAAAATATAATATTCTACAAAATGACCAATATTAGCCCCTAACTCATTATAATACTAAAATCCCCATGCTGGGAGGGACTTATTTGCCATTTTTTGATCACAGGACCTATGTACCAGCATGATTTCTCACTGGGCTTGCGTGCCCTCCACTCCACCTCAAATATGTGATGATGCTCACTGGCCTCCTGTGTTATTCATTTTGCCTCCATAACCACCCCCCTCCCCCTCCCAGTTGACACGTCCACTAAAATAAATCCTTTCTTGACAATCCTTGCTGTCTCAGTAATTGGCTTTCTGTGCAGCTAGCCACATTGAACCCCCCTTGTGGGTTCCTTAACAATTGACATCCCCCTCTGGCCCCCACAAGAGGGTAGAGCCACCAATACCATCCCCTGCCAACTCTCCATGGAAAGGACTGTGGACATGAAGCCCTTAGGTAGACGGCAGAGTGAGGACTGCAGTTTGTACAGCAGGGACTGAGCTTTGGTGGGGAAGGACGTGGGCAGGAAGGTGACACTCAGAGCTGGTGCAGCCACTGCCCCTTCTCAGAAAGGCTGCTCTGACAGTTGGCAGAACTGGAATTGGAGGAACACTGGGAGTTTGGTAGCTTTATTCATTGGCCCACCTAAGCACCAGCCCAACAGGCCGGTTTTTCAGTTAAATGGTCGTAACTGCTCATCTTCCCAGTTTGGCCAGTTGAAGGCACAGCTTGTGTTTTGTGCAACTGTCATGTGGGCAGTTGGTTCAGAATGTCCTGGGTTCTGCGTCAGTTGGGAGTGGAGGAGACACGAGTCAATCAGGGAAGTCACCTTTTCACAGGGAAGTCTCACCACAAGGCAGCTTATAGGGTCAAGTGCTGGGGAGATGGACACAAAATTGGGTGCTCCTGGTCCCTCAGGAGGGCCGCATTTGGGGGAAAGCAGTGCCTTTGGGGTCAAGGATTGAAATGTCAAGCCAGGAGTTGAGACAAGATTTGGGGCATTCTCTTGGGCCAGGCCCCTCCCCCAGGGCATCACCTGTCTCTCTGCAGCATCCTTGGGGGAAGGAGGATTTGGGAAAGGGAGTGAGGAGGGTTCCAGGTTCTGTATCCAGGGAGTGACCTAGTGGTCTCAGGTGTTCAGGGATCTCCAGGGAACCAACTACATTCTCTGCCTTAGAGTCATCAGTCATCAGTGTCGTGACTCTGAGAAAGTCACTTAACCTCTATAAATTTCACTGCCCTGAACCATAAAATAGGAGTCATAGTCCCTACTCTGCCCACCCTACATCATGAGAGAGAGATTTTTTTCCATGAGCTATAAAGACTCAGACCCTGCCCATGGGTAGAGTGAGGCTCCATCCTTCCCTGAGCTGTCACCTCCCATGTTGCCTCTCTGGAGGTCACCAGTGCTGCATGTCTTGCTTATTCTTCCAAAAATTGAACACTTATGTAGGTAACGCTTATAGAGTACCAGTCATTTTCTTCAGGTTTTGTCTGTATTTGCTTATTTTTAGCCCCCTCACATAATGGGAACAAGCAGGCCCTATTCACATTTCCACACCCCAGAACAGGGGACTGAGGACAGAGGGGCTAAGGGACATTCCCAGGGACATGTGGCTTTGATCTCAAGCCATCAGGCACCAGCACCCACACTCTCAGTCACTGTGTTGTGCTGACTTGCTACATTGTATCATCTAAATAAAATTATACCAACACTTTCTACATTGTATCATAAAATAAAGTGATTAGTTCCACACCATCAGCCTGTGGGGTACTTTTAATACACACCGAACTGCAAGGCCTTCCCAAGCCCTACTTCGGTTCAGGTGACCCCTCCAGATGTGTTTCCAGTACTTTGCTGCAAGAACACAAAACAGAAAAGCAAAAGCTAATAATGGATTCAAACGAAGGCTGCACATTGATCCTCGGTGAAGAGAACGTGCTGCCTGTCCCAGGAGTCATTCAGCAGCATTGCAATGAGCATGTGGCCCAATGACAGGGCTGAGTCTCAGATGCCATCCCATACACCCCGCTCCACTGGAGCCACTGTGGGAATTCTTTCTCTAAGCCGAGTGGAGAATAGGCTTCTGTTAGCCAGTTGTTCGCCCCAGCTGTTACCCATCACCTCAAGCAGCAACAAAGTTACACAATTGTCTGTGATTGTTTTTTGACATTTGTGCCCAGGGAAAGGCTTTTTGCTCTGGGAAAGCTCCAAATCAGGGTAAATACAGACAGTCTAGCAAGTGGGGTCTTATAGGGTCCAGCAGACAGGTTGATGAGTGACGACTCTCTGAAAGAAAGAGGCTTTGAGGGCGCTCCAGCCCCATTCTGCTCTGCCCACTGGCTGCCACGTTGCTGGTTGTCACCAGGAATGTGGGCTTTGAGTTTTCTGAGCTACTTTGGGACTACAGGACAAGGGGTAAGACTAGGACAAGTTAAAACAGCACAAAACTCATGGTTCTTACAAAAATTCAGGTCTGCTTTCTTTCTTTCTTTCTTTCTTTCTTTTTTTTTTTTTTTGAATCGACTTTCTCCTGATTGCTACAAGTTATAGTGAAGTTCCAGAGATCTGAAAATGTTGATGGTGACGATTTTTGCCAGTTTTCTCACTTCTTTATTGGAAGAGAGAAGTTTCTACAGGTCTTTAACCTGCCATTTCTGCTAAAGTCATTCACTAAATTATATTCTTTGGAATATCCTCAGGCCATAGTCTGTGACTAATTATTTTGGGGAATTTGTATTAGTAATACTCACAATGCAGTGAAATTGTATCTGAGATGAAAATTTCTCTTCTGGTAGCGTGCCTATTATTAGGTCAAATACATGAAATTGAATTTAAATATAGAAGAGTCTAATATTAAGGGGATGTTCTTAAAATAGCATTTAAAAAAATACTGACTAAAATGACCTGGTACTTGTGGCTAATAGTGGCAGTATCTTTTTTTTTTTTTTTTTTTTTGAGACAGAGTCTCACTTTGTTTCCACGGCTAGAGTGAGTGCTGTGTTGTCAGCCTAGCTCACAGCAACCTCAAACTCCTGGGCTCAAGTGATCCTCCTGCCTCAGCCTCCCAAGTAGCTGGGACTACAGGCATGCGACACCGTGCCCGGCTAATTTTTTCTATATATATTTTTAGTTGTCTAGATAATTTGTTTCTATTTTTAGTAGAGACGGGGGTCTCGCTCTTACTCAGGCTGGTCTCGAACTCCTGACCTCAAGCGATCCACCTGCCTCGGCCTCCCAGAGTGCTAGGATTACAGGCGTGAGCCACTGAGCCTGGCTGGCAGTATCTTAAAGTTAAATTTATATTGTTAGATAAGATTTCTTTTTCTTTTCCTTCCTCCAATTTAAAAAAAAATTTCTTCTATATAACAATTTGCAGTTGTGGAGTTTGGATATTTAATTTATATATAATTTCTTGCCCTTATAAACTAGTTCATCTTCACAGTCAAAAAGAAAGTCATTTTGAAATGAAATCAAATAATAATTTTTGGTCATGTATATTTTTTTAAATATTATCTGTGATATATAAAAATACTACACATTCTGACCAATAAGTCTTGACCTCTAAAATGCCATAGTGGGTTAAAATTGGGAATCCAATAAACATTTCATATATATATATATATATATATATATATATATATTCAATGAATATAATTCACCTCTCTTAAGACATCAAAACAGAAAGCAATTAATATTATCCCAATGAATCAATAAATACAGGAAAAAGAAAAGAATGGCATAGCATTAGACGTAACTTTGTAAGACAACTATTCTTAGTCCCTTTAAATAACTTAGAGTAAACATTGTAGTTAATGTTGCTGTAAGGGCATAATTCTATTTCTGGTCAAAGCCCGGAAAAGAACATGCATGATACCAATGTACTTTTAATATGTATGTTGAGGTATGGTACCTGTCATAAGATTCATCCATTAAAAGTGTGTTAAAAGTTCAATCCTTTTAGTAAATAGATAGACCATCATCACAACCCAGTTTAATAACATTTCTATAACTCAACAACTCCTTTATGGACTTTTAAGTCATTCATTTAGTGTAATGTTTTCGAACTTCATCCACATTGTGATATTTATGTATAGAGCTTTTTTCTTCCTTTTTATGACTGTGTGTTACTCCACTGCATGGATATACTACATTGGTTTACCCATTCACCGGCTGATAGACACTTACATTCCTTCCACTTTGGGATACCATGAATAACACTTCTGGGAATATTCATGTACCAGTCTTTTTGAGAAAACACCATTTAATTTCTTCCGGGAAAATTCCCAGGGGTGGAATTGCTAGGCCGAATGGCAAGTTTATGTTAAGCTCTTGAAAAGCTGAGGAACTCTCTCCACATTGGCTGCACCACTTTGCATTCCCACCAGGATGCACATCAGCAGCTCTACACAGCAGTGACTTGCAGGTTACAGCCAGTATCTATTAATATGTTCTCACACTGTGTGTGTGTGTGTGTGTGTGTGTGTGTGTGTGTAGGCACACGAAGACTGGAGAGAAATAACATTCTCATTAATTACTATTGTTAGTATCCAAGTCAGAAGCACAAAAGAATCTTAGAATTAACATATATTTGACAAGGTAGCTGAAACTAGAATTAGAACATCATGTAAGAGTCAGTTACATGCTTTTTATTACCGACAATCAGTGAGGAACTTTACTTGGAAAATAACTCTTTCAATAACAACAAAATGTTAAGAATTTTAAGAATAAACGTGAAATCTTTCAAGCCACCTTTGACAATTTCACTGACTGTGCAGGGTACTACAGGCAAACGAGAGTCCACAGAGCATTTCAGCAGGGGAGTGCCCAGACCCAATCGGAGTTTCAGAAAGATCTCTGGGCTTACTGTGTGCAACTTCATGGCAGGGGCACAGACCCCAGGTGAGGAAGACGCTTAGGCACGTGTGGGATGCTGAAGGTGTGGCAGCTTCTCTTGGGTAAGGGCAGTGAGGGTGGGTCCCATCATTAGAAGACACAGTCCTGCTGTGACATGGAGATGCACAGAGGCTGAAGTCACAACAGATGACAGTATTAAGTCATCCACTGAGGGTACCATCCTACTCTGATAAGGGGGGACCAGTAATAAGTGTCTCAGAGGAAACCGATCTGTACTGGTGACCAACCCTGCCAGGGTGCTCACTTGCACCTAGGACTCAGCCATCTCTTTATCAGAGATGCCCAGGTGATTCCGCTCTGCTCTCAGGGGGGAGGACTGCAGACACAGGAGGGACATGGACAAGCAAAATGCCGAAATTCAAATAATTCCCAATTTTCATGGACAACCACCTGCAAGGTCAGTTACCCCTGAGTTCTTAGCGAGGAAGGGAAGAAGGAGGACAGGGTCTTCACTTGGAACTTCAGCATCCTTGGGCTCATCTGGAGAGTGAGAAGGGCCCCCAGAGCTGGGGCTCCAGAGCCTTGATCTTAGCAACCAACTTCCCCACCGTCAAGTGACCAGACACAATTCTTCCCAAGGACCAAAAGGATAGAGGATCTCCCCACAGGGGTCCTTATGCAGGAAACTGACACAGCGGAGGCAGCAGATGTGTCCACGTCTCAAGGACGTGGGTGCTTGGGGTTTTTTTGACAGCAACCACAACCAATTCTCCAACTGGGTGCCCAACAATTCGATTCCAACATTCCCTATATGCCCCGTCGGGGCCGCCACCTGCCATGTGTTCACCTACCCTGAAGCTCCCCCAGTGAGCTCTGCCGGAGCTTTTACAATGCAATCTACTGCTCCCTCCCCTCCCTCATGTCCCAACCCTCTAATGAAGGTTTGGTCCACCTTGAGGCTGTCTAGGGTTCCACCGTAACTCACCTCATTAGCATAAGCTCAGGTGTGATCCAGAAGGGCTCTATATGAATAAAAGACACTCCCATCACTGAGGACATCCCATGGGTTTTAGGAGCTCTGTACCCAAACCCTGGGACAAAGAATAAATATACTTTTTTATTACACCATAAAGGGTTTCTCAAGAAAAGGCCACATAGGTAGAACACCTGCTTGCTTCTTGGAAGTGTTCAACCATAGCCATTGCGTGGTAGGAAGACAACTGAACAGGTTAATGGGATCATCTGTGATCTAAGTGTTATTGTTTCCTGAAAGCCATTCACCCTTAAGGTGAAAATATTTCATGTGCCCTAATTAAATGGCATTTCAGTGCCAAGCAATGAACATGCAAAATAAAGGGCACGTGGTCCAAACCTAGAGAGGTTTGAAATGAGAATTGGAATGAAAGCCTAGAGTCAGCACGGGGCTTTGAGCTGAGGTGGAGGAAGGATCCAAACTTATTAGGGTCTCCAGCTCCCAGACTCTCCAGCTCAGCATTAGCCCAGAGGAGGGCATTGAAGGGGAAACAATTTTCATCTTCTAGGTTAGTGCCTGGCAATAAAAATATAATGTAAGGTATATATGTAATGTAGAATTTTCTAGTAAACACATCAGAAAAAAGAAAAAAAGATGAAGTAAACACTAAAAATCTATATTTAATACAACATACCCAAAATATTAGCATTCCTACACGTGGTTCCAGCAGCCAATAGAACTATTTGCTACCATATTGGGCTGCACAGATATAGGTCTTTTCCATTACAGATACGTATTAATATAAGTGCTATTCAAGGTATCTCAAGTTATCTCTGATTTATCAAAATAATGAAATAATCCACTCCTCAGGCTGGGTATTAAGAAATCCCATCTATGCCTAGTATTCCAAACCATGGTCAGTGTGGGATGAAATGACATGCATATGGCTGGGAATGTTTAACTATCCATGTCTCATTTCTCCACCTTGCTATCACCTAGTCACCCTCTTTAAATGTGAGAAAATTTTTAAAGAAGTAAATCTATTTAGGACTCACATCTCCTCCCTTTGAATCCTCTACTGGCCTCCAGGTAGTGACACAGTGAGTCCAGGTGTGGTGGGACTTTATTGAAGAGTTTCTCTCCTCTCACCTTCTTTGCACGCTGTCCCGCCTCTGTAATCCAGTATCATTCACGCAGCTGGTCCTCTGTAGGTGTAGACTCCGCATCAGTGGATTCAACCAACCACAGATCAAAAATATTCAAGAAAAGAAAAAACAGGCCAGGTGCAGTGGCTCACGCCTGTAATCCTAGCACGCTGGGAGGTTGAGGCAGGTGGATCCTTTGAGCTCAGGAGTTCGAGACCAGCCTGAGTGAGAGCGAGACCCTGTCTCTACTAAAAATAGAAAGAAATTATATGGACAACTAAAAATATATACAGAAAAAATTAGATGGGCATGGTGTCGCATGCCTGTAGTCCCAGCTACTTGGGAGGCTGAGGCAGGAGAATCACTTGAGCCCAGGAGTTTGAGGTTGCTGTGAGCTAGGCTGACGCCACGGCACTCTAGTCTGGGCAACAGAGCGAGACTCTGTCTCAAAAAAAAAAAAAAAAAAAAAAAAGATAAGAAAAAAAAAATCAAAAGGAAGAGAAAATAGATTTACTATTCCTTAAGTAGAAGTGGATCATCATAAAAATCTTGATCTTTGTCATCTTCAAGTTGAGTAGGCTGAGGACGAGGAGGAGGAGGAGGGGTTGGTCTTGCTGTCTCGAGGGGAGCAGAGGCAGAAGAAAATCCACATTATCAGTGGACCTCGTGCAGTTCAAAGGTCAACTGCACTCAAACAGGAAATTTCTGAAAATACAATGCATTTTGAAATTTTGGTTAAATGTTGAGTTAAAACATTTGAACAAGTTTGTGGTAACCTCTCTATCATTAGTAAAATTCTTGTTTCTGCAAGAATTAAATCAAAATATAGTCAGATTAAAGAGGTGAGGCCAGGTGTGAAGAGGTGGGGGGAGATTCCTTGTATAGATATTAAAAAAAAACCCTTGTAGGTCAGTCTCACTTCGCAACTGAGCCACCTTCGGGAGGTGAGGAGAGGGGAGGTGAGCCCAATCTTATTTTGTTTTTACTTCTTAGATTTCTGCAAAAGTTAAATATAGGAGGGCAAGGTCTCGAGAATTGAATAATGTATTAACGCAGCAAGTGCCATCTGAGACCCCCTCAGTGCCAGGCACAGTGGGTGCACTTAGGGCCACAGGGTCCTCTGCTCCAGGAGCTGCAGGCAGGACCAGATTCTCCAGACCCAGGCTGGAGATGTGACATGTTCCTTCTTGTCTCAACCAAATCACAGCTTTGGCTACTCTAGGAGATGATGAGTTGAGTTTCCCCCAGTGACTTAACTCAAGCTGGCAGCTGCTGCTGTGGGTCTGTGTCACGGCCAGGGTGGCCCAGCCGGGGAGTGGGAGGGGCTCTGAGTCTAGACCAGAGCTGTCCAGTAGAAATATAATGTGACCCACCTATGAGATTAGAAATTTTCTAGTGGCCACATTAAACCAAGTAAAACAAACAAATCAAAATGATTTTAATTGTTACCTTTTTTTTATCATTTCAACAGGGGTTAACATTGACGATGATACAAACATTTTTCTTTTCTTTTTTTTTTTTCAATGACCTGTGAATTTTTTATTGGTATAAGGGCACTCCGGTCCTACTGCCTCAATGCCTCAGAACTTTGGTGTCCACTATCCTTGGGGTCATGGTCTTTTGCGTGGTTTGCATGGAGTTGCTGCTGTCCAGGGCATCACCAAGATCGAAGTCTTCCCTGTCTTGCAGCAGACGGCGGTAGGTGGCAATCTGAGCCCCCAACTTGACCTTGATGTTCAGCAGGGCCTCGTACTCCTGGGCCTGGCGCTGCCCCTCTGCCCAGGTCTGTGCCAGCTCCAACCCCAGGTGCAGCAGGACCCCACTGAGCTGCTCCGTCTGCGTGGCGCAGTGGGCCTCCCCCTCCCTCGGGCTGTTCCATAAGTTGCCCTTCCCATGTCTCATGGAGTCCAGGTCGATCTCCAAGGACTGGACTGTACGTCTCAGCTCCGTGAGTGTCATCTCGGCAGCGTCGACCTCGGGGGACTGTGAGGTGACCACTGTGGTTCTCTCCTCAATCTGCTGGGACAGGTACTTGTCCAGCTCCTCTCGGTTCTTCCGAGCCAGCTCGTCATACTGGGCCCGGATGTCCGCCGTGATCTTGCTGAGGTCCTGGGATTTGGCGGCGTCTACCTCCACGGTCAACCCAGAGCCGGCAATCTGGGCTTGTAGGCCTTCTACTTCCTCGTCCTGGTTCTTCTTCATGAAGACCAGCTCCTCCTCGAGAGCCTCGATCTCCGTCTCCAGCTGCGGCCCAGTGACATTGGTGTCATCAGTGACCTTGCGGAGCCCATGGATGTCACTCTCCACAGACTGCGCGTGGCCAGCTCTGTCTCATACCTGACTCTAGAGCCAGCAGCAGCAAGACGGGCATTGTCAACCTGCAGAACGATGTGGGCATTGTCCACAGAATTGGCAAACATCTGAGCCCTCGGGTCCTCGATGACTTTGAGGTAATGCGCCCAGTCTCTGACCTGGGGCCCCTTCTTCTCCAGGTGTTCCCGGATTTTGCTTTCCAGCCTCCGATTGTCGATCTCCGGGCTCCTCACCCTGTCCAGGTAGGAGGCCAGGCGGTCGTTGAGCTCTTGCATGGTCTCCTTCTCGGTCTGGATGCCCCCCATTCCTGCCAGACCCCCGACCATCCCCGTGGCCAGGCCCCCGGACCCCCAGTTGCTCCGGATGCTGGCGGAGCGGGACACGGAGATCCGGGAGCCCGAGCCCCCGGCGCCTGCGTAGATGCTGGCTGCGCTGCTGACAGGCCGGACGCTACGGCTGGGCACCTGGACGGAGCCCAGGGACCGGTAGTTGGTGGAGAAGGTGGTGGAGCGAGCGGTGAAACTCATGCTGTCCGCGGAAGAAAGCGAGAGGACAGGACTCAGGGTCGGTGGGGCCGATACAAACATTTTTCAAAGAGTTTTTTTTTTTTTTTTTTTTTGGCTCACGCCTGTAATCCCAGCACTTTGGGAGACTGAGGTAGGAGGAGCTGTTGAGCTCAGGAGTTTGAGACCAGCCTGGACAACAAGCAGAGCAAGACCCCGTCTGTACAAAAAACAAAATTAACCAGGTATGCTGGTGTCCACAACTGTAGCCAGCTATTCAGGAGGATGAGGCAGGAGGATCACTTGAGCCCAGAATTTCAAGGTTACAGTGACTTATGATCACACTACTGCACTTCAGCCTGGGCAACAGAGCAAGACCCTGTTACTAAGCAACAAAAAGTTTTTTGTTGTTGTTGTTGTTGTTTTTTGAGACAGAGTTTCTGTAAGTTGCTCAGGCTTGTCTTGGACTCCTGGGCTCAAGGAATCCTCCTCTTTCAGCGTCCCCCTAGCTAGGAATACAAGCACACACCATCACACTGGCAGTTGGCAGTTTTAGGGTTTTTTAAACCAAACTTATAAACATGAATCTTCACAATCTTGAATAAAAAGTCCTCTTAATAAAATGACTGGTCTAATGAGTGTGGCTTTAGGAAACACCTCTGAGTAAGTCTGACTAATTTCCTTGATCAAAATATGAGATTTTATTTCCATGATCGAAAACTATTTGAAACTAGCTCCATTCGTAGATTAATTTCAATGCCCAGTATTTCATTTCAAAAGTTTCAGTTCTATCCCAAATCTTATCAACACCTGTAATATACAAGACCTAAAGTAGAATGATAATATGTCAATATTTTCCATATTAATATAAAAAACCCTTAAGTCAAAATCATATCCTGTGATTGTGGAAATCTGTTTACAATTTCAGTAACAATCCAGTTTCTGGCATGATTAAATCACAACCTGACTGAGTTAAGGAAGATAAGCAGGGTGTGACTAGGGTGGGAGGAGGGACCCTCTCTATGAAAACCCCTGGTAAGTGGAGCTCACTCCACAACTGAGCTGTCGGTGGAAACAGGTGGAGGCCAGAGGTGAACCCAGCGGAGGAGACATGAGTCCGATCGTACGTGATTTCTTTCTTTACTTACTAGATTACTACAAGGGACAGATATTAGAGAGCAAGGTCTGGAGAATGTGTGGTTATTAATTCAGCAAGTGTTATTTGAGGCCAACTCAGTGCCAGGCACTTAGGAATATGGGGTCCTCTCCTAGGAGCAGAGATTAGATTTTCAGTACCCAGGCTGGAGAAATTAACTGTCTTCAATTTCCTTTAAATTAAAAAGGTACAAAAAGATGTGTATTAAATCTGGGTTTTCTCCCTTCCCTCTTGTGCAACCTACCGGGTTCTGCCTCTACAAGTAACAACTGTGAAAGTGTCTGCACATCCTCCCAGATGTATTAAATGAGTAATTATATAGCACTGGCACTGCCAGGAAGCCTTCTAAGGGCTTTGCCTACATTTACTCATTTATTGTTCATCTACTGTGCACACTCAGGAGGCAGCAGGAAGGAAAGTCCCTTGTTCAGTCAACCAGTTGTCTATGAATGGCAGTCTGAACTGCTCTTGGTTTCTGCCTTTAACATGCTGTTACTCTGATCAGATGGTTTCTCATTTATTAATACGTTCCCTAATTCTTTTTCACTTTCTCCCTCAATCTGGCAGTCCAGGATCTCTCTCTTATACATAATATCTATCTATCTATCTATACAAACACCTGTGTTATGTGTGTGCATGTGTACATATATGTATATATATGTAGATGTCAAACACTCACACATATACACTCGTTTTTCTATCCAGCTGGGGACCATTAAAAGTCCTCCGTTTAGAACAATGTAAGACCACCTGTTCCTTCCCACACCCTCTCAACCATCCCCTCAACTGGATAATCCCTAGAGAAAATCTAGCAACATCTGTATTAATGCAGTTTTTATACCTCATCGACTTATTTGATTTATTAGTTCTAGAAACTTGGGAAGAACCGGCAGTGATGGAGGTTTGTACTTCAGAGTCTCATATCTTGAAGGGCAACTACTTTGTTTGAAAGAAGGCAACGTTTCATTTTTATCTTAATAATTTCCCTTGTTCGTTGGTTTGGGGGCTTTTCCATCCCTTCCTGTACCCAGTATTCTTGACCAAATCATAAGAACGGGTGTGACCGGTGGTTGACTTATGAGCCCGAACATGTGTTCAATCCCAGGGCTTGAGGCTATCCAAAACTCTCCATTCAGAAAATTATTAATTATATATTTTCCACCAACCAAAGGGTGAATGTATGACAATCCTTTTTTAAAAAAATTACTCAGTGGTCAGGCAGTCCTTGCCATATGCAATGACAAAGAAATTGCTCAATGAGCTCACAGAGCTTGTTAACTGTGAGTACATAGTCTTAGTTGCACAGAGCAAAGGAAATATACACAGGTGATAAGGGAAGGATTTATATCATTTGACAACTAATGTGCCTTACAGAGGCACAATGAATTTTTAAAATCTGTTTTTTTATTTACTGGCACAATTTTTAAATCACTAGATTGAGAAATGTCTGGTGAGTCAGATATGCTATAAATGGATGGGGATGGTATTTTCAATCAAGAATGAACTTATTTTTATTTTTAACATGTTAGCTTTGTCCTTCACCCTGAAATTTTCACTATCAATTGTATTTTGGGGGGGGGCTGGTCACTTTTGCTCATGTGTTTTCATAAACAGAGGATAATAATGTGTGAGTCTGAGATTGAGTTTTTGACAAAAAAGTCATATACTCTTAAATGACACCCTTGTACATGTAAAGTTACCCTTGTTAGAGAGCAGCAGTTGGACCCCATTGGGTGGCCTTTGTTCACTGTGGAAGTTCTGTGATGACCTGTCGCCACGGTAATGTGGTGATGTATATCTCCCTGACATCTCAACTGTTAGTCTCAGCTGAGAAGTTGATACTTCACAGCAGTCCTACTGATCTTTCCTTGTTCATTGGTCCAGAGTCCTTCAACATGGGAAACGTGAATTCCTGTTGGACAGGTGTGCTGACATTGACCTTCTGGTTGTCCTTTCTTCAAACGGGCCAGTTATTTATTTTCACTTCCCTTACTCTACTTTGTGTACAGATGTATAGATGTGTGGTAGAGCTTTGGCTTATTTCTCAATTTATAGTGTTGATTCTTCTATCGAGTTAGTTGCTTTAAATAGTTTCCTAAATTTAGGAAACTGTCCTATTTCCTAACGCCAGTTTTGTACACAGTCTTCCGGAGAATAGGCACGGAAAGGGAAACACCCACACGACCTCCATCAGATTTGGAGAATCCTGACACCAAATACAGCAAGAGACACTACAGGGAAGGGGAATTAAGGCCACGCTCTTCTGAATGTAGATGTCAAAATCCAAAACCAAATTTTGTTACACTTTGAAACCAGAGATTTTCAAAAGAAAAGAAACTGAGCTTTCATGGGGAGGTATCTAAGGGGTGGAGAAAACAGGGTCGTTGGCTGTTTGGGTGCTGCCAGGAAGAGTGATGACAAGGGACAGTGCCAAGGGGTTAGTGGAAAGGACATTTGGTAAAAAGGGAAGGAGGGCTTATGTGGTCCTCAGGGAGGGCCCTGGGGTGGGGTTCTCCAGTTCGTATCCATGGCCAGGTCCCTGTAAGAGGAGATGGGCCTCTGCCCCTACCCCTGCAAGGTGGAGGGAGGGATGGGGAGTTTGTGAAGAATTAGTCTGGTGGGGAAGGGTGTGAGCAGGGAGGTGCACGCTCTGTGCTGGGGCAGCCACTGCTCCTCAACCAAGGCTGCTCAGGCAGTGGCTCAGGTAAGAGGTCAGCGAGACAGTGGGGGGTCACACTTCATTCATGAAACCACTGAGGCGCCGCCCAGATGGCCACACTCCCAGTTAATTCCCATGGGCTGCTCCTGCAGGCTTGGCCAGCGGAAGGGAAGTTCATTCCTGGCGTAGCCATCATGTGGCAGTCGGTTTGGAACATCCAGGATTCTGAGCCAGCTTGGGAGCCAAGGTGACCACTGGTCACACAGAGTGGTCAACTGGCGATGGCGAGGCTCATGCCAAGGCAGCTGGTGGTGTGAAAATGCTGGGGGAGGAAGCCATACACTGGGACTTGCCTTTCAGACAGGCTTTGTTTGCAGGAAACTCTTGCATTTTAGGTCAGGGTAGAATCCTAGAGGGAAGAGGCCGAGTCATGTTTTGAGCCCTTCTCTTGACTCAGCCACCTCCTCCAGGGCTTCAGCCTCTCTGAAGAAACCTTGAGGCAGGACGGGAGAAAGCGCGTGAGAACAGCCCTTGCTTCTCATTCCAGGGCATGGTGTAGAGGTCGCAGGTGTTCGGAGATCTCTATAACCCGAAAATCAACTACGCTCTTGTCCCAGATCCACCACTCATCAGTGCTGTGACTCTGGGAATGTCACTTACAAATCTCTAAATTTCACTTTCCTAAACTGTAAATTATGGGTTGTAGCCCCTGCTCTACCTGTCCCTCAGGGCTGATGTTGGGTGTCACGGAAAATCCCAGATAGTCTCCGTGAGCTGGAAAGCATCACAGCCGTGGGAAGGATGAAGTGAACTTCCAGCCCACACTGCCCCGCAGCCATCCAAGCTCCCTCCCTGTGTTCGGCCACCCCCAAGTGTCTGGCTTATCCTTGCACACATTTGATGATTGAATATTTCCGGGCGCTTGTGAAGCACCTGTCGTCTTAGGGCTTTACATGCATTTAACCATTTTTAGACACATTAACATGTCCACATGTCACAACAGGGAACCTAGGAACAGAGGGATCTCTCTAACTTTCCCAGGTGCATGCAGATTGTAAAGGGAATTCGAACCCAGGCCATTAGGCACCAGCCCTGTGTTCTTGGTCACTCTGCTCTGCTGCTCTCCTACATTGCTGGGTCCACAGAAAGGGATTTGCCTACACAATTAGTCTGTTGAGTTTTCAGTGCAACCCACACGACAAGATCATCCTAAAGCCCAACTCTGGGTCAGGTGACTTTGCCAAGCAGATGCAGAAAAATGGGATCAAATGTTCAATCTGTGAATAAATTATCCTAATTTTCTATAGTCTTCTGCCAGCAAGATGTCCACAGCTGTCTTTATTGTAATACATTCCCAGGATCTCACCTCCAGAATATAAAAAGTCTCTCTCTTCTAGGGACAAGAAAATCTGCTGGCTCCAGAAAGTGGGTCAAACGAATCCAAAAGTGGCCATTGAAGAGAGTACACCCAAGAAACAAAGCAAATGAAGGTACTGTTTAAATGGAATTATTAAGTCCATTCAAGAATAGTAATTAAGTTTATTCAGTGCCCCATATTTAAGATAAATTCTAAATGTGTGACACTATATATTTTATTTGCTGTGTGCAAATTTATATTTATGAAAACAATCATTAGTGATACAGCTACAGTGGTAAAGATATATTTACAATGTAAGCTTTTGCACACTTTTAATAAAAAACAGCATCCCATCTCAACCTAATATTCAGAAATTTGGCTGATTTTTAAACATGAGCTGAAATGAATTTTTTCCTGCAACCGTGTTGCCAGATGTTTAAATATTAATAGACATTCTGTAGAAGGGTTTTAGATTAATGTACAAATTGAACAGAGTGTATGGAAAGTTGTCGTGATCCTCCCCCCATGGCTTTCTTTTCTTAATCATGTCCTTGATTGATGTGGCCCATGTGTTATTTTTATTATTAGTTTTGTTTTTTGACACAGAGTCTCACTCTGTTGCCCAGACCAGAGTGCCGTGGCGTCAGCCTAGCTCACAGCAACCTCAAACTCCTGGGCTCAAGTGATCCTCCTGCCTCAGCCTCCCAAGTAGGTGGGACTACAGGCATGCGCCACCATGCCCAGCTAATTTTTTCTGTATATATTTTTAGCTGTCCATATAATTTCTTTCTATTTTTAGTAGAGACAGGGTCTCACTCTTTCTCAGGCTGGTCTCGAACTCCTGAGCTCAAACGATCCACTTGCCTTGGCCTCCCAGAGTGCTAGGATTACAGGCATGAGCCACCGTGTCCGGCCTATGTGTTATTATTAATAATATAATGACTGAGCCTATATTGGTACTGAGGACTGAAATAAAAGTCCCAAACCCCTTGAGCAGACTAACGGACCCTCCTTTGGCTAAAATATCCAAATTTTAGAGCTCCCGGCCATGGCAGGATGGAAAGATGGTCATGTTCCATTTGTCCACCCCCTCCCCTTACTAATCATCACCAGATTTGACTAAAGGCCAGTGTGAGAGACCAGAAGGCTGGAAGACCCCTCTGCTTATGTAATCTAACCCTGGCACACTCTTCCCATTTTTATGTGTCCAACATGACATCCATTTTAAACCACAAAGAGTTTCTTCTTAATAAGCAGCTGCAGGTTGTGGAGTGGCTCTGGCTGGTCTCCTGAAGGTGTGAAGTTCATGGACTCTTACTGTACACTTGACCCTTTTATGCATAGGATCTAATTATAATGCATTTCAGTGTTAAATCTCCATCCCAAAGTGATCACGAGATGTATGTTGATACATGTAAACCTAATACGCATGTGCTCGGGTCTCTGTCATTATCATCAACAATATTCATAGCTCCTCCTGCAACCTGCTCCATATGTACACCTGACCGGCTTGTTCAGCATAAACTCCTGTCTTACCCTCCCTCCCTCCAAGTGCCTGTCACCTGGCTTCTGCTGAGGCTGCACTGCCCAACTTTCATGATGACCCGCCTGCAGGTTGTGAACCTTTCTAAGAAGAAAAGACTCCTTTCTACATTTATAGACTGTGACTTTTTCAGTTAACCACATATTATTACTATTGGCTAAAGTCCAGACTTTGGGTTAAGGTTCACTCTGTGTTGTACAGTCTAATGATTTTGACAAACTCATAATGTCCTTCATCACCATTACACAATAGTGTCATGCCCTAAACATGACCCATGCCTTACTTATTAATCCCTCTCCCCTTTTGCCAGAACTGCTGGCAACCAGTGATCTTTTTACTGTCTCTTTAGTTTTTTATTTTTCAGAACTGTATATAGTTAGAATCACAGAGGATGAAGTATTTCAGACAGACTTATAACATAGCAATATACACTGAAGATTTTTTTATATGTGTTTGTATCTTGTTATGTCAGTGGGTTTTAACACTAAGTAATATTCCATTGGATCAATGAAACAAAGTTTGGTGGAACATTCACCTCTTGTAGGATGTCATGGTTGACTCTACATAGGGCAGTTATGAATAAAGCTGCCATAACTTCCTGGTACTTTTTGTGTGTGTGGACATTGTTTTTCAATTTACTTGGGTAAATACTTAAGATTATGATAACCAACTTGTATAATAAGACTGTGTTTTCCTCTGTAGAATTTGATAGAATTCACAAGTGAAACCATCTGAGACAGTTGTTGTTTTGTTATTGTCATTGTTTTTACAAAGTACTAGTTATTAATTCAATTTCTAAAATACATACAGGCCTATTTAGTTATCTATTTCTCCTTAAGTGAGTTTTGGAAGTTTCACTCATTGAAGGAATCGGTCCACTTTATCTAAACCATGCAGTTGGTGGGCATGGATATTCACAAATAGTCCATCATTGTCTTCTTAATGCCCGTGGGATCAGTAGTGATGATTCCTCTTTTATTTACATTATTAGTACATTGTGTCTTCTTTTCTTTGTGGTTACTGTGACTAGGACCTTTTCAATTTTATCGATTCTTTTGAAGAATCAGTTTTAGGTTTTGAGAATTCTCTCTGTTGTTTTCCCATTTTTCCATTCGATTGAATTCTGCAATCTTTGGTTTTTTTTTTTTTTTTTTACTTCTCTTTGCTTTACATTCACACATCTCTTTTTATCTCTAGTTTCCTAATGTGAAAGCTTATCTTATTACATTAAATTCTTTCTTATTCTCCACACAGATTTACAAATGTAAATAATGCCACTGACGTGTATATTTAATAACTAAAATAACAACGTGCATATTTCACCACAATATTTTGTTGGCAATCCAGCAGAAGTGATGATAACTGCAGTAGCAGCACATGCAGCTGCACAGAAGCTAAATGACCTTGTAACGTGTCACGAACTAAGTGTGTATTGCCTGGGTTTCCAAATGAGCCAGAGGAGTGCAGAGGTCTGGTCTTTGAATAATGACGTGGATTTTCATATTGGCCTGTGTGTAGAATGACCATTTCACCTTGCTTAGGTAGCCCTAGAAGGAAAGCGAAGGCTCTGTTTCACCTTTCCCACTCCTCTCCTTTGCCTCCCTTCACCGTCAAGGACAGCCCAGCCGCAGCCCAGTCTGTGCCGTTAACCACACACCTGCACACACTGCAGCCCCGTGTCCACACCACGCCAGGCCCCCTAAGTGAGTCTTCAGCAACACCCATGTGCTGACAGTTCCTCTGTGTTTCCCCAGCGTCCCCGGAGGTCGTGGTGGACGAAGTGGGCAGTGAAAACTCAGAAGAGGCCCTGTCTTTTGAGGAGGTAAGGTTGTCTTTCCTTGTGAGGAACAGAAATGCTTTTTCTTGGTTTCTTTCTTTTTCTCTTGAATTAATATATTAAAGTCTGACCATGTCCATTATAAATTATAGATAGAATTTCTTGGTGGGGGGAATGTCTAGTGAGAGTTTATTATCAGCTGAACCTGATTGAAGATGGCATTTATAAATGACAACATCAGTTACAAACTGCATGGTAGCGAGCATTTTCCTTGGTAGTAATTTTTCTTCTTGAAAAAGAATTTTGCATTTACCAAAATGGACTTAAGAAATCCTTCCTAAAAACCTTCTGCTTTTGCACCAGCATCTTCTGTGCTTTATTCTGGGGCCATTGCCTCAATCACTGTTTCCCATCTGGTTTTCTGATGTTAGCAAGCGAGCAAAAGACTTCCGCAAGCAGAAGACAGCAAGGCCTGATCCTCATAGTGTTTTCCTTTCTCTACTTGCAGGTGGACTCCAGGGCAAATATTAACAGTACGTATTCTGGGGTCAATCTCTGGCTGTGGAAAAATCTAAGTGATGAGAAAAGTGGGACTAGCTTGCTATTGTCTGTAGATCCACCTCAACCTGGCTTCCTGCTGGAGACAAGGACTGGGGATGTGGGGCAGGAAACTCACGGTCCAGGAAAGAACTGTGACCATCAACTAGAGTCTCTATGACACCTGAGTTATTAGCTGGCATGGGCACATGTGCATGAGGGTTGGGAGGCACCGAGGGATGAGCTTATGTGCAGTGATTACTAGTGTGGTTGTGAGTGTGTGTATTGCCCAAGATTTGCACCTCCATGCACAGCACAGTGCAAGGGTCACTTTTCTTAAAAAAAAAAAAAAAATGCCAACATGCCCTCCCACTTTACATGACTCTACTCAGTCATCCCTCATCAAAGACGCATTCAAAAGTTGGTTTCACATTGTCCCCCCTTCAGTGGAGATGGTGCAGACATGCATGGCTCACGATCTTAACCTAAGCAGAGGCCAGTGTGAACTCAGTTCTAGGTCACACTGTTGATGCTCTGGGTCACTGAACTGAAGTCAACACTCACCTGTAGGGTCCACTTCCTTACCTACATGGCAGGGAATTCCAAGTGCACACCTGGAAGTGTTATAGTCTACAAACTCCCAAACACTGTCCATCAATACAAGGTGGCCTCGGTGGTCACATCACTCAGGGCAGCAACAGGTGCGTTTTACAGCGAACTCGGGTGTGACTAGCAGTGTGAAGCACACGTGGAAAGCTCTCAGGATTCTGATCAGCTGGCAGATTCTGAGCCGTGGGAGACACCACATGGCAATGCTGAGGTCACTCCTCAACACGTGGGCAAAAGCAGAGAAGCAGCAGGGAGATACTGTTTGGTATTGAATAACACCATCATCGCAAGACTTAGAAATGCTCAAATCCAGCAGTGCACAAACTCCAAGGACACTTCCAAATAAGAATTCAAAGGACGACGTGGTTGTCAGCCTGGTGCCCAGATGAGATTTCCTAGTTGTGAATGTCCTACAGAACCAGGCCAGAGAGGGTCCGCACTCCCCACATGCTGACCCCGCGCTGCACCGTCCCACTGCCAGAGGCTCCTGTGAGCATGAGCAGCAGCTGATCCATGGACACACACGATATATTGAACAGGAATCCAGAAAGGAAAACAGAGTAGTGGTTATCTCTAAATTATAGGGGAGTTCTATATTTTCAAATCTTTTTCATTTAATTATCCTTGTAACAAAAGATAAGCAAATACACATCATGGAATGTTTTGCCTAGAATTGCATCCAGTCACCCAATACAGATTGCTTGTAGCAAGTGTAAAGTCTGCTAGAGGAGATGGTCTAGATAATAGCAGCACGGGTGGATCCTGGGGGAAGACAGGATCTTGGAAGGTATCAATAAAGTAGTGGCATTTACCTCGGCTTCCCAATGGGCAAGAGGAGCCCTGAGACTCTGTCACTAACAAACAGATAGCTTATTGCCCGTTGGTCAGGTGGCCTTCAGCTGGACAACCACATGCTCTGTTTCTCGAGTCTGTCCTGTTCCATGCATTTGCCTTTTCTCTCACCCCGAGTCCACGTCAAGCAATGTCCCCCTAATAATCCATGACCAATACCTGCAAGGTACTGACGTTCACTCTGTCTCCTAGTTCCATCTGAGGACCCACAGATCGAGCTCGCTGGCACCAGAGCAGACATAATTCCATCTATGTCCAAGGTCAGGCCACCTGTCTTTGTCTGAAATGAAAATGTTCCTTTCTTGGTTTCTTTTTTTTCCAATTGAAAAAAATATATGACAACCTGAAGAGGGATATTTGAGATATCTTATGTGTTTTCCTTGGTGGGTGAAATTTGGCTGAGAGTGTATTGCCCACTGAGACCTGATTCAAAGATTCAAGATGTCGTTAAAATATGACGGCATCAGTTACAGACTCTATTCTAGTGAGATTTTTCCTCAGCAGCATTTTTATCTCTTTGGAAAAAGTTTTTGTAATTGCCAATCAAAATGGCCTTGAGGGATACATCCTCCACAGAAGGCTGTGACTTTAGGCATGAGCAAGTTTGCTCTGTTCTTGCTTTTGGGGTCCCTTGCCTTCTTGCCCACTGTCTCCCGTCTGGTTTTCTACTGTCACCAAGTGCACAAAAGCCCTGTGCGAACAGGACACGGAATGGTCTCATGCTCATGCTAATTCATTTTCTGTAATTACAGGTGGCCTCCGGAGTCAAGAGAGAGAGTACGTATTCTAGAATCCCCCGTTTGCTAAAGAATGACTAGATGGTGGGAAAGGTGGCGCTACCCTGTCGGCCTTCCTATGGGGAGGCCCCGATTCCAGCTGTCTGCTGTAGAGGAGGATTGGGGCTGTGATGATAGAAACTGATTTTCCAAAGAACCATGGCCACTGTCAGTAGTCCTGGAAGCAGCTGTGTTTCCTCTAGGTGGTGCAGGGCTGTGTGCATGGGGTGGACTGTGTCTGCGTGTGAATCCAGTGGTTGGATTTTGATAGTGTGTGAGTGTGTATTTCTGCATGTTTTAGTGTTTCTCCAGATATATGTTATCCTATTACCAGTGTCTACATTTTTAATGGAAAAATACAATTATCACTATAGCACAATGATAAGCATTTAAAAAAATTCATAAATTTCAAGTTTTACATGTTTGCAGTTCATTGCATTTAACCTTTAAAATGAATCCAATCTACACCTGGAAATTGTTCGTTAGTTTCTGAAAGGATTCACTTTGGGAATCCCTGCTCGTGTCAGTTACAGCTTCATTCATTTAATAATCTCACTTCTTTATAGGCCTTTCTGTTTCCTCATGAGATGTGAGTGATCATGACACTTCACTGTTGCCATGTCCCTCCTTCACAAGCCTTTTCTAGGAGCGACCTCAAAATTAACCTTCCAGAACCATCTTCAGCACAAAGAGTGGGGCAGGCTCCTGCCTTTGCAGTTAGACCTGGTACAGCCACGTGCTGGATCCAGTTCTTTCAGGAAACTGCAAAGGAGCAGCCCGCAGGCAGAGTGGGGGAAAATCACTCCAACTTTCTCCACTGGGGTCTAACATGAGTCTTCAGATATTGTTGCCCAGAATAGGAAATGCCACGTTCACGTGGAAACTCAGTCTCCCAACACCGAGCCTCCTCCCACGCGTGGGCCATGGCCGGTCACTGCAAGGGCAGGGACTGGATCCTCCTCATCTCTCCCCCTTCCAGAGCTCAGCCCTGGGAAGCCGGTTGGGCCCCAGGAGCAGCTGAGAGATGCACCCCTGGGCTGGGAACGAGCTCAGGTGGGGAAAGGCTCCCTCCTCAGCGTGTCCTGCCTGTTGGCCCCACAGTAGTCCAGGTGCCTTCCCAGGTTCCAGTCAGGCTCAGGAGAGATGAGGGTGGGCTCCTGAGGACAGTGAGGTATCCCCCTACCCTCTGTGCTGCCTGCTCTGATCCTGCCCCGGGAGTGTCTGCAGGGCCATGCTCCTCCTCTCTGTTTGATACAGCACCTCTGCAGGAAACCCCTCTGATCCTGCACGCTGTCCTCACTGTCACAGTGTCCCAGGGCCACAGAGTGCCTGGCCCTGACACTGTGCCCAGGAAGTGCACATCAGTGAATGACTGGATTAGAGCAGCCAACTGTTCTGCAAGGACACGCCAGGGAGGGGAGTCCCGTTTGCATGATCTTTGGATCCTAGAGCTGCACTACCCAGTGTGGTCATCAGTAGACAGATGTGCCTGTTCACGTCTTAATTCATTAAAATAAGTAAACTTAAAAATTCACCACTTCATTATACGAGCCCCATTATACGTGCCCAATAATAGAGTGTCTATACCCCAGAGAGCAGTTCCATCGTTCCAACATGTTCTCCTGGGCAGCCTGGCCCAGGGTCTGCTCATTGAACTCACCTAACTCACAGCGTGTGCGGGAGTTAGAGTTTCAGGTTAAGGAGAGTGGACTTAAGAGCTGTGATGCTGCAGTGGAAATGGGGAAGTGAGATGAGGAAGGGGGATCCTCTCACCTGATGGCCTGCAACTGTGAGCAGAGCCTTGTTGAAGCCCTCTGACTCCACTGGGCCCAGGGAAGGTCTGAGATCCCAGAGGAAAGAGCAGGCTGATCCTGCGTCATCCAGGTGGCCTCACCTGGAGTAGGAGGCATGGGCGTGGCAGTCCCTTGGACAACATCCTTGCTCATGTTTGTGTCTCTGCAGAGTGGACATACAACATCCAGTATCCCTCCAGTGATGAGGAAGAAGACTCCGCAGGTAGGGAACCGCCTTTGAGCCAGGTCCCAAGGAGAGGGATTCCTGGGGGGCGCTGGCTTCCTCCAGCTGCTCGGGATACTGAGGCAGGGGACATGAAATACTGAGAAAAGAGAAATATGTGCTCTTTTCCTACCATGCTGACATGCGAATAGGAGCTGTTATGTCTATGGGCATTGAGCATACCATTTGTAGCCTCTTTTTTGCTTTGCTGATTGATGATAATCTTTCCTAAAAGACCTATTTTTTCTTGTTTCTGCCTCTGCCAAACATGAGAGCCTTTAGCTTTCATTGGTCAGCAACTCTTGGGAGATGAGCATAGACATGGTTTGAATGTTGACTGTTGACCCACACTGGGAAAATCTGACAGGAAACACCTTCCCCACCAGCACTATGGGAACCTCCCGGTGTGACAGGTGCAGGCAAGAAGTCCACCCTCTCCCTGTGCACCTTCAGGACTTGCAGTAGCACCTTTATGTTCTGTCCCATCTACTCCTGAGTGAAAAGACACTCCCAGGATGGGAGAGGTAAAGAATTCTTGCTCTGCAATTACTACCTATGCCCCGGCTTCCTGGAGACATGAGGAAGAACACGATCTTGAGCAGATTTCTGGCCTCCGCTCCTCATCCAAATGCCAACTCCTGGTCTGGGAATATAATCTGGATTTGCTGCCATTGGAGAGAACCGTGTCCCGCTGCCCGTTGAGACCCTCCAAGGCCAGGGGGACTCCAGAGGCTGCGTGAGGGGCTGCTGGGCTTGCTGCCCTCACCGGCCCTCACAGTCCCAGTGACCTAATTCCTGGAGTAGACCAGGACCAGGACAGAGCCTCAGGGCAGCAGGGACAGAAAAGCCACTGCTCCTCTGAGACCCACTGCTCCAACCAGACAGCGCTGCCCTGGTCCCCACCCTCCAGTCAGACCCCACTGTTCCCTGTCCTCAGGCCTGCCAGGTCCCCTCCCTCCCAGCCCTCCCTTGGCTCAGTGCAAACCCTGGCAGGTCCCCTTTATCAATGTGGCAACAACTGCTTGTCTCACTTGCAGACTACGGGAATTTAGACACCCTATTTTTTAAAAAAATGTGTTCCTCCCCTCCTATAGCTTAGGGAAGGTATGGGGTTGTTGTGAAGATCAAGTGCTTCCAAAGTTCCTAAGGTCATCTCAGGTCAAGAAACCTTGCTTGACATAATATGTTGGTCGTACTTCTCTCCCACAGGACCCAGTGCAATCCTAGGCTTATGACAGGTGGCCCCCAGATTTGGGTTGATCGATAATTGATCAATTGATTGATTAGGGTGGGTGGCAGGGGTGCCTGGATCTTTCCACCAGTGTTCCCATGTGAGAGAAAAATATGATGATGGAGGGAAATGAGAGTGGGAAGGCAGTGCCATGCACAGAAGGCCATGGGGACAGTGACTGTCTTTGGCAGGGACAGGATGACACAGGCATCCCTTCCTGGCTACAGTTATAGAATTTAAGCTGGGTAAGGGGCCCTGGAGAGCCACAACCCATTACTCCCTGCGGAGGTGAAGGAATGAGGTTCTGGAACATGTTTGCAGAGATGAGGAAGAATTGGGTTCTCTGATTGGGAGATAAAACATGAGGAGCAGCAGGGCCCAAGCTCTTACCTGAAATCTAACTCTGTCCTTTCTTTCCCCAAGGCCACCTTATAACCATCATAGCTCTGGTGCATGCGGAGGCAGGGTTCTCAGATGAAGAGTAGACCATCAGCTGACATGTAATTTATTTCCTATTTGCATTGCTGTTTTCTTCTATTTGCTATCCATCAACTCCTCTTTGTGGCTCTTCCCCATGCCCTCTTTCCCTCTTTCCATGACTCTCTCTCTGGAGGGTCTGGTCTCAGCAGGCAGTTGATATACTTGCATCTTTAATGTGTATAAAATCTCCCTCCATGCTGGGTCCTGCGCACCCACCGCAGAGAGCCCTGCTCCCCGTCTCTGTGCCTCCCCAGTGGTCCCTGCACCTGTGTCTGTGCTGCACAGTCCTGTGCTGACACCTGGGCAGGCCGTGATGTGCAGGTGTCAGCCTGGGCCCCAGGGGACCTGCAGCTGGCACAGGGTTGGGAAGCTTGAATCAGACACGAGGCCACAGAACAGGGGCCGGCTCACTGTTGTCCTCCCCAAGTCAGCTCACGTAGCTCCAGCTATTTCATTTATGAATTGTATGTATTTAGAACTATCTTTAGTGATGTTTTATATTTCATGCTCAATTTTGTTTCATTAAACAATATGTATCTATTACAGTTTTTTAAAACCTTTTCATAAGAAATAAAATTGATATGTAGAAAAGCACCCAAACATAGAAGGATCTTAATAATTTATTATAAGGCAATCACCCTAGTGACCACCAGAAAGATCCCACCCTCTCTTATCGCACTCATTTAGACTTCATTGTGCAAATAACCAGAAATTTAGTACTTGTGATGCATCTTATGTTTATGTCTTTCTAGGCATTTTTTTTGTCTGAAGTTTCTTCATTCCTCTGGAAGGAATCATGGAGATAATATTACTTAAGGTCTTCCATGACAATGTGGCATTGTGGGGTCTTTTTCACCTGAATGTCAGTTTTGCTGAATGTGAGATTCACAGCTCACAGTTTCTCTTCTTGAATACCTCATATGCACTATTGCATTGCTTTTAGGCACAAAGTATTGCTCTCAAAAAGGTAGATGAGATTCTCATTTGCTTTTCCTTATATGTCACTTATACTTATTTGTCAATAAGAGCTCCATGTTCCTAAGCTTATGAACTTGGAAGACTAGAAGTAACTATTTTTTTTTTTTTTTGGATTGGTATGGGCCAGTGTTACCATACAATTGATCCATTTTTGTATCATTTATGATTATTTATTGAGTACCTACTAGGTGCCAGCCATTGCACTCGGGCTAGGGAATATTTAGTAAAACACACACACGATTTTTTTTTTATTTCTTGGAGCTAAGGTCTAGTCTCCTGAGATAGAAAACAAGCCACATGCATATTAAACAGGTAATGAGACAGGACCTGGGGAGGTTGCCATTGCTGTGGTGACAGAAACACAGCAGGGACAGGGCTCAGGACAGCCCAGGTGGTCCCGTGTCTTAGGCCCATCGAGGATTGGCTAATGCTCCTGTGGCTTTTCTCCTTCCTGACACATGGCAGCATTTTCAACAACAAGGGAATGCGACCCACAATTTACACATCCATCCACCTCTCTCCACACGGTGTCCTAGGAGGCCAAGGTGCGTGAGCGGACAGACAGAGGGAACTGGAGGATGAAACAGCCACAGTGTTTAAAATCCCTCAGCTTTCCCCACCCATGACGTGCAGCAGAACCACCCATGATGCTGTGTCCTCTCCGGTTCTCTACGTCTAAAGGATGACAAGACCCCGTGCCCAGAGGAAGATATGGCAGCACCATTTCCCTTCTACAAAGAGCAGGGTCCAGCAGATACTCTCTGCATTTATATTTAAGACTAAAATTCTGTACCAGATCATTCTCAGATCACCAGAACACACACAGGGAACTCTACTTGTTGATGTATAAGTAGATTAGGTTCATCAATGTTCCAGATGACACTTTTACATTGGAGTGACTCTGGTTTCATTTCTATCTATGCCTCATGGGTCATGGTGTCTGGCCACTACCCAGCGCTTGCACCTTCCTCTGCCCCAGGACTGGGATGCCCGATGCTTCTGGTCATGTTGGCCTCTCACGATGCCCCTGACCTCCATCCTCAACAGCACCAGCACCGTCTTTTCTAAGCTTCTATGCCATGAACTTGAAGCAGCTTCAGAGGGATAGGGAGAGTGAGCTCCTGATAGCTGGACGGTGATTCTAAATCTTGGCAATTGAGAATAGCTCTGCAATAAACAGAGGAGTGCAGATACCTTCTCTGTATCATGAATTCCCCTCTTCTTGGCTTTATACCCAGCAGTGGGATTGCTGGGTCAAATGGTAGTCGTGTTTTTAGTTTTTTGAAAAATCTCCACACCGTTCTCCATAGTGGTTGCACTAACTTACATTCCCACCAACAGTGCGTGAGGGGTTCCCCTTTCTCCACATCCTCACCGGCATTGTTATTGCCTTTTTTTTTTTTTTTGAACATTTATTATTTATTTTACAGAAATAAGAGGATATAGGTCTCTATGTGATGTGGGGATGGGATTTTTCACTAACATTAGTTCATTGCCACAGCTATTCTGGGAGGAAGAAAGACTATGGCGGGGTTGCCTGTCTTTTTGATGAATGAATTTTAACTAGTGTCATCTCAGTGTAGTTTTGATTTGCATTTCTCTGATGCTGAATGATGTTGAATGTTGTTTCATGCACCTGTTGCCCATTTGTGTGTCTTCTTTTGAGAAATGTCTACTCAGATCCTCTGCCCATTTTTAAATTGGATTATTTGATTTTTTTTTTCTTATTGCATTTTTGGAGCTTCTTGTCTGTTCTAGTTGTTAATCTCTTGTCACATGGGGAGTTGGCAAACATTTTCTCCCATTCTGTGGGTTGTCACTTCCCTTTGTTGATTGTTTACTTTGCTACAAAGAAGGTTTTTCAGTTGCTGTGATCCCCTTTGTCCAATTTTCTGTGGATGCCTGTGCTTGGGGGCATTACCCAAGAACTCCTTGCCCAGACCAGTGTCCTGAAGCGTTTCCTCAATGTTTTCTTTCAGTAGTTTCATAGATTCAGACCTTAGATTTAAGGCTTTAATTCATTTTGATTTGATTTCTGTATATGGTGAGAGATAAGGGTCTAGAATTATTTTTCTGCATGCGGATATTCAGTTTTCCCAGCACCGTCTGTTGAAGAGATCACCATCATCTCCCTGCTGTATGTTCTTGGCATCTTTACCAAAGATAAGTTCACTATAGAGGTGTGGATTTATTCCTGGGTTCTCCATTCTGTTCCAGTAATCTGTGTGTCTGTTCTTATGCTATATGATTATGCTGTTTTGGTTATTATAGATCTGTAGTATAATTTGAAGTCAGGTAATTGATTTCTCCCAGTTTTGTTCTTTTTGCTCAGGATAGCTGTGGCTATTCTGCATCTTTTGTGGCTCCATGTAAATTTCAGGATTATTTTTTATATCTCTGTGAAGAATGTCATTGGTATTTTGATGGAGATTGCATTGAATCTGTAGGTTGCTTTGGGTTGCACAGACATTTTAACAGTATTAATTCTTCCAATCCATGACCCTGGAATATCTTTCTATTTTTTTGTCTGTCATCATTAATTTCTTTCATAGATGTCTAGAATTTTCATCATAGATATATTTCACATCTTTGGTTAAGTTTATTCCTAGGCTTTTTATTTTATTTGTAGCTATTGTAAATGGAATTACTTTCTTGGATTCTTTTTCAGATCATTTCCTGATGGCATTTAGAAATGCTTTTTTGTATGTTGATTTTATAATCTGCAACTTTACTGAATTTGTTTATCACTTCTAATAGTTTTTTGAGGAGTCTTTAGATATTCTAGATATAAGATAATATCCTCTGTAAAAAGAAAGGATAATTTGACTTTTTCCATTCCAGTTTGGATACCCTTTATTTCTTTCTCTTGTCAGATTGTTTTAGCTAGAATCTCCAGTACTGTGTTCAATAACAGTGGTGAGGTGGGCATCCTTGTCCTCTCCTAGATCTTAGAGGAAAGGCTTTCAGTTTTTCCCCATTAAGTGTGATACGTGCTGTGGTTCTGTCATGTATGCCGTTTTATCATATTGAGGTAAGTTCCTTCTATACTCAGTTTTTTGAGAGTTTTTGTCACAATTGGATATTGAATTTTATCGAATACTGTTTGAGCATTAATTAAAATCTCAAATGGTTTTGGTCCAACTAACTTTTCATTTTGTTTATCTTTTGTATTTGGTTTTATTTCGATTTCTTTTATTTATGCTCTGATTTTATTATTTCTTTTGTTCTACTAATTTTTCTTTTGGTTTGCTCTTGTTGTAGGTTTTTGAGATGCATCATTTGGTTGCTTATTTGAAGCTTTTCTATTTTTTTGATACAGGCTCTTATTGCTATGAACTTTCCTCTTATTATTGCTTTTGCTGATCCCATAGATTTTGATATGTTGTGCTTTCATGTTCATTTGTTTTGCAAAATGTTTTAAATTCCTTTTAATTCCCTTCATTGGCCCACTGGTCATTCAGGAACATATTTAGTTTCCATGTGTTCATACAATTTCCAGTGTTCCTCTTGTTATTGAATTCCTGTTTTATTCCGTTATGGCCAGAAAAAATACTTGGTATGATTTTATGAGTTTTTATGAGGTTTTTAAGACTTGTTTTGTGGCCTAACATATGGTCTATCCCTAAGAATGATCCATGAGGTGAGAAGAAAAATGTGTGTTCTGCAGCTATTGGATGAAACGTTCTGTAAATATCCATGAGGTCCATTTGGTCTCTAGTGCAGATTAAGTCCAGTGTTTCTTTGTTTATTTCCAGTCCGAATGTTATGTCCAGTGCTGAAAGTGGAGTGTTGAGGTCTACAACAATTATTGTATCAGAGTCTTTGTTTCTGTAGCTCTGGTAATATTTACTTTATACATCCAGGTTTTCCAGTGTCGGGTGCATGTATATATTTACTGCTGAATTGACCTCTTTATCATTATATACAGATGTTCTTTCTCTCTTTTATATGTTTTGTCTTGAAATCTATTTTGTCTGATAGGAGTATAGCTACCCCTGCTCTTTTGTGGGTTCCATTTACATTGAATATCTTCTTTCATCCCATTGTTTTTGTCTTTGTGTGTCCTTATACGTGAAGTGGATTTCTTGTAGTCAATAGATCATTGGCTCTTGTTTTTCGTTCATCCAGCCACTCTATGTCTTTTGATTACAGTGTTTAGTTTATTCACTTTCAATGTTACCAGCAATAGGTAAGGATGATATTACTTACCATGTTGTTCTTTGATTCCTTGTGGTTTTGTGGTCCTATCTTTCCTTCTTACCTCCTTCTTATACAAAGTCTTTCTTTCTAATTTTAAATGGCCTTGTAATAGTGTACAGAGTGGCTCCCCCTTCTAGTTACTCCTCCTCCCCATTTCATTGCAGCCATACTGGCCTTCTTGGCATTCCTTTAACACATCATGCTGATTTCTGCCTCAGGGCCTTTGCATTGCCTCATTCTTTAATTTCTAAAGCATTTTCTTGGTTCTTTCATTGCCCAATGGGAGAGAACTTGGAAGAAATTTCTGAGCCGTGGTCAATGGTTTCTCTGGATGGTCAGGGACTTGGAAGGGACATGGTCGGAGACTGGTGACAAGGACGTCTGGAGAAGTGGTATAAGGGAGGAGTCTCTCTAAATGGACAAAAACCAAGAAGATATTTGTTTGTGATGTGAATGTTCACATCGAAAAAATATACTCATGGAGTTAGGATGTCCTTTTATACTCATGGAGTTAGGATGTCCCTTTCAGTGTGCACCTGTCAGCATCTTTCCCCAGACAGTCCAGTCATTGCCTAAATGTTCATGGCACAGTGGCCACAGTGATGGGGATGGAGGTGACACAGGCACCATGAATTGTACCTCACTTGGAAGCAAGGAGTCAGGATCAATCACAGCCCATGCTCCCCAGGAAGGAGTCAGCAGCACCAAAGCACTGAGAGTCAGGGCTCCATTTTGCTGCGGCCAGTGGGAAGCTGACCACACCCTGGCCTTGTGCTCACTCCACAGGGGGATCCAGGACCACAGGATGATGAAATAAGCCCAAAAGTCTCATACCTTCTAAAATGCTCAAATACAATAAAAATAATCACACATTATAGCAAGATCCAGAAAAATCACCAGTTGAATGAGAAGAGACAATCAGTAGACACCAACACTGAGATACTGGAGTTACTGGAGTTCTGTATCACACATTTTAGGGAGGAAATCATAAAATCACTAAGATGAGCAATAATAGACACTTTTTCGCAAATGGAAAATGAGAAAATCTCAGAAATGAAATATAAGTTACTCACACACAAAATAGAAATTAGAGGGCTGAATATCATGATAGAGAAAGTAAAATCTCACTGTGTGGACTCAGGGACAGGTAACACCTAAATATTATTCCAGAGATGTGGGAAGCTATTTAACACAACCAGAGAACAATAATTACTAACAAGAATTAGCTAAAGACATAAAAAACAGTGAAGCTGCTTTGACCGGGCAAGCGATGTAGAAATGTCCAATAGATTAATCAACATTTATTTATTAGAAGATAAAGGCGACTTTCAGTCTGCGCAGCCCTCACCACCATCAGCACTCTCTGGAGGGTGTCACCAGGGTGCCACAGGTGTGCTGATGGGTGAGCAAGGCCAGAAGCAAGTTCAAGTTCAATGGGCCCTGGGTCCCTGCTCACTGGCCTGAGTCAGAGGTCACAGCAGCTTCCTGCCCAGGGAAACACTCAGAACTCACACTCACCAGAGCCTCCTGACACTGGAGCTACAACTTGGCCTGGGGACACAGGACAGTGTGGCTGCGGGTGGGAAAGGGCTCAGACTGGAATAAAGCACCACCCAGAAAGAAACTCTTCCCCTGGGGAACTGAGGGGAGATAAAAGGCCACCACAGAGGCAGCACCAGCTGTGGGGCCAGAGTGTCCTTGGCACGTCCCCGTCAAGGCCTGGGCTCCTCTCCTGCTGCTCCTCCTCACTCTCCTCAGATTCATTAGAGTTCAAACCAGCATGGGGGGGTGATCCTCTGTCCTCCTTCCTCACTCGTGACATGTGCTTGTTTTTGTTTCAGGGTCCAGCTCTCAGGCTGTGAGGACTCAGGAGCCCTCGCTGATTCTGTTCCAGGAGGGAACAGTCACTCCCACCTGTGACTAATCTCTAATATGCACAGTTACTAAAGTTGTATTTTATTTTTTGCAATTAAAATGTAGTTGTTTCATGTTTTTAACCAACTCTGTTTTCTATGCAATTATTATTATTATTATTATTGCCTTAGCATTTATACTTCATGGTCTTTAGGCCACATTTCTGGTTTTAAAAATTTTAGAGCATTATTTTAGGTAAATATTAAAGATAGAAATATATCATAGATTCCAGAATGGACATTAAAGTCATTAGTTCTATTAAATATTGAAGAAACCTCCTAGAAGAAGTGGTGGAAGTAACAATTTTAAAAATCCTATTCAGACGAGATCGGGTGTGTTCAGGGTGGTATGGCCATAGACAGTTTTGGATTTTCTCTTGTTTAGATGGAGCTCCCTATCCTCCCCCCCCATCATACGGTGCTGTTTGTAGCTTATGTTGGGTAAGAACCTTTGGCTTCGTTTGTGTGCTCTGATGGCAATCTATGTTCCTGACAGATGCCTTAGTTATGGATAATCCTTAGTGTAATGGTTTTCTCAGGTGCTAGTTGCTTGTATGCTCTAGCAGTGCTGAGCTGTGGGTGTGGACAGATTCCCTGTCTCTGTTTCATGAGAGAGGATGGAGGCCTTGGAAACCCTTGCTCTTTCCCCAGCCCTGTGTTCTAACCAACAGTGTGAATCCTACTGGCTCAACAAGTTTAATCCCTGAGACAGTAGGGGGTGTTTGTGTATGAGAATCAATCTCATCCTGTAGGACTGAGTCAGTAAATGTCATAAAGGGCTGTGCAAGGTGACCTCCCTGTCAGTAGATGGCGGTTGCCAGAAGGAACAGGCTGCGTGTTGTTTTTGTGACTGGCCCTGCTCCCTCTGGAGAAGCACCCAATGCCCCAGGTGGTGGGTGGGGCCCTGGGACTCCCAGGCTTGTCCTTATTATTCTCTGCCTCAGTAGATGGGGGTGGGGGAGTCAGGCTGGGCGGGGCTGGGTTGGGTGGGCTTGCCCTCAGGCTCCACAAAAGCTGGTAAGGTAACTGTTTTGGCAGTGCTCAAAGGTCTGCCCCCAGCTTCTGGGGAAAGCTGCCCGGGAGGGGCTGAAGAGACCCTGCTCAGCAGGAAAGTCTGCTTGTGGAGATGGGGCCCTCTGAGATTCACAGTCTGACTGTCCAGCTCTCACGCTCCCCCTGGCCTGCATCCTGCCCCGCTTGGGTGCCTCCCTATGAAACACCGGCGGGCAGGGCACTCCAAAATTGGGCACCCCGGGTCCACTATAAGCCCACAAAGGAAGAGGCGTGGACCCTACTCTCTGTGGATGACTCAGCCTGGAGTACGCACCCAGTGGGGAGAGGGGGCTGCTCCCCAAATTCTTGGCATGAACTGCTCTCCTGGTTGGAATGGGTGGGAGAGGGGCTGCTGCTCCCGGTCTGCCCCAGGGCCTGAATAAGATGTGTCTGGTTTCCATGGCTCCCAGAGGTGGGCTCCCCCTCACTGCAGAACCCGCCCAACTCAAACACAGTGGTTTTCCTGTGTGTGTGTGGGGGGGGGGGGGCGTTCTCTCAGCTCCTCACCTCCCAGAACCCCACAGTATACTGCTGTCAGTTCTGTCCACGCAGGCTTCCTCACCACCCGAGTCCAACCCACACACCTCCCCACTGTGTGTCCAGCAACCAGCTCGAGTCCAGGGGGCAGGGAGTCCGGCCTGCTTGTCTAACCCACTGGCATGTGACTCCCCAAAACATCTCTGGGCAGGGAATTCCCGAATCAGGCACCCCAGATCTACTGCAGGCCCCAGAGGGAGAGGTGTGGGTCCCACTTTCCACAGAAGCCTCAGTCTGTTGCACGCGCCTGCTGAGGGGAGGCAGCCGCTTGCCTACTTCTTGGCACCAGCTGCTCTCCTGACTGGAACGGGTGGGAGAGAATGGGTGGGAGAGAATGCGTGGGAGGCCCCAGTGTCTGAATGAACCATGCCCGGTTGCTATGGCACCCGGGGCTGTGTTCTTCCTCTGGTAGAACCCACCCAAATCAAACAAAGCGGTTTTCCTATGGGGAGGGTGGGCAGTCTCCCGGCTTGCCATGTCTGAGAGCCCACAGTGTTCTACTGTCAGACCTGTCCACGTGGGCTTCCTCACCACCCGAGTCCAACTCACAGGCCTCCCCCCTTTGTCTCTGGCAACCCACGCGAGTCCTGCAGGCGTGGGGTCTGGCCTGCTTGTCTGACCCACTGGCGTGCCACTCTGTGAAACACTGTCGGGCAGGGAACCCCCAAATCAGGCACCCCGGATCCACTGCGGGCCCCAGAGGGAAAGGCGTGGGTCCCACTTTCCATGGAAGCCTCAGCCTGTAGCACGTGCCCGCTGTTGGGGGAGGCCGCTCTCCACATTCTCAGCCCAAACTGCTTTCCTGGTTGTGGTGGGTGAGGGAGGGGCGGGGAAGGAAGTGTCTGAATGGAGGGAAGCCAGCTCTCTGGCCTCTCATGACACTCTCTTTGGAGCGGAGCCCCACACAGCGTGTCCAAGCTCTGGGTCACACAAGTTCTCCCCACTATACCACGTTTGGTGCTGTGCCTAGGCTTGTGAGAGTGGGAAAGCCCCCAAGAGACTTGGTAGCCTGCCGGCCACCAAATGCTTGTGGAGGGTGAGAGGGATCCCCCTTACCCTGTCACTGGGCTCGGAGCCTCTCTGGGTTGGAGCACTGCTGATATCTTTCTTTCTTTATCTTCTACCTTCTCCGCTTTGGAGTTTTCTTCCATGAGATCCCTGGTGGCCTCTGGCACCTCTCTCTGTGGTTCACACCTGCTCTGTATCTCTCCTCTCCGCTTTATCAAAATTCCTGTCTTCCCTCCAGGGTGGCCTGGCAAGCAATGTCTCTAGTCACCCATCTTGTCCCCCCTCAAGAAAGTTTAACAAATTAAAATCATATCAAGCATCTTCTCAGATTACAGTTGAATAAACCAAGAAATCAATACCAACAGGAACTTTGGAAACTTTACCAATACATGGAAATTAAACAACATTCTCATGAATGAGTATTAGGTCAATGAAGAAATTAAGATAGAAATTTCAAAAATTGGAAACAAATGATAATACAAACACAATATACTAAAACTTGTGGGATGGCACAAATGCAGTGCTATGAGCAAAGCTTATAGCATAAAAGCCTACATGAAAAACGTAGAAAGTTTACAAATTAACAAAATGATGACAAACCTCAAGAAACTAGAAAAGCAAGAACAAATCAACTCCAAAGTTATCAGAAGAAACAAATAATAAAGATCAGTGTAGAACTAAATAGAACAGAGAGTAAAAAATAAAAACAATTAACAAAATGAAAAGTTGGTTTTTTGAAAGATAAACAAAATAGATAAGCTGCTAGTGAGAATAACCAAGAAAACAGGAGATAAGTCCCAAGTAAACAAAATTGGAAATGAAAAAGGAGACATTACAACAGATACCACAGAAATATAAAATGTCATCAGAGATTATCATAAAGAACTATATAATTACAAAATAGATAGAAAAAGGAAATAGGCAAATTCCTGGAAACATACAACCTACCAAGTTTGAACCAGGAAGAAGTAGAAACCCTGAACAGAACAATAATGAGATTGAATCAGTAATAAAGTCTCCCAACAAAGAAAATCCCAGGACCGGATAGATTTACAGCCAAATTCTACCAAATGTGTGAATAAAAACTAATACCACTCTTCCTGAAAACTATTCCCAAAAAAATCAAGTTCCTTCTCAGTCTATGTCATTTTGTTATAGCAGCCTGAGCATTTTTTGGACTACACAGGGACTGGAGTTTTCTTATATTATCACCTTCTCAGGGTGATCGCCTTAGTTGGCTCAGGCTGCTATAACAAAATGACATAGACTGAGTGATTTAAACAACAGAAACTTTGTTCACAGTTCTAGAAATTAGGAATCCCAGACCAAAGTGCCTGCAGATTTGGTTCCTGGTGAGGACTCTCTTTCTAGTTTGCAGATGGCCGTCTTCTTTTTTTTTTTTTTTCTTTTGAGACAGAGTCTCACTTTGTTGCCCAGGCTAGAGTGAGTGCTGTGGCGTCAGCCTAGCTCACAGCAACCTCAGACTCCTTGGCTTAAGCGATCCTACTGCCTCAGCCTCCCGAGTAGCTGGGACTACAGGCATGCACCACTATGCCCGGCTAATTTTTCCATATATATATTTTTAGTTGTCCATATAATTTCTTTCTATTTTTAGTAGAGACGGGGTCTCGCTCTTGCTCAGGCTGGTCTCCAACTCCTGACCTTGAGTGATCCACCAGCCTCGGCCTCCCAGAGTGCTAGGATTACAGGTGTGAGCCACCGCGCCCGGATGGCCGTCTTCTTGTTAGTCCTCACATGAAGAGAAGAGAAAAAACTCTGGTGTCTCTTCTTCTTATAAGGGCACTAATCTTATCATGGGGGGTTCACCCTCATGACCTTATCTAAATCTAATCACCTCCCAAAGTCCCCACCTCCAAATGCCATCATGTTGGAGATTAGAGCTTCAGGCCTTGAAACTGCCTTTGACAGTTCTCTCCAGTTTGAAGACCTGGTAGCTTCAGCTCCAGCCTCTTCTCCCTGACCTCTTCTCCAGGTCACCCAGCCTGGGGCAGCACAACACACTCAGCTTTAGGGGGTTTGTTACCCACAAATGCCACCTTGAGCACCCATGCCAGCACCCAGCCAGCCTTTGCTGGCACCAAAACTGTATTTTTCCCCTGACTCATGCACTGCCTCTGGCTTCGCAGTTGCCACCTACACACCCAGCCCTGCAACCAATATTTATCAAATATTTGGCATCTCTGCTCAATACTGGGCAGCACAAGTCCACCCCCCTTGAGACTCGTGCTTTCAGCAACCCCAGTGGGCTTTGGGAGCAGAGAGGCAGCCCTAGATCTGAGCTGTGCCTTCGGAGCACTCAGCACTACAGCAGAAAGAAGAGGGGCCCCAAGCACCACACAAGCTATGGGGGAAGCCTGGGCTTGAAGAGCTGGAACTCTCCTGGCCAGGGCACCCCCATGGTGAGTGTGGGAACCAGCAGGATGAATATCTCTGTGTTTGGAGGTGCTGTTGCCCCTACTTTTAGCCACATCCTCAGGGGTCTGCCCAAGAAGAAACTCCTAATTTGAAGTCAAGGGCCCAGCACCACTGCAAGCAAGGCTGCCTCTAGGTGCACGTCCAGGCCAGCCTCTGACCCTAGCAAGCCTACTTCTTGCATGGGCCCTGTGAGGAGGAACCTTGTATTTGGGGCACCCTTGTCACCTGCCTGGGTTTCTGCTGGACACAGAACTGCTGAGCCATGTACCAGGTCATCCTCCTCCAGGTGTGGCTCAACTCCCTTGGCATCCAAGAAGTGAATGCTGCACTCAAAGGAGAGCTTCCCGGAGCAGTGGCCAGTGTCTATGATCCCACCAGGATTCTCATGATTCATGAGCACGGATGGGGTCTTTTTCCATTTCTGTGTCCTCTTCAGTTTCTTTCATCAGTGTTCTGTAGTTTTTCTTGTGGAGATCTTTCACCTTCTTGGTTAAATTTATTCCTAGGTATTTTTTTTGTAGCTATTGTAAATGGGATTGCCTTCTTGATTTCTTTCTCAGCCAGATCATTATTGATATATAGAAATGCTATGGATTTTTGTACATTGATTTTGTATCTCACAACTTTAATTCATTTATCAAATCTAAGAGTTTTCTGGTGAGGTCTTTTGGTTTTTTAAAATATAAGATCATATCATCAGCAAACAGGGATACCATGATTTTCTCTTTTCCAAAATGGATGACTTTTATTTCTTTCTTTGCCAGATTGCTCTGGCTGGGACTTCCTGTACTACGCTGAATGAGAGTGGCGAAAGTGAGCATGCTTGTCTTGTTCCAGTTCTTAGAGGAAACACTTTCCACTTTTCCCCATCAGTATAATGTTAGCTGTAGGTTTGTCATATATAAGCTTTATTATTTTTAGGAATGTTCCTTTCTTTATCATGAAAAGATGTTAAATTTTCTTGCTGGTAAGATTTCAGTTGAGAAATCTGGCGTAATTCTGATGGGCTTTCCTTTGTATGTTACTTGTTTCTTTCTCCTTACAGCTCGAAGAAGGGTCTCTTTAGTGGATATTTTGGTCAATCTGATGACTGCATGACGTGGTGTCTTCCTATTTGCTATGAATCTCCCGGGGGTTCTTTGAGCTTCTTGAACCTGTATACGTAGAGTTTTAGCAAGGCCTGGGGAATTTTCCTCAATTATGTCTTCAAATAGCTTATCCAGCCCTTGCATATTATCTTCTTCACCTTCAGGAATACTGATAACTATCACATTAGTCTTTTTCACATAATCCCACATTTCTTGTAGACTCTGGTCTTTTCTCTTATTTCTTTGCTCTATCTCTGTGACTGACTTATTTAATTGGAAAGTGTTATCTTCAATTTCTGAGATTCTTTCTTCTGTTTGATCTACCCTGCTCTTGAGACTTTCCACTGTGTTTTGTAGCTCCCTGAATAGATTCTTCATTCCCAGGAGTTCAGTCTGATTTTCCTTCAATATTTCGATTTCTTTAGTGAATTTTTCTTCCAAATCCTGGATTTTTTTGTGGTTTCTTTGTGTTGGTTATCCATTTTTTCTTGTATATTATTCAGCTTGTTTATAATCCATATTTGAAATTCTTCCTGTGACATGTTGGATTTTTGAATCTGGTTTGTGTCAATTGGTAGAGAGCCGGTATTCCTCTTTGAGGGGAAGATTTCCGTTTGATTCTTTATACTCCCCGTGTTCTTTCACTGAGCCCTTCCCATCCGGATCAATCGTTAGATCTCTTCTTACAGCTTTAGTCTGGCTAGCAGCACGCCTTGTACTCTGTTCTTAGGCTGTGAAGCAGTATAGCTGTGTTGCTTCCTTTATCACTAGGGGGAGCCTGTTGTGTATTGTTTAGAGTTTTTCTCCCTCAGTTGGGGGGCTGCTCCTGATGGGTCCAGCCCCAGAGGATGGATTTGACCTAAGACCGGTTTGACGAGTTAAGTCATTGTGCTGTCCACTTTCAGTTAGCAGCCAGGATTCACACTAGCTGCAGGCAAAAAGTCTCTCTCTCTTTTTTTTTTTTGGCTCTTCCTCTCAAGGAGTGGTTTCTGCCTCTTTCCGTGTGAAAGACAGTGGCTAGGGGGAGAGGGCGGTGCCCTCACTTGCCCAGTGCCCCAGCTGCTGCGGGTCCCTCGGGCAATGGTCTGCCCCGCCCCCAATGTCCTCAAGGTCCACGCTCCACACTCTGGCGACTGGGGAAGCACTCAGGGTTCACACAAGGGCGGGGCTCCTAGAGACGGTCCATAGGCTAGGGGAGGGAGCAACCCAGGGAGCCGGCCGGGCACCCTATGGCTCTGCAGCAGCTAGGCTGTGGACCCCAACATGGCGACTGCCTGCCCGCAGTTGAAAGCATTCCCCCTATGAACTGGGACAAGACAAGCATGCCCACTTTTGCCACTCTTATTCAACATAGTACTGCAAGTCCTCACCCTAGAGCAATCAGGCATTAGAAAATAGTGAAAGACATCCAAATTGGAAAAGGAGAAGTCAAATTACTCTTGCCTGCTGAAGTTATGATTTTATATCTGTTTTCATCTTTTTTTCCCCTTTTACCACTATACTAATGAGGAGATATGATCTTACATCTGGAAAACTCTAAAGACTCCACCAGAAAACTCTTTGATTTGATAAATGAATTCAGTAAAGTTTCAGGATACAAAATCAATGTACAGGCCGGGCGCGGTGGCTCACGCCTGTAATCCTAGCACTCTGGGAGGCCGAGGCGGGTGGATCGCTCGAGGTCAGGAGTTCGAGACCAGCCTGAGCAAGAGTGAGACCCCGTCTCTACTAAAAATAGAAAGAAATTATATGGACAACTAAAATATATATATACAAAAAATTAGCCGGGCATGGTGGCGCATGCCTGTAGTCCCAGCTACTCGGGAGGCTGAGGCAGTAGGATTGCTTAAGCCCAGGAGTTTGAGGTTGCTGTGAGCTAGACTGACGCCACGGCACTCACTCTAGCCCGGGCAACAGAGTGAGACTCTGTCTCAAAAAAAAAAAAAAAAAAAAAAAAATCAATGTACAGAAATCAGTAGCATTCCTATACCAATAATGGTCTTGCTGAGAAACAAATCAAGAGGACAATCCCATTTACAATAGTCTCAAAAAAAACCGCACAAAAAACAAAAACAAAAACAAAAAACCACAAAAAAACCCAAAAACAACTTAGGAATATATTTAACCAAGGAAGTGAAAGAGCTCTACAAGGAAAACTACAAAACAATGATGAAAGAAATTTTGGATGACACAGACAAATGGAAAAAACACCCCTAATTAACAAGAATTAATATTGTTAAAATTACCATACTGCCTAAAGCAATTTACAGGTTCAATGCAATCCCTATCAAAATAACAACATCATTTTTTAACAGAATTAGAAAAAACAATTATAAAGTTCACCTGGAACCAAAAAAGAGCCTGAATAGCCATAGCAATCTTGAGCAAAAAGAACAAACCTGGAGGTACCACATTGCCTGACTTCAAATTATATAGTACTACAAGGCTATAGTAACCAAAACAGCATGGCACAGGCATAAAAATAGACACATAGATCAATGGAACAGAATAGAGAACCCAGAAATGAAGCCACATACTTACGGCCCACTGATCTTTGATGAAGTCAACAAGAATATACACGGGGGAAAGGACACCCCTTTCAATAAATGCTGCTGGTAAAATTGAATTGCCATATGCAGAAAAATGAAACTGGACTCCTATTTCTCACCATATAAAAAAATCAACGCCAGACGGTTTGAGGACTTGAATGTAAAACCTGAAACTATGAAACAACTAGAAGAAAACCTGGGGAAGATTTTTCTGGACATTTTCATCGGGGTGGGGAACCTGCAGCCTTGGGGCCACATGTGACCTTCTGGATCCTTGAGTGCAGCCTTTTGACTGAATCCAAATTTTACAGAACAAATCCTTTTAGTAAAGGGGTTTGAAGTTTGGATTCGGTCAAGGGATCTGGAGGGCCATATGTGGCCTTGAGGAATGAAGTAAAATTGTTCCCCCATTTCCTCATGCAGAAATAATATAGCAAGGAAGAAGTCAGGTAGACATTTCAATGACGGGAATTATAGAAATGTTTGGACAGTGTGGCCATGTAGACCTGGGAAGCAGCAGAAAAGAGCAGACAGACTGAACAGGAACAAGTCTCATGATTTCCAACCCTTGGGCACAGCACACACTGTCTTCACTTACCAAAACCCATGAGAATTAAAGACTCAATCAACATGATGATGGTCTGGAGGGTGTCTGTGTAAATCACTGAGGCCAAGCCCCCTGTTGAGAGAGGAGGAAAAAAGAACCAGGGCATTTTATGCATGTGTACTCATGCATTTGCCTTCATCTCTGGTGGGTTCCCCTCCACCCAAATGCCGGAAATGACTCAACAGAAAACATCAAAAACTCTGGGCTGAGCCACAAACTTGTTTTGGCATCATAATCTCCTTAGTATTTGTGTCTTTCATTGGTTCTCCTATTTCTCTTGCCTTTCCCTGATTCAAAGTTTCAGAATTCCATCATTATGTGAGTTTTTGAATATTAGGTAGCGAAAAGGCAAAAATTTAATACTAGTAAAGTTTCCTTAACAATCTCTCACGTCACTCCCATTTAGAGCAATATCCCTGCTCTAAAAAGCCAGCAAAACCTTTTCCACTTTAGTGTTGGAACATATCATTGTTTCATCAATTAAAGATGAGGTATAGTAATTGATTTGCGTTCTGCTGCAATATTGTACAAGAAACCCCCAGCTTCTCTTTCAATCCTAGACTTACTAGACTCTCAGTTGACAAGATATTTCCTTTATGAGAGTGTCTTGAGGAAATAAGGCTGATGTTGAAAACAGGACTGTCATGCACCTATGCCTGTTACAAAGAATTATTCCAACTGGAACTTTCCAGTTAAGCCACTTCTATGAAGACCATCTCCTATCAACACCCAGTACCACCAATGAACACGTGCCACTGACTGTAGTAAGCCCCTGTAACCGATGGTCTCTGTTTCAAAACAGCTTATGTGGACTCTCCCTCTTTGTCTTTAGAAGTTTCTTCTTGCCCCAACCCCCTTGGATGTGCTCATGGTCCACCATAGCATGCTTATCCTAGATTGCACCCCCTTGCTGTTCCTGAATCAACTCTTAGTTTTAGAGAGTCGGTCTCTCTGTCATTTATTTTAGGTTTACTGTTTGATGTATGAAAATGGTTCCAGAACTGTCTTGATTTTTCTAGCTATTATTCTTTATGTTTCCCAACTTAGCTGGTACAGTTTCATAAGTTAGTATGCATGAGACACTGCACGGACACACCTAGTTCATCAGAGCCTGCTTGGACTATTGCCACACACCTTCTCCCCACCTCCAACCCACTGCTCCAGTTCTCCTCCCCCGACTGCACCATGCACCGCCCAAGGCCACTCCACGGCACCCTGTCTTCATTTGAACTTTAACTTGCATTTGCCAGTCTCATGTCTGAGCTGCTATTTCATCCAGCCTTCCATGTAGATGATATGCTGAATTCTAAATGCCAATCTGGGCACCAAACACAGCGTTGAACCAAACCACCCGTTCCCCATCCCATCCACCACATTATTTTCCTCCATCAAGGTGCTCATATCTGATAAGGAGGATTCTGTTTTATTTGCTCTAGCTGTGTTTCCCGTGCTGTGCCTGACTCTCACAGTGGGAATGAAACGGTGTCCTTACCTCGGCAGTGACAAGGCTAACACTGAGGTTGATAATTGTAGGTGGGGATAAGATTAGCAGAAGGCAGCAATGACTGGGCAAAATATGCAAAAGACTCACCAGTGATGAAATAAAGAGCAGTAACTGCCAAGAGGATGAAAATTGCCAGGTAAAGGTCTAATCCCAAGGCCACCTTGATAAATATGGCTCCAGAAAATATGTCTGCCTAAAAAGGGAACAGTCCAGGTGGGAAAAATAATGGACTTCAGGCTGCTGGTTTCTCTTCTCCAGTGTCCACTCTCCCCTCTCCTCCCACCCCTTCTTTTCCTGGTAGACTCCGACTTGTCCTTTAAGACACCACTTGGATGTCCCTACTGCAGTATCTTACATACAGCCTCAACCGTGATTTTCATTCTCTCTTCTATATCCTATAGGCAATAAAATACCCCTTAAAGATGGATTGTAATTGGAGGTACTAGCGTGAACTCATAATTTCTAAAATATCTGTATGTAGGTGTATAGCTGCACCATAATGTATATGTATGGATGTGTGTATATATATATGTATATTTATATGTGTGTATATGTGCATATTTCCTAATTCTCTCTGTTGAAAAAGCCAAGAAGCAAAGACAATCCAATGAGCACACTTAGCCTCCAGACTTGGGTCCCTAATACCCTTCTACATTTAAAGGAGCCAGGGTGCTCCTAGAAACATGGGTGATTTCAAGACCAGAACAAGGTTGGTACAAGATGAGTCTAGAACATTTTGTTATGCCAGAATTTAAGGAATTGCTCAAAAAAAGGATGAGAGCATTTCACATTCTTTACACAGGAGCTAGTTTGAGGAGTTCTCACTGGCTAAATCTGGTATAATATGAGCATCAAAATAATTACATATAATAATCGTTTGTAAACCAATAATGAGTAGGAATTTAGGAGTCCACATCAATGGCAGATAGATAGACAGGTAGAGAAGAAGGGAGAGCTTTTGCCCTCAGCAGCATGCTGAATGGTAACGGCAAATGTGGAGGGAGTGCAAGAGTTGGAAAATTGTCATTTGGCAACCATTATAGTAAAGACTGGATCAGGTACGTCTACAAATGCTAAATCTAGTGGGACATTTTGAAGAGAGACAGGATATTTAAAAGATTCTGAGTATCTCATCACAGACTGCTTATTAGTTACAGGGGGAAAATAAAACAGTAAATCTACAGTGAAGACATTGGACAAAACCTTGACCAGAGCATCAAAATTAACATCACCATTGAGGTGCCTCCAGATAGGATACTTTTCAGTAGAATACGACATTGCTGATGTAGTATTCCAGCCAAGAATGCATAGTCTGAGCCCAACCATGAGGAAATATCAGACAAATCCAAAATGAAGATTGTTATATTAAGGAGAGTGGGGTGGGGTGCTATTCTTCAAAAATGTTAATGTTATCAAAGACAACAAAAGGGTATGGGAATGTTCTAGAAGAAAAGAGTCTAAAGACATGTGCTAACTAAATGTAATACCTGACACTAGACTGCATCCTGTACTGGACACGAACAGATGCAAAAAAGGATATTGCTGGGTCAATTGGCAAAAGTGTCATTTAAATGGTAGATTAGATAAAATTATTGCACCAGTGTTACATGTACCAAAGTTGATAATGCTATTGGGGTTTTACAAGAAGTCATCCCTCTTCCTAGGAATAGGATTATAAAGGGAGTGCTTGATTCAGAAAACCATGGTTTTGCAACTGCCATAGTAAAGATTGGATCAGGTAAAAAAATCATTGGATCAGGTAGAATCATCAATGAATGTTAAATCTAGGTGGAAATTTACATTGAATTCTTTGGGGTTAAAGGGCAGTGATGCATGTAAGAATTTCAGCTGTTTAAAAACCTGAGAGAGAGATAGAAAGAAAGGGAGAGAGAAAGAGAGAGAGAGAACGATGAGGAGGAGAAAGAGAAAGAGAGGGAAGGGGAGGAGAGAGAAGAGTTGAGGAGAGGAGAGGAGGGAGGAAGGAAAAGAAAGAAGAAAGAAGAGAGGCTACAATAGTAGAATTTACTCTTGCCCTTGGGATAGGGAAAGATTTCTTCCATGAAAAGAACCAGCCATTAAAGAAAAGATTGCTAGATTTGACAGCATCAAAATTAGGGACTTCTGTTCATCCAAAGAGAAACCATGGAGCTATTATCTCCTCTGATAACAGTGCCTTGTTCTGGAATACCACCTGAAGGGTCCGTCTGAAGCTCTTTTTGAGGAGGTGTCATTCTTTTCAGAAATATATCCATAGTGGTTTGCTTGGTTTCTTCCTCCCTCCCTCCCTCTCTCCCTCCCTCCCTCCCTCTCTCCCTCCCTCCCTTCCTTCTTTCTCTCTTTCTCTCTCTTTCTTTCTCTTCTTTCTTTCCTTTCTTCTTCTCTCTCTCTCCCCCTCCCTCCCTCCTTCCTTCTTTCTTTCTTTTTCTTTCTTTCAATCATAGATTTGCTTATAAGCAGATACTGTACCGTGCACATCTATTAATAAAAGCCATTTGGTATTGGGAATCCATGTTTTCACACTTTTCAAGGAGCTTGAGGTATGCAAAAGCTTTTGCTCCATCCTTCACTGTGAATTTTCCCCAGGGGTTTGTTATTTCTTTTCATGCAGTTTCCTTTTCTCTTGCTTCTCCTTCAGCTATGTGTTCCTGTTCCAGTTTGAACACCTGCTCATTAGTCAATTCCTTAGGACGATGTCACTAGGTGATAGAGATTTTTCAGCCCCATTATGTTTCAGACCACCCTCAGATATGTGGTCTGTCATTGACTGACACATCCTATGCAGTGCATGACTGTATACCATGTGACCAAGCAATTAAACTCCTTGAGGATAACTGTCTTTGGTTATGGGGTTTATGCAAATAGAGATACAACAAAAAAAATTATCAACCACCTTAGGACAAATTACTAAAGAGACAAAAATATTGTGACAGAGCAAAAGTCTCTAAATTCCTTAGCTTAAATGGTCAACAATGCTTATGCTTTATATAACAAATTGCTACAAGTCTGCAACTAAGCCCGAGAATAGAGTAGGTCAACACTTACAGAGAAATTAATTTTGTAGCCTTGACTTTGAGATTTTGGTTTTTACTCTTATGTTGTCTAGAAGGGTTTAAAGGGTTGATGAGTGCCTGTCCACCTCCAGTCCCATGTGGCCTACAACATTTAATTGGCTGTAAGCCCTTTTGGCTCTTAAGTCCTCTTGGCCACAGGGGTCCCACCGAGGGCCTGGATGGACCCAGGGCAGGCAGCCACACCACCCTGGCAATGATGGGACAAAATGGGAGTTTGGCCAATGATGCTGGCTCTGGCAGATCTTGGCCAGAAGAGGGGAATTGTGAAATAAAATAAAATCTTAACCACCCCCCCGCCCCAGCTAATTGAATGGACCCTCCCTTGGTCAAGGGGACCCCAGAAATACCCTAAAGCTGAGTTGCTGGCCATGAGAAAGGGGGTCAGACATGCCTCATCATGCCCCCTCCATTCTTGGAGATAAACTTTGTAACTCATTACCAGTCTTAAAGCTATGCAAGACAAAGCTTAAATCACACCTGCAGGTCCTCAATTGACCCAACAGATCTCATGAGTCTGAGTCTATGTCCAGTGGCTTGTCTCTGACTAGCAGCCTTCCTTATCTTAAGACATTCCAAGCCTTTAGACAAAGCTTCATATTTCTAACCAATTACAAATCAAAGAATCTTTAAACCCACCTACAACATATACGTCCCAACTTCAAGACTTCTCACCTTTTTGGGCCAAACCAGTATAAACCTGCCATGTATTGATTCATGATTTACATGAAATTCCTGTTTCCCTGAAATGTATAAAACCAACTGTAACCCAACCATGATAAGACCACTTGCTCAAGGCTTCTTGGGTGTGGCTCTGGGCCACGGTCCTCATCCTTGGCTAAGAATAAACCTCTTTAAATCGTTTTACAGCGTTTGGGTTATTTTCTGTCATCAGGGACAAGTGCTGCAACTTCCTAGTTTGTTCCTCTGCTTGTCACACGCTCCCACCTCCACATCCACTCTCCACCTGCGTTCACAGTGATGTCCATTAAGTGCAAATCTGATCATGTCCCAGACACTCACACTCAAACATTTCCAGTGGTTTCCAGACTCCGCAGGCTCAGATGAATCCTTGACATGGCTCTAGAGCCCTGTGGGATCCGGCCTCTGCTGACCCCCGGCCTCTTCCCTGCCTTGTTTTCTGGGCTGCTGCCTCTCTAGGTGTCTTCCCGTAGTCAGGGCCCGAATAGTGCTTGCTCTTACTACGGACCACTTACACCGTTGTTCCTCCCCCTGCAATTCTCTTTTCTTCTCTCTGCAATGAAGGTCTACTTATTCTCTGAATTTTAGCTTAATTGTCACTTCCCTGAGCTTCTCACTTTTTCTGCCTTGCTGGTTACTGATTCCACCACCCTGTGTCGTCTGCCTTCCAGTGCATTTCCCTGAAGTGCATTTGCATTTGTGTGAACATCAGTTCATGGTGTGTCTTCCTCAGTAGAATGTGGGCTCCAGGAGAGCACTTGTCAGCTCTCCTTGTTTGTCACAGCATGTCCAGTTTCTAGCACGGTGACAGCCATATGGTCAAACATCAATAAATACCTGAATGAAGGAAAGAATGAATGGATGGATTTAAAGACCTATACAGCATGCACAGTTGAGTGTGTGTATATGTGGGCGATAGTGATTAATTTAGTTCTCAGTGAATGGTATGCATAGTTCCGTGCCGTGTATGCATCTCTATAGTTACCTTTGCCAGGGAGTTTTACCCTTCCATGCGCTTTTGTGTTGCTTACTAGCAACTTTCCCTTTCAAGTAACTGGAATCATTTTAGTATGTCTTGTGGTGATGGACACCTTCAGCTTTCGTTTACCTAGGAACATCTATTTATCATTCATTTATGAAGGAAGTTTTGCTGAACATAGCATTTTTGTTGGCAGTCTTTCTTCCTTTCTTTTCTTCTCCCTCCCTCCCTTCCTCTTTCCTTCTTTCTTTTTTTCCCTCCCTTCCTTCCTTCCTCTCTCTCTTTCTTTCTTTCTTTCTTTCCTCTCTTCCTCTCTCTTTCTTTTTTCTTTCTCTTTCTTTCCTTTTCTTTTTTTTCTTTCTTTCTTTCCATTTTTTCCCTTTTCTTTTCTTTCTTTTTCTTTTCTGCAACTATGTCATGCCAATCCTTTTGACCTATGAGATTTCTGCAGGATACTAACAGCACCCAAGATCTCAATTTTTAAAACATATCATACACAATATATATTAATAGTACTGAATAAAAATAACCATATATAAAGAGATCAAGAAGATACAGATAAGAGAAATAACAGGCAATAAAAATAGAACCACAGGGGCTCAAGTTAGTGTTATCAACATGATATAAAAGGCTTTTCCTATTTCCAAGAGCTAAAAGTCAAAATTGAGAATCTCCACAGTTCCTACTTGCGGTTATATATCCAAAAGAATTCCAAGCCGGATCCCAAGGAGATAATTACATACTCATGTTTCTTGTATTAATAGAATTGTTCACCAAAGTCACGAGGCAGAAGCAACTCTAATGTCTGCTGACAGATGAATGGATACAGAAAACATCATACATGTGCACAAGGGAATATTATGCAGCCTTTAAAAGAAAGAACTCTTGTCACATGCTGCAACATGGGTGAACCTTAAGGGTATTAGGCTAAGCACTATGACCCAGTCACAAAAGGACAAATACCATAGGATTCGACTCACATGAAGTGTGCAACACAGTTAAAATCATAGACACATAAACTACAAGGGCGGTTTCCAAGGGCTGGGGTGGGAGGAAGGGTAGAATCGGTGTTCAGTGGGTATTTTGTTTCAGTTTTGGCACATTATGGCTGCATTCTCTTAGGTCTCTCGGCTGAGGGAATGTTCTCTGGGATCACAGCTGAGTGGATTGGATCAGGGTCACGTGGCTGGGGTTGGGGCCACAGTGGACATCACAGTTGGTGGGCCTGTTACAAGGGCTCTGGTGGGCATGGATCTCTCCTAGTCCCTGCGTGGGCTGGACTGTTTCCTGGGCCTTGGTCCATAGGGCTGGTGCTGCATGAGGGTCCACTTTGGGGCCCACAGACTGCAGGCCTTTTACCAGGCACGTGGAATGGTTTGGCTTCCTCTGGGTCCTTTGGAGGGCTCCTACTGGGTGGATCCCTGGGCAGGCAGTGCTGCCCCAGTCCCCGGATGGGAGGGACTAGCTGAGTCTCAGACAATCACAGCAGATAAGCTTGTGTCAGTCACAGGCAGCAAACTGATCAGACCATGTTCAAATACGGCAAACCAAGCTGTAACCCATCAAGCTCTTTCTAGCCTCACTTCCGTTTTCCACCATAAATGCTGCCTGCCCAGGCTGCAGAGCACAGCTCTCTGAGCCTCTCCTGGTTTTGAGAATTGGCAAATTTACAAATCATTCTTTGCTCAAATAAACTGTTTAATTTATCCAACATTTTTCTTAACAATCCATTAGAGCTCTTTGCATAGAAGTCATAGTTGTTTTAAATTTCTGGGCTGATAATTCCAACATTCCTGCCATGTCTGGTTCTAATGTTTGCATTATCTCTTCAAATTGTGTTTTTTGCCTTTGGGGGGTCTTGTAATATTCTCCTCATGGCCACACAGGAGGTATTGGGTAAAAGGATCCGCTGAAAAGAGGCCTTTAGTGAAGTGGCGGGAAGGCGTGGGGAGAGGGGAGGGGTTCTATAGTCCTGTAATTTGGTCTCATTCTCTAAATGAGCCTTTGCCTCTGGACTGAACTCTACAAGTGTCTAAGATTTTTTGTTTTTTGTCCCCCTCCTCCCTTAGGTGGGTGAGGATGGTTAGAGTAGGGCAGTTCCCTTTTCCCACACGGAAGGCTAGAGCTGAGCGAAGTTGGCATCTCCTGCAGTCAGTTTTCTCCAGCCTTCCCTGGTGGTAACTAGTTTCTCCTGAGGGCAGGCGGTGTTGACAGCACGTTGCCCTGGGGCGCTGCAAAAGGGCGGCTCTTCCTCGCCCTCTGCTGGCAACAGGAGGGAATTCTTCTCTGATCCTCACTAGGAACCTGGTCAAGCTCCTGGAGGTCAAGCTCCCAGAGCTGTGGGGTCGCCTGTGACCGGGCACACCTGGAGCTCCTAACCCTCTGACCAGGCACACCTGGAGCTCCTAACCCTGTGACCGGGCACACCTGAAGCCCCTAACCCTGTGACCGGGCACACCTGGAGCCCCTAACCCTGTGACCGGGCACACCTGGAGCCCCTAACCCTGTGACCGGGCACACCTGGAGCCCCTAACCCTGTGACCGGGCACACCTGGAGCTCCCTAACCCTGTGACCGGGCACACCTGGAGCTCTAACCCTCACAGTTGCCCACGCTGAGCCTCCAGCATCTATCAATTCCAGTCCAGCGTTCTTACCCCGAAAGTGTTTCCCGGGGAGGTTTCCTGAGTCTGTGCTGGTTAGCTAGGACGCCTGCTCTCGCCTCTCTCTGCAGTCTTGGGGCAGTGGTTCGCCCTGTGTCCTCACCTCTTAAGAATCCTGGGAGTGTTGTTCATCTTCTCAGTCTGCTTAGCTTGTGCTTGTTGTTAGGACAGAATGGTGAGTTCTGAGCTCCCTACAAGGAGCATCAGAAACTGGAAGTCTGTTTTGTTATCCAGCAAAAGCAGTACTAAGAGGGGAGCTTATAGCAATAAACGCCTACATCAAAAAAGTTGAAAGACTTCAAATAAACAATGAAATGATGTACCTCAAGAAACTAGAAAAGGAAGAACAAACCAAAACCAAAATTAGAAGAAGGAAAGAAATAATAAAGACTAGAGCAGAAATAAATGAAACTGAGACTAAAAAAGACAATACACAAGATTAACAAACAGAAAGATTGGTTTTGTGAAAAGATAAAATTGACAAAACTTTAGCTAGACTAAGTAAAAAGGAGAGAAGACACAGATAAAATCAGAAACAAAAAGGAAACATAACTGAGACCACAGAAATACCAAGAATCATTAGATACTTATGAACAATATGTGCCAACAAATTGGAAAACCTGGAAGAAATGGAAAACTCTTGTACACATACAATCTATAATACTAAGATTGAACAATGAAGATATAAAAAACTTCAACAAACCAATTACAAGTAATGTGTTCAAAGCCATAATAAAAAGTCTCCCCTCAAAGTATTGTAAAGCCCAGGACCAGATGGCTTCACTGCTGAATTCTACCAAACATTTAAAGAAGAACTAATACCAATTTTACTCAAACTCTTCAAAAAAATTGAAGAAGATGGAATATTTCCAAACTCATTCAGTGAGGCCAGCATTACCCTGATACCAAGACCAGACAAAGACACAACAAGAAAGGAAAACTACAGTTCAACATAGGTGTAAAAATCCTCAAAAAAATGCTAGCAAACCCAATTCAACCACACATTAAAAAGATAACTCACCATGATCAAATGGGATTCATCCCAGGGATGCAAAGATGAGTTATGCTTCAACATGGACAAATCAATAAATGTGTAATACGTAACATTAACAGAAACAAGAACAAAAGCTATGAGATAATTTCAAGAGATACTGGAAAATAATCTGATAAAATTCAACATCCTTTCATGATAAAAACCCTCAACAAACTAGATACAGAAGGAACATACCTTAAAATAATAAAGGACATATATGACGAACCCACAACCTACATCATGCTGAATAAGGAAAAAATGGAAAGCCATTCCTCCAAGATCTGAAACAAGACAAGGACTGTCTTTTACTACTGTTACTTAACATAGTATGGGGAGTCCTGGTCAGAGCAATGAGGCAAGAGAAGAAATAAAGGGCCTTCAGATTGAAAAGGAAGAAGTCATGTGAGACTTATATGCACATGACATGATCTTGATATTTAGAAAAACCTAAACACTCCACAAAAAACTGTTAGACCTGATAAAAAAAATTCAATGAAATTTTAGGATACAAAATCAACAAAAATCAATAGCATTTCTATATGCCAACAGTGAACAATCTGAAAAAGAAATCAAGAAAACAATCTCATTTACAGTAGCTACAAAGAATATAAAATAACTAGGCATCAATTTGACCAAAGATGTGGAAGATCTATACAAGGAAAACTATAAAACACCTTTGAGAGAAATTGAAGAGACACACAAAAGAATAGAAAGCTATTCTGTGCTCATGTATCGGATAAATTAATATTGTTAAAATGACAATACTACTGACAGCAATTTATAGATTCAATACAATCCTTTTCAAAATACCAATGAAATTCTTCACATAAATTGAAAAAAGTAATTCTAAAATGTATGTAGAACCACAAAACACCATGAATAGCCAAAGAAATCCTGAACAAAAAGAAAGCTGAGGGGCCAGGCACAGTGGCACATGCCTGTAACCCTGGCACTCTGGGAGGCCAAGGCGGGAGAATCTCTTGAGCTTGGGAGTTTGAGACCAGACTGAGCAAGAGTGAGACCCTGTCTCTACTAAAAATAGAAAAACAAAATTAGCTGGGCAACTAAAAATAGAAAAATTAGCCGGGTGTGGTGGCACACACCTGTAGTCCCAGCTACTTGGGAGGCTGAAGCAGGAGGATTGCTTGAGCCCAGGAGTTTGAGGTTGCCATGAGCTAGGCTGATGCCACGGCACTCTAGCCTGGGCAACACAGCAAGACTCCCTCTCAAAAAAAAAAAAAAAAAAAATCTGGAGGCATCATACTACCTGACTTCAAAATATACAAAGCTATAATATAATAACCAAACAAGCCTGGTACTGGAATAAAAATAGACATGTACATCAATGAAACAGAATAGGGAACCCAGACATAAATCCATACATTTACACACAGCTCATTTTTCACAAAGGCACCGAGAACACACAGTGGGGATAGGACAGTTTCTTCAATAAATGGTGCTGGAAAACTGGATAACCATATGCAGAAGAATGAAACTAGACACCCATCTCGCACCATATACAAACATCAAAATAGATTAAAGACTTGAATCTAAGACCTGAAACTGTGAAACTACTAGAAGAAAACATTGGAGAAATCCTCAAGGACATTGGCCTGGGCAAAGGTTTTTGTGCAAGACCTGACAAGCACAGGCAACCAAAGCAAAAATAAACAGATGGGATCACATTAGGTTAAAAAACAGATATATTGTAATTCTTAGATACGCTGAAAATCTGGGAAACTTTGCATGTAACCTCTTTAGAGAATTTTTCATCTACTTCTTGTTATCTGCCTGCCCACTATTTCATTAACATTTGTGTAAATATAAAATAAAATTACACATTAAGTCATTTACCCAATTATTCAACTTGCATTTTGTGAAGTTACATTGATGCTTCTATTTAAGACGTATTTATTGTCCCTTCCCTGTCCACCCCACCTTGTCGCCAGAATCACAAATGATGCTGTTTAGAAAGTAGTCATTTTCCCTCTAAAATACCTGATTTGCCCAGATGGTGTGATCTTATGAACCACCTGTTTGTCATGCTTCCCCATTGTTGGACCAACACAGAACATCACAAAATAGCTTTCCATAATAAAGTATTTTATTAAATCTTAAAAAAAAATATATAGACACGTGGGATAAGGAAAAGAAAAGCTCAAATGAGATGGGCTGGGATCTTGGAAGGTGCTCATTCAGTGTGCAACTGAAAACAATCCAAAAACACCATCTAAAGTGATTGTCTTAGTTTGAGGAGTCTCATGTTCATTTTTGTATGAAAAAATTCACTTAGTTCTGGACAGAACCTAAGAATTTCATCCAAATTCCTGCAAACAGGTTGGAAAAATAGTTCTCAGTGGGATACTATAGGAAATAAAGGAAAAGGAGGGGTTGGATGTGGTTATGAAGATTCTAATCTTCAGTAACATGGAGAACGGGGGACGAGCAACTGGGAGGATCCAGGCTAGGCGGGGCCTCGGCCTCATCCTGCACTTGTGCGTTGTGATTAATGCCTGCGGCTCCTACTGTTCCGGAGGTCCCCGAGCCTTTGAGAGGTTGCTCTGCTTTCACTGTTGAATGAAAAACAAAAAGTCTTGGTATAAACATTCTCAGATATTAGACTCATCTCAGTTCCTGATGAAATGAATTTTCCTAAAGATGTCCTCAAACAATGACATGTAAATGTCACAAAAACAGGAAATGGCAGAAACATGAAGGGACTCATGACACTCAGCCCCAGGTTCTGGGTCTAAACTCTGCCCTACGAAACCGCTTGCTGGCAGTGAGCTGTGATTAGCCACGTCCAACAAATACCAGCTCTTGTTTCACAGAAACCTTTTCTAGCCCTTTTAATTCTTTTTTTCAAATTCATTTTACATTGTTATCTTATTTAACCCTTAAAATAGATGTTATTTTGAACCATATTTTAGAGATGTGGAAACGGGCTGAGCTAGAATAGTCAGCCAAAGAGAACACAGCTGGGAAAACGGGGGTACAAGGGTCTACACTGTGGAAAGACTGCTTGAATCCTTTTTTCTCAATGACGCTGGCTCTTTTCTAACCGTTTCAGAGAGCACTGTAACGCTGTGGGGTCTGAGGGACCACTGAGACCGAGAGTTCGCTTTCCCTGGTCCCTGTGGCAGGAGCACAGCGGCCTGAAGACAGTCTAGCACAATGCTGTACGGATGTTCATGCCCTACGTAGAGAAAAGTCGAAATAGAGATCACGCAGGTGGGGATGGGTGTGACCAAACCTACCTTACCCTGAGCACGACACGAGAGCAGGCTGCACTCCTGGGGCTTCTGGAACGAGTGAGCAGCGTGTGCACTCTCGCTGGGGAGACCCTGCATCAAGCAGGTGCGCAAGCAGAAGACTTTTAAAAAGTAAAGGGAGAAAAATGCCAACGTGTTGCCTCACTTGGACGCCATGTGCACTGCACGGCGGTGACTTTGGCTGTGCTTCCATCTGAGAATATTTAAGGCCGTCAGGGTTCTGCCTTGACAATGACTAGACTTTTATATCTTAGGCACATTACTTGACCCCTCTAGCCTGACATTCATCATTTTAAACACTTACTCTCCCTATCACACAAACTTAAAAGCATAAAAGAAAACAAATTGATAAACATTGGCAGTTGATATTCCTTAAATAATTGGACTATACATGTCAAGAATCACGGTGATCACTATTCTCTCTCGTGGTGTCGGTTTACTAGAGATTTCACTGCCCTTTGTCAGTTCTGTGTCCAGGGCTCCCCGAAAGCAGCGGGCCTTTGCCATGGACCTTCCCTCCCACGGCTGCCCTCCTGGGGGTCCTCAGAGGGACCAGCAGAGGGAAGGCTGCAGGACATTGGCAACCCGCAAGGAACGTGCGAAACAGTGTTTATGATGGAGAACCACCAGACACAAAGGAAAAGCTAGAACTCGGTGAGCTCTAGCTTTTCCTTTGTGTCTGGCATGCTTCGTTCCGAACAAAATTACAACAATTTCATTTTTTTTAGGGCAACAGAAGCTTCCATGACAGTGAGACAATAAAATCAAATCATCAGGATGACCAGGAGTTAATCCACGAGTGAGAATTCAGAATGGCTAAGGGGCCACCGTGAGTGACGGCTCTTAGGGTTCCTTAGAGCTGGCCACGACCAGTGGAGCTGTTCTAAGCCTAAACGTTATCTACCATCTAGACAATGTTTTATCCAAATTAGTGCACTGTATTAAAATAAGTATATTTCCAGCATTTGTTTGCTTTTTCCCACTTTCTTGCTGACACTTTTACAAAGATGTCAATATTAACGAAAGAGAAAAAAAGAAAAAAACAAACACACCCATGACATAAGTGGGTGGATTTTGTCCTCAGCTATACACTTGGTTACTCTCTGTATTCTAAGACTAGGATGTATGTTACATAGAAAAAAAACCTTGGTATTTTAGAATGTTCAGATCCCCTGAAAACATCCTGAATTACCAGGAATGGCCTCATAGGATTGTTGAAGGGATAAAAACAAAAGCTAACTCAGGTAAAGGGACCACTCCGTGATTTCCCACAGAAACCACCCCCTCACGGTGCTGTCCTTCCCTTGTTTTAATCTCTCTGTGTCTGTAGCCACAAGGAACAAACTTACTGATCCAAGAATTATTTTTTTCTTAGCTAGTGTGTTCTGATCACTATTTTGAGAGAGATATAATCTATTTATCAATAACCTCAAGAACAAATGCTAGAAAATTCCACCTAAAAACTGGCAAAGTACAGGTTGGTCAGGCAGGGAAGACTTCAGGACTCTGAATGTGATTCACGCATTATCTTTATGACGCTGAGAAAAGTTCTGCCCATAGAGCAGATGTTCAATAAATGTTTATACTTGGATTAAGAGGTGGGAGTGGATTTTATAAGATGCTTCCAAACTAGAGGTTACCTAATAGGAAATGGAACAGAGGTCTTCAGCACTGAAATATGAAAAATAATTGCACCGAGCGAAAGAAATCCTAATCCATTTTAATTTCATAACGAAAAATGAGAATTTGTCAAGAAAGCTGTTTGTCAAGTGAAAAAGCAGACAGGAAAAAAATCATATTTTTCTCCCCAACCAGACCATTAGTTGCTGAATGAAGACATGCTGTCAGGTCCCTGGGATGGAGGAAGTGCCTAGTAATTATTTACTAAATGTATGAATATACGCTGCATGAGATCTTTTACTTTTCTGGGTATTTAAGCTTAAGACTACACAACCAATACTTTGAGACTTTAGAGTTCCAGTGTTGACCCCAGTCCCTCCCATTTAGATTGTCCTTGACACTCACCAACGAGTGGCTGTGGGGCTCCTTTCTTGCCACGGCTGACACTCAGCTGATATTCTTTCTCAGAGCCCTTGGAGACACAAAGAACCAAGCGTTACAACAAATGTTTCCCAGTAAATGCTTGAAGAAGAGCACGTTGCTTTATCATTTCCACATCTCCAAAAAGGAAGACAACGGGGACCCGCAGAAGTGCTATTTAGCCCACGGGTGGTTAACGGTGCCAATGTCAGTGCCCCTGGGCCCCTCCCAGCCTCCCACAGACGGCCCCAGATTCCTGCCTTGTCCCTTCTGATGGGCCTGGGTCTGTGGAATAACAACACAGTCATCCCCTTTCTTTCCGAGTGACCCATGGAGTAAGACATGCTCCTTCGCTAACAAAGGGAAGGTTAACCTGGGGGGTCCTGCTGTCCCAGACTCTGTAGAATGCTGAGCTTTGCCTTCATGCGTCTCTGCCCAGCAGAGCCTGTCGTCTGGGCAGGGACATTAACCCACATGACTACGCCCGAGCAAAGCACAATTGGAAGGCAGCATAAGCCCACAACCCTGAGCACAAGGACACAAGTGCCCAAGAGGCCTCGAGTAGCTGGCAGAGTGCCGTCAGCTGCTGCCTTTCATGCCAACGAGGGACAAGGACTCTCACCTGGGGAACAGGCCACATGCAGAAAACTATAACCCCCCGCAGAATCATCACCCCGAGATACGGGAAATCCCACTGGAAACAAACAAATCTAAGTTATGTAGACTCTGCTGAGTTATTTTAAAGAGTCCTTTAAGAGACGCTAAAGCCAAAACCTGTTTCAAGCAGAGTTACTGGTGATGGAGACTATGATCGCCCTTCATTCCTGATTGGAAATCATGGCCTTGTCCTTACGGAGTGTCCCAGCTACGGAGGCTCTCACACACACACACTCACGCACACACACTCACACCCAGCACTAAATCTGCTCAACATTGTTTTGCAAATAGGAAGTGAGATCTAATAAAAATCTTTTCTGGAGATCAAAGATGGCGGAGTGCTGGTGACGGCCTGAATCTGCGCTCCCGGGGAGGAAGGCATCGATCCGGACCTGCCACAACGCTAGAAGACCGCTCCCACACAGGAACAGCGGTGTGAATCCACGGAGAATCAGCGTGGGACAAACAGAGCGAGTGAGGTCTGAGGTGAACGAAAATTGGGAACGCGGGACAGACACTAGCCAGCGGAGCGCGGGTCGGATACACCCGCCCCCAGCCGGGGTGGGTGCAGCCTCTCGGGAAAGCGGCTTGCCCTCCGCTCCCAACTGAACAGAGCCCTGACCCAGGCCAGCGCAGAATCACTGAGGGATACGTGGCGCATTGGCGACAGGAGGCTTTTTTGCGAAATTACCTTAGAACCTGGGGGATCTCAGCTGAGACAGCGCTTGGCGAGGAGGGACGGATCTGCCCCAGGGCGGAAAAACACAAAAGATTCCCGGACAGCAAATAGCGTCGTACCCCGTGCTGCCTTTTTCGGCAGTTCTCCAGCCGGTCACCCCCGGTGCGTGTCCTTGCTGGCCAGCCCCTGGGCAGTGGCGGTCTCTGCCTGCCGGGAAGCCGGTCCCCTCCAGCCCCGGAGCTCGGCAGGCGCCATCTTGAAAGCGAGGGCGAAACGGCTCGGGAGCCAAAAAGTGCCCAGCGGCTCTTTCTGCCCGTGCTGCCTTTTTCGGCAGTTCTCCAGCCGGTCACCCCTGGTGCGTGTCCTTGCTCGCCAGCCCCTGGGCAGTGGCGGTCTCTGCCTGCCGGGGAGCCGGCCCCCTCCAGCCCCGGAGTTAGGCAGGCGCCATCTTGAAAGCGAGGGCGAAGCCGCTCGGGAGCCAAAAAGTGCCCAGCGGCTCTTTCTGCCCGTGCTGCCTTTTTCGGCGGTTCTCCAGCCGGTGACCCCCAGTGCGCGTCCTTGCTCGCCAGCCCCCGGGCAGTGGCGGTCTCTGCCTGCCGGGGAGCCGGTCTCCTCCAGCCCCGGAGCTCTGCAGGCGCCATCTTGAAAGCGAGGGCGAAACCGCTCGGGAGCCATAAAGTGCCGAGCGGCTCTCTCTGCCCGGCGCCCTCCGCTGGTCTCTGAACCAACGCCGGGAGTGCGGGATATGCCGGGGCCGCGCTCGGGGTGAAGGGGCAGAGCTGCGCTAAGGCAAAAAAAAAATAAAAAAAAACACGAACAAGAAGAATAGGCTCGCTGAACTGTATATTTTATTCTTGGTAAATTTCTTCTGGGTTTTGTTTGTTTGTGTTTGTTTTTGTTTTTTTTGGGGTTTTTTTTTTTTTTCCCTTTTCTTTTCTTTTTCTTTTTTTTTCCGGCGGCTCACGAGCCGGACAGCCTCGGCGGGCACCTTTGCCCTCTGGGCCTCTGGCTGCCGCGCCTTTTTGAGCGCGGAGGTTGGATCCCCACCACCCTCGGAGCTGCGCGGGCGCGCAGACGCCATCTTGAAATCCACTGCGAAACCGCCCGGGACCCAGCCGGGCGGGCGTGAAGGGGCGGAGCTGCGCTAAGGCGTAAAAACAAAAACATCTAATGGCCGCTCCGGACCCAGCCGAGCGGAAGTGAAGGGGCGGAGCTGCGCTAAGGCGTAAAAACAAAAACATTTAATGGCTGCTCCGGACCCAGCCGAGCGGAAGTGAAGGGGCGGAGCTGTGCTAAGGCATAAAACAAACAAATAAACAAAAAAACATTGAGTCGCTGAATTATATACTTCAGATTTGTGTATCTTTCTGCCTTGCGGTGTGGTGAGGTGCTATGTAGTTTGTTTTTGTTCATTTTTGTTGGCGTTTTTGGTGTTTTTTGGTTTGGCTTTTTGCGTTTCTTTTCTTTTTTTTTTTCTTTTTTTCTTTTTTTTCTTTCTTTCTTTTTCTTCTTTTTTTTTCTTTTCTCTTTCATTTTTCTCCTCTTTCTTTTCTTTCTTTCCTTTTCTTTTTTCTTTTTTTTTTTTTCTTTCTCCTCTCTTTTCGCCTTCTAACTGGGGACCCATGGTGAGCTTCGGAACGGGCCAGGTCCCTGGCTCTGGTACACACCAGATCCTGAGCAGTCACCCCCAGGGCTGGCAATCTGCGGGCACGCAATCGCCATTCTAGGGCCCACAGCCAAGTCACTGCGGAGCAATAGGGTACCAAGAGGCTCCCTGGACGGCCCTCTCCCCTGGTCCACGGACCTTATATAGGGTCCCCGCCCAAGTGTAAACACTGAATACTTCTCCAGAAGCGAGAGTGTGGAACCTGATCCCTGGGGACATTGGGCCAAGACAGACTTTTGCCCGTGGGAGCTACACAACTGGGGCGTTGAGCAAGCGAGGTCACCGTCCTCTCCCCATAGCTAGTATCTTGCCTGCAGATAGAGTCAGAAACCTCCCCTATAGAGGAAGAACCAAAGGGAAACAAACAAACAGAGAATTTCGGTCTACTATTAGTGTGGACCCTGCCTGCCTTCTGAAAGACCACAACACAGTGTTCTAACTCACCAAAGCGGTCTTGGATCACTCCAATCCTCTAGGATTGGACCCATCGGAAGCAGTCCCCCAACGGAAACAGAAAAATCTCTAAACAATACACAACAGTCTCCCCCTCTTGCCAAAAGAAGCAACATACCTAGACTGTTTCACAGCCTAAGAATAGAGCACAAAGAGTCCTGTTAACCAGACTAAATCTATAAGTAAAGATCCAACTCACAAAAATCAAATCACGGTGGATAACAGACTTAAACCTTAGGCGTGATACAATCAGAATTCTAGAAGAAAATGTAGGAAAGACTCTTACAGACATTGGCCTAGGCAAAGAATTTATGAAGAAGACCCCCAAGGCAATCACAGCAGCAACAAAAATAAATGAATGGGACATGATTAAATTAAAAAGCTTCTGCACAGCCAAAGAAACAGTCCAGAGAATAAACAGACCACCTACAGAATGGGAAAAAATTTTTGCATACTACACATCAGATAAAGGACTGATAACAAGAATCTATTTAGAACTCAGGAAAATCAGCAAGAAAAAATCAAGCAACCCTATCAAAAAGTGGGCAAAGAACATGAATAGAAATTTTTCAAAAGAAGATATAAAAATGGCTAACAAACATATGAAAAAGTGTTCAACATCTCTAATCATCAGGGAAATGCAAATCAAAACCACAATGAGATATCACTTAACCCCAGTGAGAATGGCCTTTATCAAAAAAACCCAAAACAACACATGTTGGCGTGGGTGTGGAGAGACAGGAACACTAATACACTGCTGGTGGGACTGCAAACTAGTGCAACCCCTGTGGAAAGCATTATGGAGGTATCTTAAACAGATTCAAGTAGACCTGCCATTTGACCCAGCAATCCCATTACTGGGCATATACCCAAAGGAACAAAGGTCATTCTGTAACAAAGGCACATGTACCCAAATGTTTATAGCAGCACAATTCACAATAGCAAAGATGTGGAAACAACCCAAATGCCCATCAATACATGATTGGATTAGTAAACTGTGGTATATGTATGCCATGGAATATTACTCAGCTATAAGGAATGATGAAGATACGACATCTCTATGGTTCTCCTGGAGAGAGTTGGAACCCATTATATTAAGTGAAGTATCCCAAGAATGGAAAAACAAGCATCACATGTACTCACCAGAAAATTGGTTTCCCTGATCATCACCTAAATACAAATCTGGGAACGACACCAATTGGACATCAGACTGAGGTGGGGGGTGGGGGAGGGGATGGGGGTATGCCTACACAATGAGTGCATTGCGCACCGTTTGGGGAGTGGTAACACTTGAAGGTGCTGACTCGGGAAAGGGGGGGTGGGGAAAAAATATGAAACTATTGTTTTTAACTTGCACTGTTCACTTAATAATTTATCATGAATATTTCCCATATTATTTCATATCATTGTACAAGAAATAATGTATACATTATGAGGACATACTGTATCTAACAAGATATACTGTTAGACTCTTAAAAAAATAAAAAAAGAAAAAAAAATCTTTTCTTTTTAAGGTTGAGGTTGAAAACATATTGGACTCCCTTAAATCAGGTATACATATAGAGCTAAATAACCTCAATTTGTCATTAAAATAGAAATTACTTCTTGTCTGGTGAGACTGATCACTTTAAGCAAAGGAAAATCATAGATCTAAAATAAAATTAGCTGTATTTCATTTTAAATTAATCTGCCCAATCTCATCCCTAAAACTACTCTCTTCCAAGATTGAATTCTCATTCAGGGCACATATATGATATAGTTTAGAAAGCAATGCAGAGATACCTGCTTAACTCAGTATATATAAATTCAATTTTATTTTAAACATACTATTAAATTCCACTAGTACAGAAATAATTGATTGCTCATGCCAAATTCTGGTTGCCCTGAGCTTTTAAGGGGCTTCATTTTACCATTCAGTCACACATAATTTAAATGCAAATCTTGGACATCATGTCACAATAGCAAGAAATTCTCACATTTCCAGGGAGTTTTATAGGAGGAGCCATGCTACACAAGTGCTTCCTTCAGTTTCTGTCCACCTGAATGTCACTTTCCTCAGTAAAAGTTCTCAGTCTGTCGACTTTCCTTTTCCCCCTTAAAGGGTCCTCAGCCTGATCCTCAAATACGCCCGTCTCTTCCACCAACAAATCTCAACAGCCTCTACCAGCCCCATCAAAACATAAAGGAACAGACACTTAGAAGTAAAGAAGATGAGAATGGTGGGCATGTCAGTGCCCCGAATCTGTGGTCTCATTCAAATCTTGTCTCCTTCTTTCCCAATTCTCATTTTCAGAACCAGCATCTAGTGATATGGCTTCTAGCCAGGCTTTCTTTATGTCAAAACTTACAACAAAACGTGGATTTTCCTACTGACATTGAGTCCTGGGGTGATGATCAGGGTAAATGGGTATGGTGGGGTGGAGCCAGGAGAGAAGATATTGAGAGAACCATCTACCAGAAGAGGCTGGAACTTTCTTATCAAGAATTTTACGAACATTTTATTGGATGTGTGTAAAATACATGAAATAAAAACACATGTTATTAGCACTCTAAAATTATAGCCCAATTTCATAGTTATAGCTATGACTTTCAGTTCACACATTTAAAATGAGCGCACAACAATAGTACCCGTATATAAACTAATATCTCTGCTGCCTTTAATTTCTAAATGCCAGGGAACAAAATATGACTTTGATATCTATAATCATCAGCTGTCTTAAGATGAGAGATGCACTGTACAAACACACAGGCGTGTGTGTATATACATATGTATATTTTAATATACACGAATCTCAAAAGTCAAAGTGGGTTTTTAACTAAAAATAGCTGTAGGTAACTTACAGTGAGTCCTAGCATTTCTAGTGACATATTGATGGTGTCATTTACAGTGTGTGAATTTTTCACTTGTACTGTAACAGACTGTAAAAAAGAAATGAGAAAATTTTCTATAAATTATAAATTTTAAAGCATATGATTACATAGTTATCATCAAATTGTTACCCATATTCTAAAGGCAAAGCTTGTTTCCAGGTAATGACAAAGTAAAAGCACACGTAGAACTCAAACTCATCATTGTAATTTCTTTCCATTCCCTTGTATCGGTGGTCCCCAGCCCCCGAGGCCTGGTAGGATACAGGCCACGCCACCACAACCACACCCACCCCCACGGGTGGAAAAATTGTCTTCCATGAATCTTAGGAAGCGCCACACGGCAGGAGATGAGCTAGGAATGCGGCTTCACAGGGAGAGTTGAGCGTGGGTGGGCCAGTGAGCAAGGGAAGCTTCATCTGTATTCACAGCTGCTCCCCATCACACCCCTCCCTGCCTCCGCCCCCTCCTCCTCCCTTCCCGCCCCTCCCTGCCTCCCCTCCACCCTCCCCTCCCCCTGGAAAGCCATGAAAACGGTCCCTGGTGCAAAAGAGGTTGGGGACTCCTGCTTTATATAACATGAAGCCAGTAGAAAGAATTTCAGTAGAACACAAATTTCTCTTAAAAAGAAGGGATTTGCGGCACTCAAAATATAACAGCTTAGGTAAGAAGGTGAAAGACAGAGACTCCAAAGAGCACGCAGAGGCTGGTCCTCAGCATCCTGAGGCTATTTTCACGATGGAGGGGCGAGTTTAAAAGGGAGAAATTGGACCCATTCCCTCTCCTCCTAAGCTGTGTTTTTCTTTATTCCTTTGCACATCACACATTCAGTTCTAGTAACAGCAGAATAAGAATTGGCTATAAAGTACATTTGTAGACCACTGTGTAGCTAGCACTTTCTCTGTGCCAGTCATCACGGTTACTAAGACTTTCATTGTTGAAATTTACTGAGACCATTAAATAAAACCAATGAATCTAGGACTCAAGACTGAAAATTTGAGAAATTTAGGTTCCATTCTCAGCTCTGCCAGGGAATAGGGGATCTAAAATAGCTGTCCACTGCCCCTCACGTTGAGAAACTGCTCCATAAAAATAGAAAGACAAATTGTAGAAAATGTAAGAATTAATACAATGCTGAGGTAATATGTATTGAACGCCCTGAATTTCAAAAGACATTATTTTAAAAGAAGACAATATGCGATGAAAAACATTTACTATATGCATATAGGTGTTAAAATACCTGAAAAATCCACAATGAGGGTTGTGTCCTACTTAAAGAGGACAAATAAATAGAGAAGTGGACACCCACAGGCCTTACATATGACATGAAAAAGGAAGTTAAAGGAAACGCTTTTATAATTCATTACTTTCCCTTTCGTTGTGTTTTTCTTTCATATGAGCTAACTGCTTGACATGACAGATGGCCTAAAAAACTATTTTTTCCATCTCACTTGATATATGAAGAGCCAAGAAAATGTGACCAGTTCTCATGAGCTGAGACAAACCTCAAAGATGATCTATATGTTCAAATGATGAGACAAAAAGCAGCTGTTGTAGTTCTGCTCAATGATGTAAAGAAAAATAAGCTCATAAAGCACAGATATATGGGCACAGAAATAGAAAATATTTAAAAATGGAAATTTGAGATCTGAAAAATATCTGAGAGAAAAAAATTACTGGATGGGCTAAATAGCGTAATTGAGATGACAAATGAAAGGGTCAGTGAGTTTGAAAATAGGTCAATAGAAAGTACTCCTAGCCTGAAGGAGGAAAAAAAGTTTTGAAAATAATTAACAGAGCCTGAGGGACCAGTGGACAATATCAAAAGGTTTAATAACTGCATGTTCTCAGTCATATGCAAAAGCTAAGTAAAATTGATCTCATAGAAGTAAAAAGTAGAACAAAGGTTACTAGAAACTGAGAAAGGTATGGAGAATGGGGAGATAGGGACAGATTTGTTAAAGGACACATAATTACAGCCAGTTGGGAGGAATAAGTTCTAGTGTTTTATACGCTGTGGATGCCCATAGTCAAAAATAATACATATTTCCAAATAGCCAGAAGAGAGGATATTGAATGCTCAATGATGTGTGTTTGAGATGCTGGATATGCCAATTACCCTGATCTGATCACTATACATTCTATGTATCCAAATATCACTACGTGCCCCCCAAATATGTACAATTATTATTAAATAAAAATAAAAATAGAAAATATATTTTACAAAGTTTTAATATATGTGTCACTGGAACCCCAGAATGAGAGAAGACAGAGAATGATGAAGAAAAAAAATGTTTGAAGTAATAATGGCTGAAATTTTCTCAAATTTGGAAAAAGATAAAAATTTGCAAATTGAATTTACAAATTCAAGTTCAGAAAATGTCAAACAGAATAGATGCAAAGAAAACTGTGATTTGACACATCATAGCCAAATGGCTGAAAGCCAAAAATAAAGAGAAAATCTTGAAAGCAGTCAAAATAAAATGAAAAAAAAAAAAAACACATACAGATGATTAATCTTGAGAGATTACAGACTGCTCATCAGAAAGCACAGAGACCAAACAAACAAACAAACAAAACAGTGAAATATCTTTAAAGAGCTGAAAAGAAAAAATTAGCAAACAAAATCCTATGTTCAGTGAAAATATCTTTCAAGAGTGAAGGGAAAATAAAGACATTTTCAGATAAAAGAAACTAAAAAAAGTTGTTGGCACCAGACCTACACTGCAGGAAATGGCAAAGAAAGTTTCTGTAGGATCAAAGGAAACACTATTGGAGGGAAAGTTGGGTCTTCAAGAATAAGTGATGAACATTAGAAATGTTTATTTTATATAAATTATACCCACATAAAATTAATTTTTAAAAATCTCAAAGTAATTTTCCATGAAAAATTCTGACTATAACCATTTGCCACAACTGCAGTAGAAGCAGGCAGGCAAGAGTGTGCTTCCTACAGGACTCTCCAGCCTCGTCTACCTCAAGCTGTGCGCCTGGTGCTTCAGTCACTCAGAACCTTGGCACGGCTTTGGCTGCTGACCAGGAAATAACTCTTTTCAACTACCCTTTCTTCCTCCTACAAATACTATTTTGTATGACCTGGAACTGCCATAAAGAACAAAGTGCTATAAAAATATATAGAATATCTTCATCATTATGAACATCTTGGCCATTGCACTACAATTTCAGAAATCAAAATGTACTCACTCAATCACTGAAGCTAAAGGTTTAATTCCCCACCCCATATCATTACAAAAAATAGACACACACTGATCACTTAAAAGTGTCATCCCTCTCAGCCCAACTCAATCTTGACATCCTTCAAAACTCCTCTGCACTGGACATAACAGCTAAAAGCAACCCCTGGCCCTAGAGTGGGTCCGTGCTGGAAGGGGAACATTAGTGGGGTCAACTGACAAAACTGGAACCCGAATAGTACATTAAAATACTATATCAGTGTTAAATTGACTGAAGGTGATAGCTGAATGGTGGTTATATAAGAGAATAACCTTATTTTTAGGAAATATATAACCATTAATATTTAAGGATAAAGGGCCATGGTGTATATAACTGACCTTCAAGAATAGCTACACACATACAGAGAGAAAGAGACAGTGATAGAGAAAGACAATAAAAGTTAAAGCAAATGGGGTAAAATGTTACCAAATAGGCGAATCTGGTAAAGGGTATATGTGTGTTCTTTGTATTATTTTATACTTTTCTGTATGTTTACAATGATTTCAAAATAAGTAAAAACATTTAAAAATAAAATAAATAAACATTTTAAAAACCATGGAAACAACCCAAACCATTCTGTATGTAAGCAGTGTCAACTGGGAAAAAAAAAGTTCCATTCTATGAATAACAAGAAATACGTGTTTGTGAAAATCGCTTTATAGCAACAAGCCACCAGAGCTTATGGACATTTAACATGCAATGTTCTTTCCACACTGTCGCGCTGTGGTTCACGTGGATTCCTCCTGCTTCATACTGCCCAGCATTTACCTTTTCTCTATACAGAGACCTACATGCGCACACAAGAACACACTTCTGCACACGGCACTTTCTAAATGCTCTTCCTGCCTCTCTCGACTCCTCCCCTTTATCCCTCCTTCCCTCTCCTCCCCCATCTCTACCACCTCCATCTCTATTCCTCTCTCTCCTTCATTCTGCCTAAGGCAGGAACCTGGAATTTAATTCTGGGTCTTGGACACACTTACATGGGAATACTTCTTGACGTCCTTAGTGAGGATCTGAAGGGGAATGGCCTTTGGTTCCTCCTTCTCTTTGGCAAGACTGATGTACCTAATCAAATTCAATAATAACCCAAAACAGAGCAGGATGAATTAGCTAACAGCTTATTTGCAAATCAATCTATGTTGTTAATATGTTCAATATACTATAGGTTATTTTAAAAAACACATGGATAGACTCAGCAAGGTTAAATTAGGCATTGAAAAACCATGCAAGATGTTTCAGAAAAATAAGACATAGCCCAGAAAACAGCAGGTTGCCCCGTGATGTGAGATTTGGGCAGCAGATCCAGTTCTCAAGCACTCCTGCCTGGACTGGAGGGCCAGAACTTTCCTGTGTCCAAGGGTAGAAAGGAGCAGTTGCGTTGAGAATTGCTCAGGAGAGTAACTCACATTTATGGAAATTTAACATATGTTTTGCGAATAATATTAGCTCCAATTCCTAGGTCGGACAGGAGGGAAGGATGAAAGTGGTGACCAGAACTTCCTCAGAAATAAACAAAACATGATGTCAATGAGAGACCTTTATTTACAGAAGCAAACAGGGCACATCTAAACAAGACGTTATTTGAGGATAGTCTAACAATTTCCATTAAGATAGCGGGCAGTAGTTTGGGGACACTGCTTTGCTGAGATTTGCATTTTTCCATCACAAATTAAAAATTTTAAATATATATACTGACAAAATACCTTTGAAGGTGAGAGATCCACTGCTTCTTTAGTTCTGAAGAACTGCAATTTTAAGAAATAGGAGAAAAAATTAAACGACATAAGATATTTACACGAACACATGAAGACTGTCTTTCTGGACAGAAGCATCAGCGGCCAGTTGTCACCGATGGGGGTGCCTGTATAAACTGTGCCTTCCGCACAGCTGGGCACTGGAGGGACCCTGCTCTTTCACAGGCAGTACACGGGGAGGGGAAGTGGATCTCAGAGGAGAAGAGAGGTCGGTTTGGAACTGAAACGCTTGATTGCAACTGTGTGATGCAAGCCATGTGGTCACGGGCAAGTCACTCAGCCACTCTGAGCTGTGGTTTCCACAGCTGAGAAAGGGGTTAATAAACCTCACTGTGTCCTCCCGGCTTCAAGTGCTGTTCTAATGTAAACAGCATTATTATTCAGATTAAATCATGCTTAAGAAATTCAGCATTTGCATGGAACACTCTTGGCCCAGAAACAAGAATGTTTTTAAGAGGAAAAATCCTCCACAACATTTTCTTTCTTTCTACACATAGCAAACTTCAAGGTGTTAAATCAGTTCCTAAAAAGGTTCTTCTTCATCACTGTGACCCTCTGATGAAGATCAATTCACCTCCTGCTTAGTAATGATCAATATTTTCTCTACCATTTCACTGCAGCATTTAATATTTGAGGCATAAATGTTTGGAGGCTCATTCATACGTGGACTTATCACTGAATAATTGTTTAAAAATTATGGTAAATTATCTGTAACATACAACTGACCATCAGTGACATTTGGTACATTCAAAATATTGTGCCACCATCAACATGATCTTGTTTTGGAACATTTTCTGCAAACACAAGCAAGCCCCGGACCCACTAAGCAGTCACTCTCCATTCCCCGCTGTCCCCAGCCCTCATGCCCCATTTTGTTTACCCATTCCTCAGTTGGTGAATATTTGGTTTGGTTCTATTTTTTGGCTGTTGTGAACAATGCTGCTATCAGCATCTGCATGCAAATTATTGGGTGGTTCTATGTTTTCTTCTCTGGGGGGTCTACACCCAGATATGAAATTGCTGAGTGAAATGGTAATTCTACGAGTCACTTGTTATAGAACTAGCAAACTTTTCTGCATGGGCTGTGACCTTTTATGCATCTACCAGCAACAGCTCCCCAGTTCCCACCTCCACACCATCCCGGGACCTGTTTCTCGGGAGAGTGGACCACCCACTTGCCCCAAACCTACATACGCATGGAGACCACTTTTAACTACTCATGCCAGTGTATAGAAGAGCAATAATGGCAATTAGCAAAATAACTAGGTGCCAGACATTGCTGTAAATGCCTCGCACATATTCACATAGCCTTGTAGCCAATACAGCATGTGCAAACCCAGTGTCCACATTTCCCCCTCGTTAAAACGTTTCTTGGAAACTCCCTCATCAAAGACTTCATATATTCCCAATTTAAACTGCTTCCTTTCACCTGCAACATGGAGAAGACGTAAAGCAACAGGAACTGATAACCTTTAGAGAAATCTGTTGTGGAAAAGAAGATGTGCAGGGAATTATATAAACATGTATTTCTTCCCAATGTGCTTTGGAAATGTTTTCCTTAAGTCAATGATTACATTATTGCAATTTTATAAATTAGCAACTTGGAAACATTTCAGTTGTCTCAACTGCATGATGGTGCAGGGTGAAGTGAGGAGGACAGGAAAGGAGGGTGTTGAGTGCGTGCGATGAACTCTCAATGATTAGAGCAAGTGAGGGACGTAGGGTGCGGTTGCTCAGAGCAGCAGACATTGTTGCGTGATCTCTGTTGAGGCCAAGAATGCTGCTCAGGGTGTTCAGGGCAGGAAGCCACGGTGCCCATCCCCATGCCAGCCTAGGAACGTGTACTGGGAAGCTAACCTGCACGGAATGGATCACACCTTTGTTTCAGGTTGTCGCCTCTCTATAGATACCAAATAGGATGATCTGCTACACAACAATGAAGGCAACCTAGTATTTGATGATATGATGAATAGTATTTGTATCATTAAATACTATTTCTTTAGGGAATTAATTTGGGAGTATAAAAGCAACTTCTCAAGCATAATTGGATGATTGAATAATACTTGATGAAGAAAGATCTATTCTAGCAGTTTAAAAACAGACAATACCTGGGCAGGGAGCGGAGGACATTGGAGAGGAAGCCCTAGAGCAGCGGTCCCCAACCTTTTTGGAACCAGAGACCAATGTCGTGGAAGACAATTTTTCCCCACATGGGGGTTGGGGCGTGGGGGTGGGGAGGCGCAGTTCTGCGGCCCAGTCAGTAACAGGCCATGGACTGGTACCAGTCCACAGCCCGGGGGGTTGGGGACCACAGCCCTAGAGTCTTGCTCCTCTCCAAGTCTCCTTCCTCAGCCCCTGAACACCCACTCGCCAAGTAGCTCAAAGAGCCCTGTTGAAAAACCACTAGCAAAACTAAAGGAAATTTCTCCAATAGTTCCCACTCTCTAACTATCCATTTGTACATATTGGCACATAAAAACCTCTTTGGGGAAAGCACATAGCGTACAAGTGTCATAGGGAAGGCCAAGAAGTGAGTTACTGGCTGAATATACATCATATTAAAGTGTTTTCCTTTTTAAGAAGATTCAGAGAAAAAAATTAATTACATTTTTCAATGTGTCCTAGACCATATGAAGGTGACTCATACTCTATGTGTCCTTTCCTAGCTAACCCACGTTAACACGGGCCCCGCCGTGGGTCTTACCGGACGGTGGCCACGAAGTTTACTGTGGGCCAGCCCAAGATGAACGAGTTTCCGGCACCGGTGTGGCCTTTCTCCACACGGTCGGCCATCCACAGGTTTCTCAGTGGTATCTCATGTTTAATTCTAAATGTTTTTTTATACCTAAAAAGATAATCAGGCAAGTCTGTTAGTTTCCTACACATGAGAGCAGCCACGCTCATGCTAAGAATCCTACTGTCCCTGCTGCGGGCACGGCATGCCTCGGTCATCTCTGTCACCATGGCGCACAGCGCAGCGATGCTCGGACGGACTTTTACAAAGCGTGTGCATCTGAGAATGAGACGTGACACGGAAGAGATAAGTTTGTTATTGCAGGGGGCTACTTCATTCCAGTAGGTGCTTCTTTCTGAAAAAAAAATTATCTCATGTGAACACTGATCATAATTGTACCCACGTGTTTACTATGGGAATGATTATAGCTCATGGCCTGAAAAATTGTGGTAAAAACTTGTACACAGTGGCAGCGTTCAGCACTTACCTGCATCTTCCCAAGAAAATCTGTTTCGTCCATTTCAAGGGCCTTGGGCTTAGAAACCAAGTTCAAATGCCTTAGATCACTGACACTTTCTAGTAGTCTCAGTGGATGTAGAAAGTCTGTAAGATAATCTTTCAGACACTGAGTGTCTTAAACAAGGACATTCTTAAATTGTTATAAATTTTATGACATCGTAAAAGCTTCCAGTGTATGCAAAGGACAATCTCAAAAGCAGTGTGCAAAAAATGAGAAATGTCGCACATCTTCCCTGATAATGGGTCAATCGAACTAAAAATTCAGCTCTTGAATAGATGGAATGTTCTAGCAGAAAGGAAACATTGTCTTTACATAAACTGTTTCTAGCAGAGTATTGCAGGTTCTATAAAACCCATTAAAATGTTAGCAGTATCTGGGACAATAAATGGCTTCTGGTAAGAGAACAAAGGTCTCCTCTCCCTAAATACTATCACAGTAACAAAGGGTGAGAGAAAAAGAAGGGAAGGAAAACACGTTCCCCTTACAAACGCAAGGTGAGTGGTCTGCGAGGTCCTAGGAAACAGAGCAGAGCGTGGTTGTTGACTGCTCGTTGCTGGGGCTGAGCACCGTTGGGTACAAGGAAACGTGGCAGGAAGAGCGCAGCCCGGGGACAGAGGCTGGCTGGACTCGAGTCTCTCCCACAGTGTCCCAGTGTATGGCCTTGGAGCACTCACTGGCCTTCTCAGCCTCTGGTTTCCTGTCTAAACGCTGAACAAGATACTGATACTGGCCTTGAGGGCAGTGAGGAAAATTCCGTGAAACATCTGTGATGTTTCTAGTACGGCCTGAGAACCCCTCCAACAAATTGGAGCTTCCTATATGCACTTACCCTGGTTAAATAAAGAGAACGATAACTAGTCTTAATTTCTTTTGAAATAATCACCTGTCCTCTATCAGTGGCTCTTTCGGGCACTTCACATGGACCTCATGCCAAGGCCCGGACGGTCTTTCTCTCTCTGTCCTCTTGATGACATCAGCACCTCTACAGCTACCTCTGCAGGCGATTTTTCTCACCCAAAGCCTATCTTATTATCTTTGTCTCTGATTTTTTGCTGGCTGGGCTTCTCATTCATTGCTCCACTCGCTAAGCCTTTTGTCCCATTTTCCACTAGATACCAAGCAGACGAGAGTTGGTCTTTTACTCACCGCAAAGGAAAGGTTGGTTTCAGTGGCAAAAGAAAAGCCAAGTAGTTGTGGAATCTTCTATGCACTGCAAAAGAAAAGGGGGAAAAAAAAAAAACAACGAAAAGAGGTGGCAGTGCCACATGTTGGGTAAAAAGCCTGCGCTTTGAACTGAAGAGATCTGGTTTCCAACGTGGACGTCACTAACCCTAATGTGCTCACCTGGGGGAAGCCAGGGGACCTGCGGGCACCAGAGACATAGTCCTGTCCCACATGGCAGCTGTCAGGGATAGGCAAGATTAGGTCATAACGTCCTCGGCCTAATACCTGGCCCGTAACACGCTCCTGATAAATCAGACCCGTTATTGTCACCACTCAGATTAAATGTAACATTTAAAAATATAACCACTGAATTTTGCACGTCTCATGTATGACACACACACCTGGGAGGCAGGGTGAGGGCAGCACGCAGAGTTTTCTTTTGCTCTAGTAAGAAAAGCTGCTTCTTCTTCTTTATTTATTTATTTTTTTGAGACAGAGTCTCACTCTCTTGCCCAGGCTAAAGTGCCGTGGCGTCAGCCTAGCTCACAGCAACCTCAAACTCCCGGGCTCAAGCGATCCTCCTGCCTCAACCTCCCGAGGACCTGGGACTACAGGAATGCGCCACCATGCCCAGCTAATTTTTTCTATATATATTTTTAGTTGTCCAGCTAATTTCTTTCTATTATTTTAGTAGAGACAGGGTCTTGCTCTTGCTCAGGCTGGTCTCGAACTCCTGAGCTCAAACCATCCTCCCGCCTCGGCCTCCCAGAGTACTAGGATTACAGGCATGAGCCACCATGCCCGGCCAAGAAAAGCTTCTTGATAAGATTTTGTTTGTTAAAATATTCTCTGTCTCTCATGGTATTTCCCAAATGGCACAGTCAGCGCGGGAACGGGTAGACAGACAGCCGGGCCACTCTGTTCCCTCCCCCTCCCTGCCTTCAGCTGCCCGCCAGGCACCCAGCACTCGCCAGGCTGGGGTCGCACCTGTGTCGGTGCCCACAGGAAAGTGCACCCAGCTGGTTCTGTCTCCGACCTGTACGCCAAGTCTGTCTGCTGCTTCCTTCATTTCTCCTGGCACTCTGCAGAGGGAGTCCCTGTCACCATGTGTCAGGGCTATTGCCTCCCCTAACTGGTCTCCCTGCTTCCAGTCGTCCCTGCCCAGCAATCTACCAGCAGCCAGAACCATCTGCTAAAAGACTCACCTGATTTGGTCACTCTCCAGTTGACAGCCCTTCTGCACAGTATTCGACCCCTTCCTGTGGCCGACGGGGACCCTGTGTGACCAGAGCCTCCACAGCTCCCCAGGCTCGACCCGACCTCACACTCCCTGCATTAGTCTCCTGTCGCCTTGGCCTGCCCCGGGCCCCTCCCTGCAGAAGGCCGAGCTGTGCCCACCTTCGGCCTGTTGTTCCTCAGCCTGGAAGGTTCAGTCCCCTCCTCTAGACATGGTGGCTGCTTCCCAGCCCATGGCTTGGGTTATAAATGTCACCTCACAGAGGGCCTCTTGGAGGACTCCTCTTCAACACCGTCCCGTCGTCCTCTCCACATGGCACCCTGTCCTATCTTCTTATCAGGAGCACTAGTCACAGTCTACAATTCCCCTCCCTTATTCTTATCATCTGTCACCCCAAGCAAGAGGGACCTGCCTGTCACATTCTCGGTTATTTTCTCTGTGGGGCCACAGCACAGAATAGGACTTCCGTGAATATCTGTTGAATAAATGATCAAAACATTCGCACAAACAGAAGAAAAGATTACTTTATATTTTCTTATAGAAAGAGTTGGTGGGGATGCAATTTGTTAGTGAAAATGTGTTCTATGCTAATCACGAGAGCATGGAGCATGTACATACCTTGTGTTGGACAGAAGCAGAATGTCACTGAACAGAAAGAGGTGGCGCTTCTGCCTCTTCCAGCCTCTCTTCAGTTCCACCGGGCCCTCCATCACCAGCACATGGTCGGTGGCCTCCAGTGACATCATGCTTTCACGCTGGGTGTCCACCTCAGGAAAACAGCTTCTCCTGCAACACCCTAAACACGACAGACTAGTCAGTGGTCAAATATGTGACAGCCTTTATGCCAAATTGCAGCGGTGACAAAATCTACAAATTATACTTGATCTACCGCTACTGGCGGGAGCCACATGGAAGAAGAACAGGCAGACGGTAGGAGCAAACACCAGCCCCCAGGGGACAGCGAGCAAAGAAGGGGGGACCTCAATACCACAACCTCAAGTAACTGAATGCAGCCACACACTTGGGCTCAGAAGCAGAGTCTTCCCCAGAGCCCCAGTGAGGAGCGCAGCTCTGCACAACTCCACCAGCCTTCTGGGGTCCCCTCGGCAGAGGACCCAGTCAGGCCCACCTGAAATTCTGGCCTACAAAACTGTACCATAAATTCCTATTGTTCTAAACCACTAAGTTTGCAGTGATTTGTAATAGCTGCATAAAAACCAAATATGGATTCTGGTCCCTGGCAGTGGGGGCTGCTGTAATAGACACCTAAACACGCACAGGAGGCTTCGGAATCAGTAGTGAGTGGATGTTGGAAGAATTTGGAGAAGCGTGATAGAAAGAAAAGCCCAGATTGTCTTGAAAAGACTGTTAGAAAAAAAAATGCACATTAAAGACTGAGGGTGTGGGCGCAGAAGGCGCTGAGGACCAGTGTGGGGAAAGCCTAACTTGCCTTAGCACATGCCGAAATCATGGTAAAGAACAGTGGAAAGAAATATGAATTTTATGGCCGGGTGTGATGGCTCATGCCTGAAATCCCCGCACTGTGGGAGGCCAAGGTGAGAGGATCAGTTGGGCCAGGAGTCTGAGACCAACCTGGGCAACATGTTTCTACAACAAAATAGAAAAAATTAGCCAGGTGTGGTGGCAAACGCCTATAGTCCCAGCTACTCCGGAGGCAAAGGCAGGAGGATCACCTGAGTCCAGGAGGTTTTGGTGGCAGTGAGCTATGATGGCACCATCGCACTCCAGCCTGGGTGTTCTCCTTGGCAGAAGACAAAAGCACACAATGGATTATCTTGGACAGACTGCTGGACCTGAGTCCTATCTAGTGAAGTGAATGCCAGTGACAACCAACTTGTGGGGAGACCCACAAAGTTCTTGAGAATTTTTTTATCCGCAGAAACACTGTCAGACTGGACTGAGAAAGAAAGAAAGAGCTGAGAAGGAAAGAAGGTTGTCAGATCCCCAAATCCTACTGGCAGAAATCAGACTGATACAACTACTCAGCGGCAAACATGTGCCACTTTCCATGGAAAGGTAAGGATGGCACAGAAAGCAGTGACAAAAGTCCAGAGGGCAGAACCAAGGCCCAAAGGGTGGAGCCAAGAGCCAAGAGGACTTGTTTCAAGTGTCCTTAGAGATACTCTCTCACAGTTGATATTACAATACACGATATGTCTTGTATACACAATATATCTCCAAAGACCGTTTAAAAATTTAGACTACCCATGTCTCCTATCTGGTAAAATGTCAATGACAGTAATGAAATAGAACAGTAACCCGGAAAAATAGTATCTATTTATAACGTCATAATGAAACTTAAAATGAAGTAAGACAGCAAAAGCATTCTTTACCTCTCAGGCTCTCCCTAAATATTTGCTGCTAGTTAATTCTGATATGAGTGACAGATACGTCACCCTTAGAGAAAAGGTAACACCAAATTTTTGAAAAAAAAATAGCATTTCCCTGATGTTTTAAATCAATCTATACACTTCTCTAAGAAGTATGTTCCTGTTTCCACTGAATAACTTAATATTTACTCTACCTAAGACACTATGCTACACTCTGCAAGGAAGTCTCACATAAAATCTAACAGTTTTTACTCACCAAGCATTTAAAATCCAGTAAAAAAAAAAAAAAAAGAAACACAAGACAATTTCTAGCCCAACATATATAAAACAAAATGACATGGAGATTTGCAAAGAAATAATGACAATTTGGTTTCACATTAGCATGAAAATTGAGATAACTGATGAGTGTGGAAAATTGACTCCGACCTTATGTAAATGACATTAAATTGTGGGGAAAATCTTGCTAATGAACACCAAATAATATTGGAAACATCAAAAGGTTTCTAATCAAAAACAAGTACTTAGATATAATTTGGTTGAGCTATACCCAAGCTCCAACAGGACTCCGTGGTCATATTAGGTGAAACCAACTAGCTTGAATAGAACATAGAAACTCTCAGAATTAAGCAGACATTTTCATACATGTACAGAAAACTGTCTCCCACAGAGCCAAGAAAGTGTTTCCCCTGAGAACGCAAAGCCTGCTCTCTTGAGCTCAGCACCACTAGATCTGCTGAATCTGAGCAGCTTTCTGTGAAGCCAGTGCTAAAGTTGACAAGTAGTTCCTCTGTTTTAGGGGAAACAAGGTAGGACACTTGTTGGGACCACTGGTCTGTTTTGATGACCCAAACCAGTATATTAAAAGACTGCCTTGTGCTGTGAGGGCTTGAATCACCCCCCAAAAGCTTGGGGTGCTTTTCGATTGACGTGGACATCCTTTTACCTTCAATTGTGGCAACAAAACCTCTTCACCTCTGCACTTCACACAGCAGTACAGATCTGTGAAGCCCGAGGACTCCTCAGTGGTCGGGACCACTGACCATTATGATGTCAAGGTTCTAAGGCTCATGCCATAACCGACAAACTGACACACTGGCTTCTTTGATTTGCTACCTTCTTGTATTCTTTTGAAATTTACCTGTTTTAATTTTTGATAACTGTAGATTCACGTGCAGTGTTAAGGGCTAACATAAAGAGAGTCCATCAACTTTTTATCCAGTTCTCTCAAAGATATCTCCCCAAATTAGAGTATCATGTCACAAGCAGGATATTAACATGGGTACAATCCAGTTACTGGACATTTCCATTAGCACGAGGAGCTGTTACATCCCCTGTTCCAGCCACACCAGCTTCCTTCCCACCTCCACCATCTTTTTAATTCCTGGCAACCTCTTATCTGTTCTCCAGTTCTGTAATTTCACCTATTTATAAACAGAATCATACAATACATAACCTTTAGATGTTTTTTTTGTTCAGCATAATTGGACATTGATCCAGATTGTGGCCGGTATTTATAGTTCATTTATGTGAATTGCTTGTTAGTATTGTATGGTATGGTCGTACTTCAGTTTGTTTAACCATTCACCTGTTGAAGGATGTGGGGCATGTTCCCAGTTTGGGCCTAGAGCAACTAAAGCTGCTGTAAACATTTGTGTGCAGGTTGTGGAATCAACATAAGTAGTCATGTCTCTGGAATAAATCCCCAGGAGTGTGATTTCTGGATTGTACAGTAGTTGCACGTTTAGTTTTTTAAGGAACTGTCAAACTGGAAAATTGTTTACCACAGTGGCGATGCCGTTTCGCATTCCTACCAGCCCTGACTGTGTGAGTATCCACACTCCCCACAGCCTCACCGATATTTGGTGTCGTCCTCTTTTTTATGTCAGCCATTCTCATAGGTGTGTAGTGGTATCTCAGGTGTGTAGTGGTATCGCATTGTGGTTTTCCTTTGCATTTCCCTGATGGTTAATGATGCTGAACATCTATCTTTCCATGTGCTTATTCACCATCTAAATTCTTCAATATTATCGCACGTACGGTATTGTGCTAAAAACATTTTGTGTAAAAACATGGTTCCCTTTCCACTAGAAAACTGACCTTTCCACAGACGAGGGGACTGCTGCAGAAACAGGGTAAATACCTGGAAGCCCAGCATCTGCGCTGTGACACCAGGGATTCCAATCCAGCTGACTTAGAGTGTCACACAAGCCTAGGGCAGGGAGGCCACGTAACCCTTCTGACATGGAGAATCTCCTTTCTCTGGCAACTTTGTAGGACTGAAATTCGACCTTACTAACAAAGTTTATGATTTCCCTTACAATATCCTGTAATAGTTATTTCAATACATATCTTTTATTTCCCACTAGACTCTAAGAACTTCCAGGACAGAGTGTATATCTGATTTATCATTTGATTCTCACACACTTTGACACCTTCAACTTTGTTGAATGAATACATGAAACAGTTTTCTGCCATGGATGGGGAAAAGACACTCTTTCCTTCATTTGATTCATTCAGCAAATAGCATTTGAACCTGTCCTGGGGGAAAGGCACTTGGTTAGCTCTGGGCAGCAGGCAACCAAAGGGACCCACACCCCACTCTCAGGAAACCTAGATTTCAATGGGAGAGACAGAAATTTTCTAACTAGTCACACCAATAACCGTAAAGCACAAGACTCTGATAAATACTGCAATAAACATTACAGAGTGACAGAAGAGATTAAAGGGACTAAGACCTTACTTAGATTGTGGAGAGGGCAGGCATAGAAGGTTTCTTGGCAAAAGCTCAGCTCATTTGAAATGAGCTTTAAAGAATAATTTGGAATTAACTGGGGAGGAAGAGCAGAGAGAGAGAAGAGAGTGTGTGTTGAGAGGTGATATTTCTTTGTTTCTGTTTTTTTAATTCAAGATATTATGGGGGTACAAACATTTTGGTTACATGTAATGCATTTGCCTCACCCCAAATATTTGACATGTCTACTTAATTTATATTCGTGATTCATGAAGCGTTCCATATTTTTCTGCTGTAACTTAGTCCCATGTGTTGAACCAAGCAGAAATGTTTTTAGCTTCGAGCACAAAGCGATTTTCTCTACATGGCTTTTGTGGCTAAGAGTTTGTCTGCCTTGCTCAGGATGAACTGGAGATCTGGCAGTGCCCGGATTTATCACGGCACAGATGCTCAGGAGGCCTCGATCACCGTTAACTGAATTTGCAGGAGCAAAACACGGGCGCAGTGGCTCTGCAGCAGGCACCTTAGGGAATGTAAGGATGTGGGATCCATCGCAGATGTTATAAAAGGAAATGGTTCCAATAGCCATATCCAGCAAAATGCCCACTCGGCGTAACCGGGACTCACCAAGGGGGCGGTTAGAGGCACAGTGCTGGCTGCGAGGAGCACTTTCCTTCTCAAACCCACAGTCCAGAAGCTGAGTTCTGAAGACAGTAGAACTGACCCTTCTGGATCGACAGATTCTTTGCAAACACCCAGGTCCCATTCTGTGCTTGTCCCCACGTCCACTTCCCAGTAATGGCATCCAGAGGTGAACTGAGAGGAGCCCAGGACACAGATTCCCTGTTTGAATCTCTCAGCACACTCTCTGCAATTCTGCTGGAGATGTCCACAACGGACAGACCTCAGGTCATCAGAAACTATGAGTCGATTGTTGGCCATGTTGATGTCCAAGGTCATGTCCACTGTGAAAAGACAGAAAAGGGGAAAATCAGCAAATACACAGACCATAAGCCACCTCTATGTAAAGACTCAATTATCTCATTCACTTACACCTCTTTAAGCTACTCTTCTTCCCTTAATCAGGATTTTCCTGAAGAAACTTCCCAGGATTCCCTAATTAAGGCAAATTTCATACAGAGAATGAATGAATATGTTTGTCACAAGCCCTTCTTAGAGTAGGCATTCTTTTTTCAGTAAGTTTTTTATTTTATTTTATTTTATTTTTATTTTTTTTTTTTTGCGTGCCATCAGAAGTGCAGTAAGGTTTTTTATTTTATGAAAGATTTTTTTCACTTAGGGCATAAGATCCATGAAGACAGAGCCCATGACCATTGTTTACTCTCAAAGTGATAAAATTGAGCACAGACTGAGTCCAAATATAGACATCTAGTAAGTATCTTGAATGATGGCAAAACAATTCTGCTCATGACAGAATAATGTGAAATATGAAAGCATCAGAAATCCAGATTCTCAGGCCAGCCCAGTCCTATGGAATCAGAATCCGCATTTTAACAAGATCTCCAAGTAATTTAACGCATGTTCAAGTTTAAGAAGCTGTGTTTTGGGTCAGTGCTGCCAGAAGAAATACAATGAAAGCCACATGCCATTTAAAATTTTTTGGTAGACATATTAAAAAAGTAATAAGAAACATGCAAAAAATACCTTAAATAACATACAAGCCCACATATCCCATTTCCACGTGGGGTACTAGCCGTGTTTCAAGGGCTCAGTAGCCCCTGGCGGCACAAGGGCTAGGACGTGACCTAAATACTATATTTCCTTCAAAATCTCCAGCTGTCCCTGATCTATGCTCAGAGGTGAGAACTGTTCCTCAGAGGGCGTAACAGTTGCTGTTTCCAGGGCCATTGATGGGCTGAGAGCAGGTGGCCCAGATTCCCTACCTTGGAACTTCAGCATCCTTGGGTTCTGGTATAGAATTGCTCTCAGCTGGGGCTCTAGTTCCTTGATTTTGGAAACCATCTTCCCCAGCTGGCAACTGGGCCAGATGTCATTCTTCTGAGTGACCACGGAACAGGAGGGGCATGAGACACCTTCCCCACTGGGGTCCTTCCAGAGTGAGCTGATGCATCGGAGGCAGCAGATGAAGCCACAATCGAGGCACGTGGGTTTTTCAAGATAAGACAGGCAGATGAGACATTTACTTGCTTCTTTAAATTGTTCACCCATGGCCACCATCTGCGGAAAAATGTACATGATATTGGAGTCCATGAGTTGAATGACAATACTCCCTGGGGCTCTTTCATCTTTACATGCATAGCTATAGCAGTGCCTGGTAACAGGTAATGAAAGCACAACATAAATACGTCTATAAAGGACTCCTGACCTTGAACTTCTGATATTTGAAGTGCTAGTTGGAATGAAGAACATGGTTCTTTCTTTGGGAAGCCCGTGTGGTGAAAGAGCTGAGACGTATTGGACTTATAGGGCTTATTGGAATTGAGATGCGGTTTCAGTGTAAAAACTGTACACTGGATTTTGAAGATGTAACAAGAAAAAGATAATGTAAATTATCCCATTAAGAACATTCAGGTATTGATTAAGTGCTGAAACATCACATTTTCTATATTAATATTTGACTTTTTCCCCCCTAATTTGATGTGGCTACTAGAAGATGTATAATTCCACATGTAGGTTGCTTTATATTTCTCCTGGGCGGCTGTGGTCTAGACCCAGACACAAACATTAACTACAATGTTTACTCTAAGTTCTTTAAAGAGGCTAAGAATAGTTGTCTTATAAATTTATGTCTAATGCTATGCCATTTTTTTCTTTTTCCTGTATTTATTGATTCATTGGGATGATATTAATTGCTTTCTATTTTTATGTCTTAATAGAAGTGAATTATATTCATTGAATATATATATATATATGAGAAATATTTATGGGATTTCCAATTTTAACCTATCATTGCATTTTAGAGGTCAACACTTACTGGTCAGAATGTATAATATTTTTATATATCACAGATAACATTTGACAAAATATACATGACCAAAAATTACTATTTGATTTTATTTCAAAATGACTTTCTTTTTGACTGTGAAGATGAACTAGTTTATAAGTGCAAGAAATCATATATAAATTACATATCCAAACTCCACCACTGCAAAATGTTATATAGAAGAAATTTTTTTTTTTTAAATTGGAGGGAGGGGGGAAAAAAAGAAATCCTATCTAACAATATAAATTTAACTTTAAGATATTGCCAACATTAGTCACAAATACCAGGTCATTTTAAGAACATCTCCTAAATATGAGACTCTTCTATATTTAAATTTAATTTCATATATTTGACCTAATAATATGCACACTGCCAGAAGAGAAATTTTCATCTCAGATACAATTTACACTGCATTGTAAGTATTATTTAATATAAATACCCCAGAATAATTAGTCATGGACTATGGCCTGAGGATATTCCAAAGAATATAATTTAGTGAATGACTCTAGCAGAAATGGCAGGTTAAAGACCTCTAGAAACTTCTCTCTTCCAATAAAGAAGTGAGAAAACTGGCAAAAATTGTCACCATCAACATTTTCAGATCTCTGGAACTTCACTATAACTTGTAGCAATCGGGAGACAGTCGATTCAAAAAAAAAGAAGAAGAAGAAAAAGAAAGAAACACCTGAATTTTTGTAAGAACCATGAGTTTTGTGCTGTTTTAACTTGTCCTAGTCTTACCCCTTGTTCTGTAGTCCCAAAGTAGCTCAGAAAACTCAAAGCCCACATTCCTGGTGACAACCAGCAACATGGCAGCCAGTGGGCAGAGCAGAATGAGGCTGGAGCGCCTTCAAGGCCTCAATCTTTTATTTTTTTATTTTTTTTATTTTTATTTTTTGAGACAGAGTCTCACTTTGTTGCCCGGGCTAGAGTGCTGTGGCGTCAGCCTAGCTCACAGCAACCTCAAACTCCTGGGCTGAAGCAATCCTACTGCCTCAACCTCCCTAGTAGCTGGGACTACAGGCATGTGCCACCATGCCCGGCTAATTTTTTCTATATATTTTTAGTTGTTCAGCTAATTTCTTTCTATTTTTAGTAGAGATGGGGGTCTCGCTCTTGCTCAGGCTGGTCTCGAACTCCTGACCTCGAGCAATCATCCTGCCTCGGCCTCCCAGAGTGCTAGGATTACAGGCGTGAGCCACCGCGCTGGGCCAAAGCCTCATTCTTTTAGAGTCACCACTCATCAACCTGTCTGGTGGATCCTATTTACCCCGATTTGGAGCTTTCCCAGAGCAAAAAGCCTTTCGCTGGGCACAAATGTCAAAAAACAATCACAGACAATTGTGTAACTTTGTTGCTGCTTGAGGTGATGGGTAACAGCTGGGGCGACAACTGGCTAACAGAAGCCTATTCTCCACTCAGCTTAGAGAAAGAATTCCCACAGTGGCTCCAGTGGAGCGGGGTGTATGGGATGGCATCTGAGGCTCAGCCCTGTCATTGGGCCACATGCTCATTGCAATGCTGCTGAATGACTCCTGGGACAGGCAGCGTGTTCTCTTCACCGAGGATCAATGTGCAGCCTTCGTTTGAATCCATTATTAGCTTTTGCTTTTCTGTTTTGTGTTCTTGTGGCGGAGTCACCTGAACCAAAAAAGTAGGGCTTGGGAAGGTCCTGCAATTCGGTGTGACCGTGTGGGACTAATCACTTTATTTAGATGAGACAATGTAGAAAGTGTCGGTATAATCATTTCATTTAGATGATACAATGTAGCAAGTCAGCACAACACAGTGACTGAGAGTGTGGGTGCTGGTGCCTGAGGGCCTGAGATCAAAGCCATGTGTCCCTGGGAATGTCCCTTAGCCCCTCCGTCCTCAGTCCCCTGTTCTGGGGTGTGGAAATGTGAATAGGGCCTGCTTGTTACCATTATGTGAGGGGGCTAAACATAAGCAAATACAGACAAAGCCTGAAGAAAATGACTGGTACTGTATAAGCGTTACCTACATAAGTGTTCAATTTTTGGAAGAATAAGCAAGACATGCAGCACTGGTGACCTCCAGAGAGGCAACATGGGAGGTGACAGTTCAGGGGAGGACGGAGCCTCACTCTACCCATGGGCAGGGTCTGACTCTTTATAGCTCATGGAAAAAAATCTCTCTCTCATGATGTAGGGTGGGCAGAGTAGGGGCTATGCCTCCAGTTTTGTGGTTCAGGGCACTGAAATTTACAGAGGTTAAGTGACTTTCTCAGAGTCACGACACTGAAGACTGATGAGTCTAAGGCAGAGAATGTAGTTGGTTCCCTGGAGATCCCTGAACACCTGAGACCACTGGGTCACTCCCTGGACACAGAGCCTGGAACCCTCCTCACTCCCTTTCCCAAATCCTCCTTCCCCCAAGGATGCTGCAGGGAGACAGGTGATGCCCTGGGGGAGGGGCCTGGCCCAAGAGAATGCCCCAAATCTTGTCTCAACTCCTGGCTTGACATTTCAATCCTTGACCCCAAATGCACTGCTTTCCCCCAAATGCGGCCCTCCTGAGGGACCAGGAGCACCCAATTTTGTGTCCATCTCCCCAGCACTTGACCCTATAAGCTGCCTTGTGGTGAGACTTCCCTGTGATGAGGTGACCTCCCTGATTGACTCGTGTCTCCTCCACTCTCCCAACTGACGCAGAACCCGGGACATTCTGAACCAACTGCCCACGTGACAGTTGCCCAAAACACAAGCTGTGCCTTCAACTGGCCAAACTGGGAAGATGAGCAGTTACGACCATTTAACTGAAAAACTGGCCTGTTGGGCTGGTGCTTAGGTGGGCCAATGAATAAGCCACCAAGCTCCCAGTGTCCCTCTGATTCCAGTTCTGCCAACTGTCAGAGCAGCCTGAACCCAGACCTGGCTGAGAAGGGGCAGTGGCTGCACCAGCTCTGAGTGTCACCTTCCTGCCCACGTCCTTCCCCACCAAAGCTCAGTCCCTGCTGTACAAACTGCAGTCCTCACTCTGCTGTCTACCTAAGGGCTTCATGTCCACAGTCCCTTCCATGCAGCAGTTGGCAGGGGATGGTATTGGTGGCTCTACCACGTTGTGGGGGACAGATGGGGACGTCAATTGTTAATGAACTCACAAGGGGGGTTCAATGTGGCTAGCTGCACAGAATGCCAATTGCTGAGACAGCGAGGACTGTCAAGAAAGGATTTATATCAATGGATGTGCCAACTGGGAGGGGGAGGAATGAACTGCCTCAAATCAACCTCACTGACCAACGGGGTCAGGGGGAGTTTTTTGAAGGTGAAATGAATAACACAGGAGGCCAGCGAGCATCATTGGTCATTTTTTAAGAACATTGTATATTTTAAGTTAATATTAGTCATTTTTTAAAGAACGTTTACAAAGTTCTGGTCAACAAATCATGCTGGCCTGAAAACTTAAAATATAAACAAATTATAAAAAATGTTTTTTGTTTTTTGTTTTTTTTTGCTTATAGAGCCGGTTACACAAGGCTGCTGGTCCACCCCTGGGGAAAGGCAGTTAAGGTTTTGTTGAATGCAGACACTGTTCTGGTGTATCCTCTATTTGAATCCTTTCTGATCTCTTCTTCTTGTGTCTTTGAGGTGTGATCCTGCAAAATACATTTGAAATAGAGACACCTATTGGCATGTTGTTGGCAAAAGACCCTGGGAAATTGTTAATAATCTTTCCCCAGGTCACACTTCCGGTCACCAGCTGCCTGGAGGAGCAACTGAATGGAAGTTGGGCTTAGGAAAAGGGACGCTGCAGGGTGGTGTGAACATACCAGACGGGCTGATCGCGTGGGGACGTTACTGAGAGGACTCAGTACAGAAAGGCAGCAGAGCACAGGGACTGGGAGCAAGGGGCAGGTGCCTGGTGGCCTGGGGTTGGATCTCACTCAGGAGCCACATGAACTTGGGAAAGTGACTTAACCCCTGTGCCCTCGGTTCCCTGTGGTGTGTTTTGGAAATGCCAATGGGGCCTACATAGCAGTATCATGTTAACAAAGCTTATCAGGAGCCCGTACCAATGAAGATGGAATAAAAATGACTGGCACTCCCTAAGTGTTCCCAAACTGTCCAAATGTTAATGTCTGGAAGCAGAAGCCAGACGTGGAGTCGTGGCTGCCTCCCGGGAGGAAGCTGGGATGGCTTCAAGTCATGGAAGGTGGGAGGTCACTTTCCAGCTTTGACGTGGGCGGGGGCTTTATAGCTCGTAGGGGTGTCTGTTGTCATCTCCTGCGATCCCCACAGGTGGGGCGTGATGTGCAGGGTTGTCACCCGTATTCTACAGTTGAGGGCACTGAAATTTAGAGGGGTTAAGTGACTTGGCCAGAGCCCCAACACAGGAGTGACAGACTTGAGGCAGGAGTATAGTTGGTCCTGGGGGACAGAGACCCCTGAACCCCCGAGCCCCCCATGCTCTGAACCACTGGTCCGAGCGCTGTCCTCACGCCTTTCCCCACATCTTCCTGGCAAAGGTGGCTTCAGGCAGAGCTGATGGCCTGCAGGAGGCGTCTGAGCCAAGAGAAGGGCAGGTCCCTGACCCAGCTCCTGTCTCTTTGTTGTCATCCCTGACCCAAATATGAGGCAGTTGGCCCCAAACGAAGGCCCGTCATAGGACCAGGGTGTGCATTCTGTGTGCTCCTCTGCCAGCATCCACACCCATCAGATGCCTCGGGGGCAGGTTTCCTGGTGGGAAAGTGACCACCTGAGTGACTAGTGGTGGGACAGACTCCCCACGGGCTCAGAACCCAGGACCTCCAAACCCACCACACCTGCAAGAAAAATCCACAGAGAATCAGCTTCTTAAGCGAAAAACTCTGGATGAGCGGTGAAGGGTAATTAACTGGGAAGAGGCCTGCAGGCTGGTGCTTAGGGGGGTCAGTGAATGATGTCCCCAAGCTCACAGCGTCCCCTGGACTATTGATCTGAGCAACTGTCCGAGCAGCCTGGACTCAGGGCCATCTGAGAAGGGGCAGTGGCCGCACCAGCTCTGAGTGTCACCTTCCTGCTCACGTCCTTCCTCACCAAAACTCAGTCCCTGCTGTACAAACTACAATCCTCACTCTGGAACCTACTTCAAGGCTTCGTTTCCGTAGCACCTTCCATGGAGTAGCTGGCAGGGGATGATGCTTGTGTCCCTACCCTTCCGCGTGGCCAGACGGGGATGTCAACGCTGCTGACGCACTTCTGGGGAAGGACAGTAGATTTCCTTGAGTGCAGACATTTCTCTGTATTTGAATCCTTCGTGGTCTTTTCTTGTTGCGTCCTTGAGCCACGTTCCTGCAAAATACATTCAAAATAGAGATAACTGTTGGCATCTTGTTTGGCAGAAGACCATGGGAAACTGTTAATAATCTTTCCCCAGGTCACACTTCCTTTCTGCAGTGGCCTAGGGGAGAGCCACCTGAGTCAAACGAGGGCCACTGCTGTGTGTGTGCACTTAACTTGACCAAGGGGCTGATTGTGAGGGGACATAACTCTACTGACAGGAGGCTACACAGAGAGGCAGCAGAGCGCAGTGACTGAGAGCAAGGGGCAGGTGCCTGATGGCCTGGGGACAGATCCTGTCACTAAATTAGCCCATGTCAGGGAGGACAGCAGCTCCTGTCCGATTTAATCTTCCCCAAACTTGTCAAGCTCCATGTCCTCTCTGGGCCAGGGTGAGATCTGTGCATCACAGCCTTCCCAGGTGTCACTCTGGGAATGTGCAACACAGACTCTGGAGCAGGGACCGCCAGGGAGGCAGAGGGAGGGAGGAGGGGCTCACTGGAGTGGGTGTGCAGGACCCAGGGGGCTCCTTGGGCCCAGACAGTGACGTTGGCCCCTGACATCCCTCTGATGAGGCTGTGGTGTGTCCGTAGGGAGTGTCTGTAAATGTCCTACAGAAGCGGATTAGCGTGAGCGTTCACCTGGGCAGACTTCGGGTGACGGGTCCCTGGATGGTGAAACAGGTGCAGAAGGAAGGGGAGGTCTCTGGGACTCCAGGGTGAAAAGGCCAAGGCCCGTGCACCTGGGCATTGTGAGGAGCAGGAGGTCTGATGACACAGGGGTGGGAGAGGTGACCCTGCCCCTTCACCCGGACCCTCGACACAATCTAGCAGGGGACCTGCACAGGGAATGCGCACAGCTTCCTGGAGCTCTTTTCTCTCTCTGCTAATAATCATTACTGTCTCTACCACCGCCACCAAACCTCACCTATGCCTTTCAACTAAAAGAAAGCGCTGTGGTACCTAAAAAATATATTGTGGCTTAAAGAGTTTTAGTGTGAGAAGGATACAGAAAACATTGCTATTTAAAATGCAATAAAAGCCATTATATTTATTGACATATATGAATAATAAAACAAGCACAAGTAACTTGTAATTCTTTCCCCTTAACATATTCCAAGAAAGCACTGCATGGAATTTCCTTCATTTCTTTCCTTTGTGTGTGCGTTTCCTTTGATTTTTATACACAGGTGAAAAATCCATAGAACCTCGTCTTGAAACATGGTGCCCCAGCGAGGTTGTGGGGCCCCAGGTGTTGGGCAAAATCCCAAACAGTCTGGGACCCCATAGTGCCCCCTACTTGGTGCCAGGACCTACTGGGAGCCCACAGGCGGGCGCAGCTGGGCTGGGTGGGCTGCTTGTTTGCAGGACAAGGGCCCTGAGGTGCCTCTGTCCCCATACTTTCCCCAGGAGGCCTAAAACAGGGGAGGTCAGGGTGGGTCAGCCCTAATGTCCCCTCATGATTAACTGGGGATGTTCCTGCTGCCTTTAGGCGGTGGGGTGGGCAGGGCTGGGTCCTGCAGAGGAAGACGTTGACCAACTCTAGTGCATGTCCACAAGGAACACAGTGATCCCCCTGGGAAGTCGTGCACATGGTGGCCCTCCCAGCACCCACAGCCCCTCCCCCGACTAAAGCAGCCCATGGGGGGCTTAGCGGAGCAGGCTTAGGGCCTTCCATGCAGGAAGCCTCCGTTCCTGGCAGGATGTTCTCAGGGCAGCCTTCCCGGGCCTGCGTGGATTTTAGCACCATGTTATAAGCACATGTGCAGTCACGGCCAAGACCGGCCACTGCAGTGCTCTCCACAGTCACGCTGGTTTTCCTGCTGGTTCAAGAAGAAAGTCCTGGAATCACAGGGGAACAATTGCACTTGTTTTCCTTCCCCTCTTCACACTGTCTGCTCCACACATTTCCTTTTCCTGACCTGCTCCGTCTTTTATATCCTCCATTTCTTCTGGTTGCCGGACTAAAGAATTTCTTGACCCCTGGAGGGAGAACGACTGTGCGCGCCCAGAGCCTTGCAGTGCAGCAAGAGCTCTGTCAAGGGAGGGGGCCCAGAGCAGACCCACACTCACTGGGGGGGCCCTCCAGCAGGGTGGGCCCAGCTCCCCTGATCCCAGCCCAGCCCCCTGCCTGGAACATTCCGTGATGCTCAGCTCGGGTCCAGCTGCAGCCTGCAGGGCAGAAACCAGGGCGATGCCGAGAAAGAGGGGAGGAGGCTGGAGAGAGACTTACGGACAGTGAAGGCCCAAGGACCCACTGCCTGGATGTGACCAGGACCGTCAGGATGACGATCATGAACGGAGGGAAAGAGGGGCTGGGGAAGGGCTGCACAGAGGAGCTTACGATTAAGGATCAGGATGTATACAAAAGACGCAAAAGAGGTGAAAAATTCCAGGCAGACTGTTTCTCTGTCAGAGTCCTCAAAATCTGCAAAGTCAAGTTCGGCACGTGCAGCTGCAGCGATGTGCTGCGGTGGCCTCGGGCGAGGACAGGGGGCATGAGGGGGGGAGTGAGAACCTGGGGCCCCGAGCTCGTGGCAGGAGAAAGCCTGACCTTGGAGCCCATTCTGTCCCCGTCTCCACAGTCCTCTCCCAGGGTCTCCAGAGCCCCTGCAATGAGGGAGGGGGTCCAGGACCTCCAGGGGCCCCTTCCAGCCCTCCAGCGCCGTGACTGTGTGGAGGCGGGAATGGCTGCATCACCCTGTTCCCCGGGAGGCAGCCACTGTCACCGTGTCTCCCTGCGCACGACATGGACTCCCCTCGCTCTTCTCTCTTCCCTCTCACTATGCTTGGCCTTTTCCTGTCTCCTAATGACTGTTCGTTTCCTTTCTCCTTGTCAACCTCCATCAACCCTGTTGTTCTGCAGTATGGGAAAATCGGAGGAACGAGTCTGGGCCTGAGGCCGCCCTCTCCACTCAAATCAATTGATGTATCACCCACGCCATGCAACCAGGGAGCACTTGTCATGGTCCCAGGCTTATGCTGAGCTCTGGGAAAAGAAGGACAACCAACTGCACACGTCTAGTGACTGTCCAGTGCCTGGGAAGTCCATTAAGTCTTTGGGAAATATATAATCCTCACAACCACCCCATGAAGTTTTCTAGCTCGTTTCAGAGCGTGGCTATGAAAGGAGAGGTAAAGCAACTTGTCCAGATTCACCGCACGTGAGGCAACAGGGACCCCACAGCAGGTGGCTTTGGGGCACGTACATAAAGGGGTCTTCCAGGGTTTGCACCGAGCCAGGGGAGGGCCGGGAGGGAGGGGACCTGGCAGGCCTGAGGACAGGGGAGAGGCGGGGGCCTGACTGGAGAGTGGGGACCAGGGCAGCTCTGTCTGGCTGGAGCACTGGGTCTGAGAGGAGCAGTGACAGCTGTTGTTGTCCAGGGGACCTGTCTCGGTTTCTTTCCTGGAGATGAGGCCAGTGGGACTGTGAGAGCCAGTGTGCGCAGCAAGCCCGGCAGCCCCTTCCCACACGTCCCCTGGGACTCCTGCCACCCTGGGAGGGTAACCAGGGCAGCTGGACACGGGGCTCTCGGATGGCAGCAAACAGAGGTTTTATTCCTATTCCCAAGACTTTGGACTGGGTGAGGTGTAGGTCTCTTCCAGAGAGATGAGCAAATTTCAGACAACAAAGTGCCTAGACAGACAATGATGTAGGAAAGATTGTGGGCCCTAAATTTGCAGTTACTTGTACACCTAAAACTAAATGAGGGTGCGATGAGAGAGTGTGACCGGGGTGACAGTCACTAGGGTGAGCATCTCATAATAACTTACAAAGTCCTACCTGTGTTGTGGTGCTATTCGGCATACGCATTTTATTTTCTCTATAAAAAGATTTTTAAAGACAACTGTAATAGATAATTGCTTAGTGTAAACAAAGTCCAACATTAAATGTCAAATATCTCTAAAAATAATTCTAAATACATACAATTCACAAATGAAATAGCTGGAACTACAGGAACTGACTTGGGGAGGACAACAGTGAGCCGGCCGCTATTCTGTGGCCTCGTGTCTGATTCAAGCTTCCCAACCCTGTGCCAGCTGCAGGTCCCCTGGGGCCCAGGCTGACACCTGCACATCACGGCCTTTCCAGGTGTCAGCACAGGACTGTGCAGCACAGACATAGGTGCAGGGACCACTGGGGAGGCATAGAGACGGGGAGCAGGGCTCTCTGCGGTGGGTGTGCAGGACTCAGCATGGAGGGAGATTTTATACACATTAAAGATGCAAGTATATCAACTGCCTGCTGAGACCAGACCCTCCAGAGAGAGCGTCATGGAAAGAGGGAAAGAGGGCATGGGGAAGAGCCACAAAGAGGAGTTGATGGATGGGAAAGAGAATAAAAAAGAGACACAAATAGGAAATAAATTACATGCAGACTGCTGGTCTATTCCTTATTAGAAAAGGATGTTTGCTTCAGCATGCACCAGAGCAGTGATGGTGACCAGGTGGCCCTGGGGAAAGGAAGCACAGGGTTAGATTTGAGGTGAGAACTTGGGCCCTGCTGCTCCTGGCATTTTACAGCCCGATGAGAGAACCCAATTCTTCCTCATCTCTGTAGTCCTGTCTCAGAATCTCCTTCCTTCATCTCTGCAATGGGGAATGGGTCTAGGATCTCCAGGTCAAATCCTGTAACTGTAACAAGGAAGGGAAGCCTGTGTCGTCCTGTCCCTCCCGGAGGCAGCCACTGTCCCCATGGCCTCCTCGGCATGTCACTGCCTTCCCTCTCCTATGTCCCTCCCTCATCATATTTCTCTCACATGGGAACATTGGTGGAAAGATCCACGCTACCCTGCCACCCACCCTAATCAATGGATTGATCAATTACCGATCAATCCAAACCCAGGGAGCACCCGTCATGGGTGTGGGATTGCGTTGGGTCCTGTGGGAGAGAAGTACAACCTACCTGGCATGGGAAGGGAATTTTCCTGACCTGAGGTGACCTTAGGAACTTGGGAAGTATTTGATCTTCACAGCAAACCCATAACTTCCCTCAGCAATGAAAGAGGACGAACACACGTGCAGACAAAGTAAGGTGTCTAAATTCCTTTTGTCTGCAAGTCAGGCAGGCAGTTGCTGCCACACAGATAAAGGGGACCCTCCAGGGTTTGCACCGAGCCAGGGGAGGGCTGGGAGGGAGGGGACTCAGCAGGCCTGAGGACAGGGAACAATCTGGGGTCTGACAAGAGTGTGGGGACCAGGGCAGCACCGTCTGGCCAGAGCAGTAGGTATGAGAGGAGCAGTGACCTCTGTCCCTGCTGCCCAGGGGACCTGTCCTGCACCTGGTTGATTCCAGGAGATGAGGCCAGTGGGACTGTGAGAGCCAGTGTTTCAGCAAGCCCAGTAGCCCTTCACACATGTCCCCTGGGACTCCAGCCGGCCTTGAAGGGTAACCAGGGGCAGCTGGACACGGGGCTTTCAAATGGAATCAAATTAGGGTTTTGCCATTTAAAAATCAAGCTCTGTTTTGGTTTTATTTTGTGGGACCATCAAATTCTATAAAAATACAATGTCTTTCTACAGAATGCATGCTCTAAAAGGAAACTCAAGCCATCAGTTGGCTCATTTTATGTTCATATTGACTAAAAACAGCTACCTTGACTTTTTTTTTTCCCACAAAGGTCTTCAGCAGCAAACAAGAACCTAGTTCAACTGGCAGGTTCTGCAGGGACATTGTGGAGATTCTCCTGTCCCATAGCTGAGCTTACTTTTCCCCACCTTGCAATGCACGACCTGTCTTTCCCCGTCCTAGGAAGGAAGCCACGTGCTCTCTCTACTGCTCAGACCCTCAAGGGAACCTTTTGTTTTTCTTCCCATTTTATCGGGTTTCCTGGGAAGAGCACACAGACAGCATGACTCGGCTCACGCTGGGAGACTGAGTTTGCACGTGAACGTGGCTCAGTGGAGAAAGGTGGAGTGATTCCCCCCAGCTCTGCCTGCAGGCTCCTCCTTTGCAGTTTCCTGAAAGAACTGGGTGTAGCGTGTGGCTGCACCAGGGTCTAACCGCAAAGGAAGGAGCCTGCCGCACTCTCCATGCTGAAGATGGTTCTGGAAGATCAATCCTGAGGCCTGTCCTAGGAAAGTTTTGCAAAGAAGGGAAGTGTCAAGAGCGGGCGTGTCACGACCACTCAAACACCACGAGAAAAATAGAAAGAAGGGAGATGTATCAATAAACGAAGTTGTCGCTGACACATTGCCAGGGATTCTGAAACACAGTATTGTCTTTTTAGAACCCTGTGGACATTTTCCTAAGTGCAGATGAGATTTTGTTCCCACAGGTTAATTGTGGTACACGTGGTATGCAGGGAAGTGCAAACACGTAAAACTCCCAATTTGTGTAATTTTTACAAATTCCTGTTATTATACTACAGTGACAATTGGAATTTTTAACTGAGAATGTGGACACTGGTGACTGGGGGAACATATATCTAGGGAAACACACAAACATGCCAAAACACACACACACACACACACACACGCAGAATTGCACCACGTGGATTCACACATAGACATACTCCATCCACCCTGTGCACACAGCCCCACATCACCTAAAGGGAACACAGTTGATTCCAGGGCCTGCTGAATGCAGCCATAGTTCTCCACCTGGAAAGTCAATTTCTACCATCCAACCCCCAATCCTCCCTCACAGCAGGCAGCTGTGATCAGCGTGCCTGTCCACAAGAAAGCCAGCGAGCTAGCGCTGGCTTTCTTATCATCTAGATTATCCATCAGCAAGGGAGTGATTCCGGAAACATGTTCCACTTTCCCTGACTCCTGAGACCACTTGTAATTACAAAAAAAAAAAAAAAAATTAGCATGAGCATCAGGCCATGCTCCATCCTGCTTACACAGGGCCTTTGTTCACTTGGTGACATTAGAATACCAGAACCCAAATGCAAGAGCAGAGCAAACCTCCTCGGGCCAAAAGACAGCAGCTCTTCTGGAGGCTGAATCTCTCAGGTCCATTTTGGTTGGCAACGACAAAAACCTTTTCCAAAAACAGAACAAATAAAAATCTGCTGAGGAAAAGAACCTCACCAGCACACAGTCTATAACTGATGCTACCATTTTTTTAAATGATGTCTGGAATCAGGTCTCATTTAGTAGCACACTCCCAGTGGAAATTTCCCCCACCAAGGAAAATGTGGAAGCCATGTATAGTTCCCACATTCAGATTCTCACATGTCATTTCACTTGGGAAAGAAAGAATCCAAGAAGGCAACGTTTTCATTTCAGACAAACACAAGTGGTCTGACCTTGGTCGTTGACGGAATTACATCTGCTCTGGTACCAGCGAGCTCGTCCCATGGGTCCTCAGATGGAACTAGGAGACAGAGTGATGGTCAGTCCCTTGCAGGGGTCGGTCATGAGTCATTCAGGGGCATTGCTTGACATGGACAGGGGACAAGGGAAAAGCAAATGAAAGGAACAGGAAAGACATGAGAAGCAGAGCCTTTGGCTGTCTAGCTGAAGGCCCCCTAAAACCCGTGGGAAATAATCTATCTAAACGGAAGTAAACACTAGCATGCTTCCTGCGACTCAGTGACAGACTCTCAGGACTCCTGTCCACTGGGAAGCCAAGGTAAATGCCGCTACCTTACTGACACCTTCCAGGGTTATTTCTTTCTCTGTGATCCACACGTGCTCCTACCATATAGCCCATCCCTTCTAGAAGACTTTTACTTTACACAAGAAACATTTATTGGGAGACTGAATTCAATGCTAGGCAAAATATTCCATGATATTTATCTGCCAATCCTTTGTTATAAAGATGATGAAAAAGATTTGGGAATACTGACTTCTTCTAGCATTTCTTAGACAACCACTACTACTGGGTCCGTGATATTTTTCCTCCCAGTCTTCCCTTTCAGTATAACGTGTGTGTGTGTGTGTGTGTGTGTCCCTGGATCAGCTGCTGCTCATGCTCACACGAGCCTCTGGCCATGGGACAGTGCAGTGTGGGGTCCAGCACATGGTGAGTGGCCCTCTCTGACTGGGGTCTACAGGAGATTTCCACCTAGCGTGGGGGGCTTCAGGCTCACTTGAGTTGTCATGTGGCACTGTCCCTTGTGTGTGCGTGCTAATGGACTGGAGCATTCTAAGGCTGGTGGTGATCACGCAGTATCTCCCTGATCCTCTCTGCTTTGGGGAATGACCTCAGCACTGACAGGTGTTGACCTACACTGTCCTATGTGGTACCTCCCACTTCTCAGAATCCGTGAGCTGACCAGCGCCCTGAGAGCTTCCTATGTGTGCTTCACATGAACAACCATGCCGAAGTTTGCCGTAACACGTGTCCGCTGCTACCCCGTGACCACTGAGGCCACCTTACAATGATGGGTCTCTGTTGGCTATAATAATTCCAGATGCACGCATGGAATTCCATGGCGCATGCACAGGGCACCCCACGGCTTAGTGATGAATGCAGTTCAGTACCCCAGAGCATCAACAGTGGGCCCTAAGTCTGAGTTTGCATTTGCCCCTTCTCAGGGTAAAAGCTTGGGCCATTCAGCTGTGCACCATCTCCACCTAAGAAGCGAAACCATTACTCTAACCTTCAGCTGTGTCTGCGCTGAAGGACACATGAAGTTGTTTTATGCAAAGCGTGCAGTGCTGTTGCAATTTTTTCCTTCAGAAAAGTGACAGTTGCACTGTGCGGTGCAAATCTTTTGAGGATATACGCACACTCGCAGACTCATCCATAACCACTAGCACACAGACGTACCCCTAGATACCCCCACCCCTCGGGCACACACGCCCATGCCATCCAAATGGCGCAGCTGTTTCCGGGGACTCCACTTGAGGGTCACAGGTCTTCACTGGGCTATCGGTTCCTTGCACCACACCCCCAGTCCTTGTTTCCAGCAGGAAGCTGGAACCGGGGTGGCTCTCCAGACAAACGCAAGCAAAAGCGTCCCACTTTTTTCATCACTTAGGTTTTTCCACAGCAAGGGAGTGATCCCAGAAAACGTACCGTTTTCCTTTGTTCTTGGGTCCACCGGAAATTAGAGCAAGAAAACCAAGAGGATCAGGCCATGCCGTGTCCTGTTTTCAGGGGTCTTTTCTTCACCCGATGATATTAGAAAACCAGGTGGGAAACAGTGGTCGAGGCAATGCCCCCAGATGAAGCGTACAGGATGCCTGTGTGAAGACAGGAGATTTCCATGAAAGATTTCTTAAGTCTATGTTGCCTGGCAAATACAAAATTCCTTTTAAGAAGGAGTAATTACTACTGAGGAAAATGCCCACTATCTACAGTTTGTGACTGATGCTGTCACTTTTGAATGCCCTCTTGAATCAGGTCAGCTGGTAATGGACTCTCACCTGAATTTTGTAACCGTCTATTCCTGTAGACAGAATTAGGTAAGGGTCCCCCAGAAACCTCAAAAAATGAACCGTACATGTAATTCTCTAGCAAAAGACAACTATTTCCTATAACAATAAATACTGATGTGGGACTTCACTCATGGCCACACAGCTCACGGGAATGCTGGAGAGGACCCCTAACTCCCCCATCATTTAAACTGCACTTTGTCTCCGTCTCAATCATTTTTCCATCTATATTATTTCTTTCTTTATTTCCTATTATTTCCAAATCCCTTGCGATGATCCTGCCTTGGGACCTGTTTTGTTGGGAGAGTAGCTAACTGCCGGCAGGTGCAGTGGTGGCCACACCTGTAGTCCCAGCTACTCAGGAGGCTGAGGCAGGAGGCTCGCTTGAGCCCAGGAGTTGGAAGTTGCAGTGAGCTATGATGACACCACTGCACTCTGGCTGGAGCAACAGAGCAAGACTCTGTCTTAAAAAAAAAAAAAAAAAAAAAAAAGACAAGGAAAAACTAAATAATAAAAGAAAACTACAGGCCAATATCCCTGATGACCATAGATGCAAAAATTCTCACCAAAGTATTAGCAAACTGAACCCAACAGCACAGCAAGTATATAACACACTGCGATGAAGTGGGATATTTTCCAGGGATGCAAAGATGATTCAACATATGCAAATAAATAAACGTGATAGATCATCACCTCAACAGACAAGTACACATGTCAGACGATCCTCTTAATAGATGAAGAGAAAGCATTCGACAGCATTCATCACTGCTTCGTGATAAAAACTCTGAACAAACTAGGCATAGAACTATATCTCAAAACAAGGAAGTCCATGTGTGACAAATTCACAGCTAACATCATAGTGAATGGGAAAACTTGAACGCCTGTCCGTTGAGAAATGGAACAAGAGACAGGGACGCCCACTTTCTCAACTCCCACTCAACATAGCCCTGGAAGTCTTAGCCAGATGAATCCATTAAGGAAAAGAAACACAAAGTTTCCAAATTGGAAAAGAGGGAATCAAATTGTCCCTCTTTACTTAGCTACCATATTGTGTATATTTCAAAGTGATTAGAAAAGAGAACTTGAAATGATACCAGCACATAAATATGATAAACACTCAAAGTGACGGGTACCCTAAATATCCTGACTTGATCACTACACATTCTATTCATGTAAGAAAAACACACATAGACCACATAAAGTTGTAAATTATGACATATGCATGAAAGGGAATAAAAAATCTTTAAAACCACACAGACACGTCCACACACATTAATGGTGGCCAATAAGTCCTCCCACCAGGAACCTGCAGAGAGGGGATCGGAGAACGTCCCAGAGGCCTATGACTGCCACTTCTGTGAGCCCCTCATTAGCCAGCCAGTCCCAGGACAGCGCCAGCTCATCTTGGTCCAGCCCAAGTGCCACCTCCCTGATAGGCAGGAGCTGAAACCCCCCATCGAGAAAAGCTGTCTCCTACTCAACACAGGAGGGAGAGACCCCGAGCAGTGTCCTGGTTGGGATGGGCGGAGTGGGGGACTTCTGAAAAAGCCAGGTAGGGCAGGGCTGAGGTCCTCTGGGTTAGCTACTGGCTTTCCATAGGTGGGTAGGTACGTTTGCGCAGGTGGGAGGGGCCATAAGGGGACGGGCTGGGATGTGCTGGCTCTACAGGCCAGGCAAAATCACCCCAGAAGCATCTGTCCTCACTTCTTAGAGGGGACAGATCTCTGGGCACTAAAAAGCCATTGGGGGGGGTGGTGGTGGCTGATGAGTCATCAGGAGACACTTGGGAGCAGCAGGGTGGTGTGTGATCTGGCTCCGTGTCCTCTTCCAGCCACCACTTCGAGTGTATGTTTCAGGGAGAGAGATGAGAGGCCCAGCACAGAGACCCACCCTAGCGAGACAGCGCGGTGTGCACAGCTGAACTTGACAAGTGTCTAAGATTTTTTGTTTTTTGTCCCCCTCCTCCCTTAGGTGGGTGAGGATGGTTAGAGTAGGGCAGTTCCCTTTTCCCACATGGAAGGCTAGAGCTGAGCGAAGTTGGCATCTCCTGCAGTCAGTCTGTCTCCAGCCTTCCGTGGTGGTAACTAGTTTCTCCTGAGGGCAGGCGGTGTTGACAGCACGTTGCCCTGGGGCGCTGCAAAAGGGCGGCTCTTCCTCGCCCTCTGCTGGCAACAGGAGGGAATTCTTCTCTGATCCTCACTAAGAACCTGGTCAAGCTCCTGAAGGTCAAGCTCCAAGAGCTGTGGGGTCGCCTGTGACCGGGCACACCTGGAGCCCCTAACCCTGTGACCGGGCACACCTGGAGCTCCTAACCCTGTGACCGGGTACACCTGGAGCTCCTAACCCTCTGACCGGCCGCACCTGGAGCCCCTAACCCTGTGACCGGGCGCACCTGGAGCCCCTAACCCTGTGACCGGGCACACCTGGAGCTCCTAACTCTGTGACCGGGCACACCTGGAGCCCCTAACCCTCTGACCGGGCACACCTGGAGCTCCTAACCCTGTGACCGGGCACACCTGGAGCTCTAACCCTCACAGTTGCCCACGCTGAGCCTCCAGCATCTATCAATTCCAGTCCAGCGTTCTTACCCCAGAAGTGTTTCCCTGGGAGGTTTCCTGAGTCTGTGCTGGTTAGCTACGCCTGCTCTCGCCTCTCTCTGCAGTCTTGGGGCAGTGGTTCGCCCTGTGTCCTCACCTCTTAAGAATCCTGGGAGTGTTGTTCATCTTCTCAGTCTGCTTAGCTTGTGCTTGTTGTTAGGACAGAATGGTGACTTCTGAGCTCCGTACAAGTAGAATCAGAAACTGGAAGTGTGTTTTGTTATCCTGCAAAAGCAGTACTAAGAGGGGAGCTTATAGCAATAAACGCCAACATCAAAAAAGTAGAAAGACTTCAAATAACCAATGAAATTCTTCACAGAAATAGAAAAAATAATCCTAAAATGTATGTAGAACCACATAACACCATGGAACAAAATCACCATATCCAAAGAAATCCTGAACAAAAAGAAAGCTGAGGGCTGGGTGCAGTGGCTCATGCCTGTAATCCTGGCACTCTGGGAGGCCGAGGCGGTAGGCTCTCTTGAGCTCAGGAGTTCGAGACCAGATTGTGCAAGAGTGAGACCCCCGTCTCCACTAAAAATAGAAAAAACAATTAGGTGGGCAACTAAATATATAAAAAATTAGCTGGGTGTGGTGATGTGCACCTGTAGTCCCAGCTACTCAGGAGGCTGAGGCAGGAGGATCGCTTGAGCCCAGGAGTTTGAGGTTGCCGTGAGCTAGGCTGACACCGCAACACTCTAGCCTGGGCGACAGAGCAAGACTCTCTCAGAAAAAAAAAATCTGGAGGCATCATACTACCTGACTTCAAAATATACAAAACTATAATATAATAACCAAACCAGCATGGTACTGGAATAAAAAGACATGTACATCAATGGAACAGAACAGAGAACCCAGACATAAATCCACACATTTACACCCAACTCATTGTTCACAAAGGCACTGAGAACACACAGTGGGGAAAGGACAGTCTCTTCAATAGATGGTGCTGGGAAACTGGATGGCCACATGCAGAAGAATGAAACTAGATGCCGATCTCTCACCATATACAAAAATCAAAATAGATTAAAGACTTGAATCTAAGACCTGAAACTACGAAACTACCAGAAGAAAACATTGGAGAAATGCTCCAGGACATTGATTGGCCTGGGCAAAGACTTTTTGGGCAAGACCTGAAAACCACAGGCAACCAAAGCAAAAATAGACAGATGGGATTATATCGGGTTAAAAACAGATATATGGAAATTATTAGATATGCTAAAAATCTGAGAAACTTTGCATGTAACCTTTCTAGAGAATTTTTCATCTGCTTCTTGTTATCTGCCTGCCCACTGAGCATTTGATTAACATTTATGTAAATATAAAATAAAATTACACATGAAGTCATTTACCCAATTATTCAACTTGCATTTTGTGAAATTACATTAATGCTTGTATTTAAGACGTATTTGTTGTCCCTTCCCTGTCCACCCCACCTTGTCGCCAGAATCACAAATGATGCTGTTTAGAAAGTAGTCATTTTCCCTCTAAAATACCCGATTTGCCCAGATGGTGTGATGTTATGAACCACCTGTTTGTAATGCTTCCCCATTGTTGGACCAACACAGAACATCACAAAATAGCTTCTCATAATAAACTATTTTATTAAATCTTAAAAAAAAATAGATACGTAGATACATGGGATCAGGAAAAGAAAAGCTCAAATGAGATGGGCTGGGATCTTGGAAGGTGCTCATTCAGTGTGCAACTAAAAACAATCCAAAAACACCACCTAAAATGGTTGTCTTAGTTTAAGGTGTCTCGTGTTCATTTTTAACCAAGAAATGCACTTATTGCTGGACAGAACCTAAGAATTTCATACAAATTCAGCAAAATCCTGTGAACAGGTTGGAAAAATAGTTCTCAGTGGGATACTATAGGAAATAAAGGAAAAGGAGGGGTTGGATGTGGTTGTGAAGATTCTAATCTTCAGTAACATGGAGAACGGGGGACGAGCAACTGGGAGTGTCCAGGCTAGGCGGGGCCTCGGCCTCATCCTCCACTTATGCGTTGTGATTAATGCCTGTGGCTCCTACTGTTTAGGAGGTCCCCGAGCCTTCGAGAGGTTGCTCTGCTTTCACTGTTGAATGAAAAACAAAAAGTCTTGGTGTAAACATTCTCAGATTCCTGATGAAATGAATTTTCCTAAAGATGTCCTCAAACAATGACATGTAAATGTCATAAAAACAGGAAATGGCAGAAACATGAAGGGACCGTGACACACAGCCCCAGGTTCTGGGTCTAAACTCTGCCCTACAAAACCGCTTGCTGGCAGTGAGCTGTGATTAGCCAAGTCCAATGAATACTAGCTCTAGTCTCAGGGAAACCTTTTTTAGCCCTTTTAATTTTTTTCCCCAAATTTATTTTACATCGTTATCTTATTTAATCTTTAAAATAGACGTTATTTTGAACCATATTTTAGAGATGTGGAAACGGGCTGAGCTAGAATAGTCAGCCAAAGAGAACACAGCTGGGAAACGGGGGCACAGGGGTCTACACTGGGGAAAGACTGCTTCAATCCTTTTTTCTCAATGACGCCGGCTCTTTTCTAACCATTTCAGAGAGCACTGTGACGCTGTGGGGTCTGAGGGACCGCTGAGCGGGGAGAGGGAAGAGAAACAGAACAGGCCCCCCACGCCAGCTGCACCCACAGTGGCCCTATTACAGCTACATGAGGTTCCACTTCAAGTTCTGTTTGAGCAAGTGTCAAACACTGGGTCACACCGTGATGTCTCTCGATGGTATGATTTGCACCAGCAACCTTTTGAAGTCAAGAACCTTGTCTTATCCTGTCTTTGGTCTCGCCATACTGGAAAACCTCCCCTGACCCGTGAGCCAATGCTGTGAAGAGGGATGGACGCTGTCTGGGGTCCTGTCCCCGCACTTGGGGGGTGCCAGGCCCTCGGCTCCAGACAGCCACTGCCTGAGCATCTCTCCTAAGGTCCCTGGCAGCCCCGCTGTCTGTCTGTCACCAAGGCCAGTTACATTACTCAAGGTACCTGAGGTCGTCTCACTGTTATCACAACTCATTGAGCTGTTTCCCAAGAGGCACGTGATGTCCTCTCCAAATGTCTGGAGGGATTTTTCAATTATAAATTGAATCAGAGAAATCTGTAACACAAAAGGGCAAAAACAGGGGGCTCTTTTTCATTTGGCATAGTCATAAATCACGTTTCATACACGAATCTTGGAGCTTACACAAAACATGAAATTCAGAATTCTGAGAAAAAAAAATCAGAGTTGATATATAAACATCTGAATTTGTTTTCTCACAGAAACAAACATGATGCTTGAATGAGTATTTACGGCACAGATCTTAAAATACTCATCATCAGCAGACTAGAGTTATAACTTGTGGTCTAGCTTAATAGCTAACATTTTCATATCAATGGCCACATCTTTAAAAGTAGGACAATTTTCAAGTAACTCACATAGGATGTTTGGGGGGAAGACATATATTCTCTAACTAAAATTGATAAAGCAACCAAATAGACGGAAAGTTGTGAAGTTCACTTCTTAAGTGAAATATCATGAACTTGGGAAGCAGAGCTGCTCTGTGGTCATTTGTGCAGGAAGGAGGTGGCTAAAGAGAGAAGGTCTTCTTGTCTAGCGGGAGTCCCTGCCCAGGCACCGCCCTGCCTCAGGACGGCTCTCTGGGTGAGCTGGGGAAGAGCCGCCATCTTATTTAGGCACACTGCGGCTCCATGGGGATGTTCTGGAATCCTTTCCTAGTTTTCTCATTGCAGTAGCAGAGACCAAAGAGCAGCCACGTATTTCTCTGAATGTCAACTGTGAGCCACAACTGACAGGGGACAGCAACAGGTGGAGCCACGGGTGCTCCTGTCACCCAGACCATCTGGGCAGTGTCGGTCATGACCAGAGGAGCTGGGCATGGCCAACACTGCCATGCTTTAGAGGAGGAACCGTGGCTTGGAATCTTTGTCCACGGTTCCACGTCCCTCAGTGCTGAGACCGAGAGTTGAATCTCGGTTTGTCGAATTCCAAAGTCCCGATTTCTTTTCTGTCGTATCACACCCATTTCTTATCTCTATGGTTCAGTCAGTCTAGTGCTCTGTCTCCAGGATGGCAAAGAATAAATGACTCACTGCTCCTAATTTCCTGCTGAGCCCACCTTCCCACACCACCCCCACTCCAAGCAAAGGATAAATGGCTCTGTCACTCCGGAGGAGGGTAATTAAAGTGTGCACTTTAAAAACAAAACCAACGTCTGTCAGGGTTATTCTCCTGAATTTCCTGTTCCAAAGTGGGGACTCTGTTCCCCGGGGCATGAACATGAGAGATCTCGTTACCTTTTTTGCGAGTTCCTCTTGGGATTCAGAGCTGCAGGACTCAGCCGGCCACAGGAGGTTTGGGGCTACACAGACCGAAAGATTATAGGATGCCATGAGATTTGAAGTGGAATGTTTTTCAATGCTGTGTAACGCTCCGAAAAGGTGTCGCAAAAGGACAACGTTCACTTTTAGCAGCTGGTCTAAAAGGCTAAACACAGGAAAATGCACACTTAAAGCGTGTAATTTTACCTAAGTTGTAAAGACAGAGAAAGAGAACAGAGCACTTTTTTTATATGGCATTTATAAAACCCAATGAAAATACAAAAGAATGACGAAATATTTCTTAAAAATTCTGCCTAAGATATTTCCCTGAAACCACTACAATGTGTTTTCACTTGGACAAACTTTATTAATATCTCATATAAATATATTTAAAACTCATGTAACATTTCAAAGTGAGCTCAACTAAGGGTTTAGTGTCCGAGGCCAGGGGTCTGAGGAATGGGCCTCTGTAGCCCCAGGGGTCAGACAAAAGCATGTTTAAAGGATGTCCTGGCCAAGGCGGGACACTGGGAGGAGGCATCCCTGTTCTCCTGCGCCCCACATTGTCGCAGAACTGCCAGTGGGTTGAAGCTGAGGCAAAGGCAGTGGAGAAGGATCCTGCGAGGCCAGGAGTGTGTCCCTCGCCGGCTGTGCGCTCAGCACTCGCTCTCAGCCCACCTGTTTAGTCCGGTGTCGGTTAGAGACCAGCTCCCGGCAGCTGCCCCAGCTCCAGGGCGTCCTACCACTCCTCGGGCCCTGGCGACCCCAGGGCCTGGGAAGCTCTGGACTCACCCATCTATAGCTGCTTCAAGGTCAGCATTCGTCCGTATGACACCCACTCCCCTCTCTGGTCCGGGGTCAAAACTCACAGTCTGGCTTCGTGCTTTGGATCCGGAGGCCAGAGCAGACCTTGGGACTCCCATCCACTTCCCACTGCTCAGACCGAGGAGGGCTGCTGGGGGCGGGCCCCACGCTGCACTGCCGTCTGCTGTGGGCAGAGGGGAAGCCTAGGCGTGGAGGCTGTGACCAGCGACGCTGCCACCTGTGCCTAAGCCCCCAAATGGCCTTTGAAGGTGACCACCCAGGCGGACCAGGCTCAGATGGGAAGGGGTGGGGACCGAGAGCTCCCTCTTCCCTGCTTCTCCTTTCTGACCCTCTGGGATGTGTTAGCAGCCTGACCCCCACCCCGTCCCGGGGATGTTTATTCATGGGCTCAGATGCCACTCTTCCCGGGACCCCGTGCACATAAGTATATCCAGGTTTCCACTGGCCAGAAGAGGGGACCATGGCAGCTGCCATGGGCCATGCCCTGGGGCCCTGTTGGTTCTGGATGGCCAGGAAAGGGGACTCAGGCTTTCAGGTTCTCAGCTGGGGTTGGACGATGTGGTTCCAAGTGGCTTCCCTGGTAGCCTGATACTCAGCTCTCCTCACTCAGGGTTTCCTCGCCTTCCTCACCTCCCCGCCCCCACCCCTGAGAGGCTGGCCAGCTCTGTCCCCAGCAGCCCCACAGGCCAACACTGGCCCTACTAGAAATCGTGCCCCAAATCCATCCTAAGCCCTTGTCCTGTGACCCGTTCCCTTCCCCTGTGCACCTTAGGAGGTCAGGCTGGGTCTCCTCTGCCCTGGACTCCCCAGAGAGCAGGTGTGTGTGCACAGAGACGTCAGGCTGACTGGGGGACAGGGCAGGGGGCTCCGGAGCCTGCCTGGCTGGGGCTGGCGAGGACAGCAGCTTCAGGAGGCAGATAACCGTGGGGGCCTCTCCCCTAGTCCAGGTTTCACTCAGCCACTCCGGCCGCCCCACCATGGGGTGCAGGCGTGGGTCACCACGGGCGTGGGAGCAGGGGGCCTTCTGCAGCACAGGCCAAGCTAAGGCATGGTCAGATGAGGTTACTACCCAGGAGGAAGTGGCTTTAATTTTGGCTTTTCTGGCCCAAAGGTCCCACCCCCAGCCTTCCTCCAGCTTCCTACACTGACCAGGTTAAACTTGGGCATCCAGGCGCAGGGCGGGCAACAGGCCATGGTGGGTGTTGTGCCAGCCCAGCCCAGCGCCAGCTCCCAGGGTGTGTGCGTCACACTAAGAAGGCGAGTGCAGAGGTGATCTAGTTGTGTGGCTCTTTTAAAGGGAGGTCAGGGTCAACATGGAGGGGAGGCTGCTCGGACTCTTGTCATTTGGGGTGGGTGCGCTCATGGGAGGATGGTAGGACAGGATCAGGAGAGACCCAGGGACTTGCACAAGACACATGGGGCTGCATGTCCTCTGGGAAGTGGCCCGGCATAGGTCTTTAATCGATGCCGAGTTGATGTTTGTATATTGTGTAACATAAGGGTTCTAATTTACTCGTTTGCATATGGATATCCTGTTTTCTCAAAGCCATTTATTAAACTTTTTCTTCCATGTTGAGCCCTCTGGTGACCTTTTCAAACATAAGTTAACTAGGTATATTTATGTTTGCGTATTTTTTTCTGCTGTTACTTGTCCCTTGATTTAGGTTTCTGTTTTTAGGAAGTACTACCTTGCTTGGATTTCTGTTCCTTTTCAATGTAATTTGAAACTGGTGAGTTTGACACTTTTAACTTTGTTTCTGTTTCTGAAGATTGGTTTGGATATTCAGGGCATTTTGTGGTTCCATGTGAATTTTAGTGTTGTTTATATATATTGCTTTTTAATAAAAAGTTTTGACACATAATATATGTATGTATATATTTAGGGGGTATGGAGGGATATTTTGAGACATGTATACATTGTGTAATTATCAAATTGGGATATTTAGTGTGCCTGTTACCTTATGGACTTACTATTTCTTTGTAGTGTGAACATTCAAAATCCTCCCTTCTGGCTACTTGAAAAAGACAATACAATATTGCCAACCATAGTCGCCGCACTGTGCTGTGGAACTCCCGAATGTACTCCTCCTATGTACTTTTAGCTTTGTACTCATGACCAATCTTTCCACGTCCTCTCTTCCCCCTCCCCAGCCTCTGGTAACCAGTATTCTGCTTTCTACTTCTAGAAGATCAAGTTTTTTTAGATTTCACGTGAGTGAGATCATGTGGTGTTTGTCTTTTCTGTGCCTGGCTTATTTCACTTAACCTAATGTCCTCCAGGTTCAGCCGTGTTGCTGGAAATGTCAGGATTCTATTTCTTTTTCACCGGGAGTTAGTTACGCTCCCAGCAAAACAGGCCCCAGGCAGGATCGGTGCAAGAGATTTGGAAATAATAGAAATAGAGAAATAATAGAGATAGAGAAATAACTGAGACAGAGACAAAGTATAGTTCAAAGTGATGGGGAAGTCAGGGGTCCTCCAGCATTCCCCTGAGCTGTGAGGCCCTGAGTGAAGTCCCGCATCAGCATCTATTGGTGCAGCAATTAGTTGCCAGTGGTTACAGATTTACATATAATAGATAATTCATGTAGGTTTTAAATCTCCTGAAAAGTTTCTAGAGATCCCTTAATTAACTCTATCTACATGAGCAAATGGTTACAAAATTTTTCTAAGATAAACTTCTTAGCCCTAAGATAAAATTGTCAATTAGCAGAAAGGCTAAACAGAAATACAGAGGCTATATATTTCTTTATCTAGTTTCTTACTGACTGAGACAAGTGGTCAGGAGTGAAGCAGGAACTGTCCCTGAGGTTAACTGTCTGTAGCTGCAGGTGTCTGTCGGGCGGGCATTCTTTGATCAGTCCTTAACCTGTGACTTCATGCCGAGCTCTGTCTTACACAAGCGTCAGGTGCAAGCCTCCAGGTCTCAAGACAGGCGTCGCCTTGCGTGTGCCCCTGATCAGTGAGATGCCTACCTGTGGCGAGGCAGCTGTTGACCTGTGAACTAACATGTTCACAGATTCCTTCAAGGCAAAGCCCTGCAAAACTCCTGAAACCTTTTATGTCTCTATCTGCCAATACTTTTATGCCTGAATCACACTGTGTTGTGTGTGTGGGTGTGTGTATCCAGCACAGTTTCTTTTTTATTTCAAAATATTAGGGCATCAAATGCTTTTGTTACATGAATAGATTTTGTAATGCTTGAGTAAGGGCTGTAAGTGAGCCCATTGCTCAAATAGTATGCATTGTACCTGTTAGGTAGGTTTTTGCCCCTCCTCTCCTCCCCCCACCACGATTGATTTCCTATGACTTTTACTTCCCTCTGTGCACATGTGTGCCTCTCGGTTAGTTCAAGTTTATTATAGAGTACATGTGGTGTTGTTTTTTCATTCTTGAGATAACTTCACATAGGATAATGGTCTCCAGATCCATCCAAATTGCTGCAAAAGGCATTAATTCATCCTTTCTTATGGCTGAGGACTACTCCATGGTGTGCATATACCACATTTTGTTAACCCACTGATGCACCGATGGGCATGTGGGTTGATTCCGTATCATTGCAATCGTGAATGGTGCTGCAATAAACATTTGTGTGCAGGTGCCTGTTGGACAAAATGATTTCTTTTCTTTCGGGTAGATACATGGCAGTGGGATTACTAGATCAAACAGGTCTCCTTTTTCTTCATTGAGGACTCCATACTGTTTTCCATGGAGGTTGTACTAATTTGCAATGCTCACAACAGTGCATAAGCATTCATTTCTCTCTGCATCCATTCCAGCATCTATTGTTTTTGGACTTTTTAATAAAAGCCATTCTAACATGGGTGATATTTCATTGCAGTTTTAATTTGCATTTCCCTGACGATTAGTGACATTGAGTATTTTTTAATATGTTTGTTGGCCATGTGTTTATCTTCTTTTGAAAACCTTGTGTTCATGTCTCTTGCCCAGTCCTAATGGGGTTGTTTGATTTTTCTTGCTGATTTCTCTGAGCTTTTTGTATATCTTGGGTATTAGCACATTATGGGATATAGAACTTGCGAACATTTTCTCCCATTCTGTAGGTTGTGTGTTTGCTCTGTTGATTATTTCTGTAGCTGTGCAGAAGTTTCTAATTGAATCAAGTCCCAGTTATTTATTTTTGTTGTTGTAATTGCCTTTGGGGTCTTAGTCATACATTCTTTGCCTAAGCTGACATCCAGAAGAGTTTTTCCTACATTTTTTTCGGGAATTCTGATGGCTTCATGCCTTACATTTAAGTCTTTTATCCATATTGAATTAATTTGTGTGGGTGGTGAGAAATATGAGACTTGTTTCAGTCTTCTGCATGTGGCTATCCAGTTTTCCCAGCACCAGTTATTGAATAGGGCTTCTTTTCCCCCTGTGTATGTTGTTTCTGTTTTGTCAAAGGTCATTTGTTGTAGGTGGATGGTTTTAATCTGAGTTCTCTGTTCTGTTCCATTGGTTTATGTCTCTATTTTTATACCAATACCATGCTGTTTTGGTTACTGTATCATGTAGTGTAGTTTGAAGTCTGGTCATGTGATGCCTCCAGATTTGTTCTTTTTGCTTAAGATTGCTTTGGCTATTTGGGCTCTTTTATTGTCCCAAAGAGTAGACTTATTTTTTCTAGGTCTGTGGAATATGACATTGGTATTTTGATGGTGATGGCATTGAATCTGTAAATCACCTTGGGATGTATGGTGAGTTTCACAATATTTATTCTCCCGTACATCCACCACATTTTCTTCGTTCATCTGCTCAGGGACACTCGGGTTGACTCCAGATTTTGGCTGCTGTGAATAGTGCTGCAATAAACAAGGGGCTGCAGTTATCTCTTCAACATTTTGATTTAGTTTGCTTTGAATATGTATCCCGAAGTGGGATTTGTGGATCACATAATAATTCTTTTTTGTATTTTTCAAGGATCCTCCATAGTGTTTTCCATAATGACTATAGTAACTCACATTCCTCCCCAAAATGTGTAAGATTTGCTTTTTCTCCAAATGCATGTCAGCTTTTTTGGTTGGTTTGGTTTTGTTTTTCTCTTTTTGGTAATATTAACTGGAAGTAAGTTTAGGTGGTATGTCATTGTCATTTTGATTTACATTTTCCTGGTGATTAATGTCCATATTTTCATATTGGCAGTATACATTTGTATACTTCCTTTGTATGTCTTCCTTTGAGAAATGTCTATTTAGATCTTTTGCCCATTTTAAAATTGGGGTGTCATTTGTCTCTGTGTCTGATTCTATCCCAATACCTTGCTGTTTCGGATGGTATAGCTTTGCAGTATAATTTGAGGCCAAGTAGTATGTTGTGTCTATTGTTCGTGGTTCTTTTGTTCAGAGTATCTTTGCCTATATATATTTTCTCTTTCCATGGGAATGTTAGGCCTGTTTTTCCTGTTTGTGTGAAATAAGTTATTGGTCCTTTGGTGGTGATTGCCTTGAATCTGTAGATCTCTTCATACTGTGGGCAGTATGAACATTTTAAAAATATGAATTCTTCCAATCTGTGAATACAGGCTCTCTCTGTATTTACTTGTGTCTTCTTCAATATCCATATTCAATGTTTTATAGTTTTCATTGGAGATATCTTTTGTTCCCTTGGTTAAATTTATTTGTAGGTATTTATGGTTTTTTGGTAGGAATTGAGAATGAAATTGGTTTCTTGACTTTTTTTTTTCAGATAGTCTGCTATTAAAATATAGAACTGTCACTAATTTTTTTTTAAGTTCACTTTGTATTCTGCAACTTCACTGTATTTATCAGGTCTACTGGTACTTTTGGTGGAGTCATTAGGGAGTTTTACGTAAGCGATCCTGTCATCAGTGAAGAGGAACAATTTGACTTTCTCCCTTACATTTTGGGTGCCCTTTATTTCTTTCTGTTGCCTAATTGTTCTGGCCAAGTTGTAGGTGATGCCTCCAACTTTGTTAGTATGCATGCCTTGCATTGCATATTGAGGGCACTTTGTTGTTGTATATGAATGTTAGCATTGATTATTTGTATTTCTTTCTTTTTTTTTTTTTAACAAATTGGGCGCAGCTCAGGGGAGTATAGAACATTCTAGGCTCAGAGGGCAATGGGACGGTGCCGGGGTGTGAAGCACACAGTGTAGTGTTGTCCAGACAGGAGCTGAGCCAGATGTCAGGCCAGGCAGGGAGCAGCCATGAAGAACCGGCAGAGTGCTGGGCCCGTGCAGCTGCGGACAGCCTGGGCCTGAGTACAGGCACCGTGTAGCAGCTGGGCCTGAGTACAGGCGCCGGGGTTGGCCGGGACTGTGAGCTTCATGCCCATTTTAGATAATTCCTGGGGCAAGGGGTCGAGCCTGGGCAGTCGCCACAGGCGCCAGTGAACTGGTACCTCTTCCCTACACTGGACCTGCCCTGGGAGAGACAGTCCACCTTCCCAGTGCGGGAGCTGGAGCGCTTGCTGGGCTGTGACATGAAGAGCCACAAATACACGGTCTTCTTTCTGCACATCCAGAGGACGGGCGGCCCCACCTTCAGATGCCACACCATACAGAAGGTATTGTCAGTTATTTCTGCTCGACAGCATCCATCTTGTCAGATACAAAGTGACATCTTAGTGTCTTTTATGTTATTTTCTGCTGGCATTTCCTCCCTAGATTGGATTGAGCAGGTAGCTGCCGTCGTATCCTTGAGCTGGCTCACTTTCTTGTGGTCCCCTGGGACCTGGGCTGGCTCTCATTGTGGTTTGGATTGATGATTAGGATATTGAGCACCTTTCTTTTACCTGTTGGCCAGTTTTATGTCTTCTCAGGATATTCAGGTTTTTAATTCATTTTCTTTGCTTAGGGTTATTTGTTTTATTAGTATCACTACACAGTAGTGTTCATTTCTTGGATGTTTTTCATAATGACCTCTTATCAGATACAGGATTCTCAAGTATTTTCTGAGAAATTGTAGGATGCCTGCTTATCTGGCTGGTGGTTTCCTTTGCTGTGCAGAAGCTTTTCTGTGTGATGTTTCTCATGTTTAGTTCTGCTTTGGTTGCCAGTGATATTGGGGTCCAAAATAAAAATCATTGCCAAATCACTGTCAATGAGATTTTTCCCCAATGTTTCCTTTCTTTCTTTCTTCTCTTCTTTCCCTCCCTCTTTGCCTTGGTCAAATTTATTTCTAGGAATTTTACGGGTTTTTTGTAGCTATTGTAAATGAAATTGGTTTCTTGACTTTCTTTTTTCAGATAGGGTGTTATTAAAATATAGAACTGTCACTAATTTTTTTAAGTTTACTCTGTGTTCTTCAACTTTACTGAATTTATCAGTTTTCCTGGTATTTGTGAAAAAAAAAAGAGGGTTCAGACACTCTGCATTCAAGGTGTAGTAGACTTAATCTGTGAGAGGCTCCAAGGTAAATTTACCTTCTCATTAAGGGTATATACAAAATATACAGGAAAAGTTATCTCATTAAATAATAAACCTATCTAGCAGTAGAAAACAGGAGGTCTTCTCTGATCTCCTTCCTTTTCCCCTACACTATTACCTCTTTATTCTCTTTGAGAAAGCCATTCTGGATTCGTGGTTTCATTTTTAGCCCGATTCTGACATGTGAACGAGAAAGATACGGCTTTTCATTATTATTCACTGACTTTACATTAACTCTATTTTTATCTAACACTGCTCTTGTAAAAAAGACATCAGAAATGAGTGTTAAAAGAATTTTGAAGATTTTAAAAGTTATATACTTTCAGATAATGAGGAAAGAAGAAAGGAACCTCAAGATTCTATAGCGTATGTAGAAAATAATCAGTAACTCCTCAGGTTACTGACGAAATTATCTCAAGGGTGCAGCCCAGGCAGCTGAGTGTTCGTGAGAGAAGTAGCTGCTCCCACTGCTGATCTGTTGAGCTGATCATTGTTGGAACCAAACCAGCTGCTCCCATTAGACGGCATGAACCTCCTAAAGCAACGTGAGCATTTCCTAGCGTTTACTGTAGATTGTCGAGCTCCATGTTAGGGTTACAAAGATTCTTGTGTATCAGGACCTCACCACACGGATAAAGAGATAAAAATACTACACAGGAAAGTACCTTATGAGGATATATGCAAATATACTAAAACACCAGGAGGAGCGGTGTGGACAAGTACCGGAGATGTGGTATGGACAGCTAGCAGGGAGAAACGGTGGTCCCTGCTGGGTGAAACTGGATGCCATCTTCATGGAGGGGGCGTTTAAACAGTCCCCAGGACAGAAAGGTCAGGAAAGGCAGAGGGAAGCAGAAGAGCCCATGAGTGACAGTGGCTCTCTGCTTCCATGTTCCACAAGTGGGTCAGATTTGTGGTCTCCCAGTTACATGCTAACTCTGACATCTACACCTTTATGGTTCTAAAGAGCATGAGCAAGGTGCTGGGGCAGAATGACAAGGAACCATGGAGACCCCTGAGGGATGTAGCATCTTGGAGGGGAGGGTTCTCGGTGGTGGGGAGAGGATGGAATGTTGGTGAACTGCGTCGGAGTCGGGGAGGAAGGCCAAGGGTGCGTCTGTGATGGTGCGGGGTTTGTAGTCAGCCGAAAAGGTACAGCAGCAGGAGTCTATTCTTGCCTGCTAGGTTATGTTTCAGATGAAATCAGTAATAATTAATCATAGACAAGACCTTTGGTATTTACACCCTGATAACAGAGTCTGTCCTGTTTCCCTATTAAAGAAAACAGATCATTAGTAGGAAGTAGGACAGTTTTCACAGTCCTCCTCTGCCCCAGGTTTGAAAAAGATCATCTTGTTCACTGGTTCTCAACCTCTAATTACAAATACATTGAGAAGTAGTTGTAGATATGACACCCCTTTACTCCTAAATATTTCAGTTTATATTTCCTAAAAGCATTGGTACTTTCAGAAAACTACAGTGCAAAGTTCAAAATCAGCAGTTAACCGTGATAAAAACTGTTATCTACAGACTTTATTCAGGTATTGACAGTTGTCCCAGTAACATTCTTTACATAGAAAAAGAAAATCCTGGATTATGCAACACATCTTTGCAGGAGAAATACTTTATAATGCCTCCTTCCGTATCCTGAAGTCATTGTTAATGTTATATACATATGATTTCAAAACCATCAAGGCAATGCCCCAATTGTACTATATAAGACAAAGAAAAGTCAAGGGATTTGTTATTAAATAATGTGTGCAATAGGTGAATTGAGTGGGCGTGGCTACACTACTTTTATTTCAGGAGATTGAGAACCTACTTGATCTAGAAAATTGAGGCTGGAACCCCTCATCTGCACCACACATATAATCTACGTTTGCCCCATTCTTCTGTCCGTCCCACCACCTGAGCATGAACCGTCTTCCTTTTTGCCAAAAGCCAGTTCCCTCAGCCTGTGCCTGCTGTTGATCCTCTCTCCTCTCAACTTCTCTGGCCACTTTATGGGGACCCTCCCCTTTATCTGTTACATCATCTTTTCCACTACCCTCCCCTCACCAGCAAATGGCTCATGGTTCTTCCTTCCTGTTGGATTACAGAGATGACATGTGTAGCCACAGTCAATATTAGTGGGATGTTACAGGTGAAGAGATAAGTGATGGAACGCAGATACAGTTTTAGAATCTCCAAATTGGTTCTTTCCTGCAATTGCTCTTCAGATTTTTAAATTTTATCTCTTGGAATATTGTGTTGATAACTCATAATTTTAGCCCCTATGGTTCAATTTCTATTATCTGTTTTCCTCAACTTTGTCTTCTTATCCTCCTAATATTGGTGATTTGGGGTTCAATACTATATGTTGCATAAGTATTAGAAATTGAAGGATAATAAAATATTTGACATCAAAGAGGACTGTGGGGGATTAACAATCCAGATGATTTAAAGGTGGCATTCTGTTGCCGGGAATGCTTGTGTACTTCAAGCTCCTCTCAGGGTGTATGCCTGAAGTTCTCAAATCAAGGAGTGTACAAGTTAACTGCAACGCTCCACGCAGGTGCCGGACTTGAGTATTTTCAACATGGACTGCAAATCTGTCAAAATAAATCCAACTTCTTGCTCAACTGCCTCTTCTGGAATTTATGCCATAAAAAGTAGTCCCCTACGAGGGTTGTATTTCTAGATTTCCTTCTGCCAGATATTGGTACTATGTTTTTGCTTTTTTTTCCTTTGTCCTCTTTAATGCTATTCAACATGGTCTTGTAGTATTTTGTCCATTTTTGAGATGTACTCGGGGAGGATTGACATGCATTCACTATTGCCAGTCAGGAAGTTCATTTAAGTTATTGCATTGCTACACAGGTCAAGTGCATTCCTGAGAAACCTTTAATTAGCACTGTCCAACCCCCATGCAATAAGGTGAAACTTACATACTGTGATACATTATGGGAAATTTGATCTATAAGCCTTTAAGACAGTAAGACCTTCTCCCGGAAATATCAAATGCCAAGCTTCCTTTATCTAATTTATAAAAACTAATAGGCTAATGGAATTAGATAATCCCCTAGTCACGGCGATATTTCCTTTTATTTTAAAAAAGGGTTTTCTCTGGTCAGACTAAGAAGGCTAAGAACAACATTTTTAAAACAATGAGACCCATTCCAGTGATTTTAACATGAATACCTTTATTCAGTCACATTTTAAACAATACTGTTAGGAGTACGTGATATGTGTACATACTGTATTTAGAGGAAACATTCAGAAAGTTTTACTTTCAGTTTGTTCCTTCCAAATGGTTTTAGACCTTTAAAATGTATCACAAATCAAATTCTAAATTCAGAAAAGAACATGTCAACTTAGCTTTTCTTAAACTACGAACCCATATCCTATATCATAACATGTTTTCACTGCTGGCAGTACCGTGACAACCGGATTACAGCGTTTTCCTAAATGTTTTAATTTTTTAAGACTGGTTCAAATTACAAACCTAAATTAACATAAAGCAATTATGTTGTTTTTAAACATACCATTTTGGACATATTTGAAGTTAATCCCCATCCACACCCCCAAAATACCACTGTTTAGGAGTGTAAGAAAACTAGGTTCTCACAGATTGTTTCCCAAGTCCATTTAAAGACAGTTGTAAGTGGAGAGAAAAAAATGTTCAGGAAAAACATAGTAGCTTCACTTAAACAACTTAAGACTCTTATTATGGGTACAGCTAACATAATAATGTCACTGGGAACATGCACAATAGAATAAATTAAACAGAAATGCTAACAGCTCTCGACTTCCCTTCTTTGTGGAAAAAGTGACATAATGTCTTCCTGTTCCTAAGGTGCCAACTTTTATATCACTACATTCAATCCTTCATATGTAACTTATCAGTAGTTGCTTCTTCTAAGGACTAAATATTAGGTAACAAATCCCCATCTAATTTTGTTACTTTTATAACTTCCTTTCTTCTTTAAAAACAAATGAAATGTTTGAAAAAGTTTTCCAAGTAGGATTTACTTATTCACAGATGTATTCCCTATGTGACTAGTGTCCAATCTTTTCATTATTAAAGTGGCACTGGTTGGGATGCAAAATGCTCAGGTGTGTATAATGATGAAGTCTTTGTGACGTATTTGAAGGGTAAATTGCTAGCCAAACCCTGTCAGTTTTCCTCCTGGAAAATTCATCTTGTGTAAAAAGTCAGTAATGGGACTGAAAGCAGAATATACTACTCAGAACCTCTCTCGTATCCAGTCAGGGATTAGAACTTACAGCTATGGATCTACGAAAATATTGCAGACACCCAGCTTCAAAAGCTAAAACAGATTTGCAAGTTGTAGTTTCGTCACCTCCTCAGGCCTCCTTCGGTAGGTCAAAGGTAATAGAGAAGGGTCGACAGTGAACTATCTGGTTGTTCGTGAATGCTCTGGCCCACAAGGTAAGCCAGCTTATGGGCGTAGTGGCAAGGAGCAGGAACCCGAATGATACCCTTCGGGAGAAAGAAAGAGTAAAACTGAGGATTTTCTTCATTTTACGTCTACTTTCCCTAAATTTAAATGTTCATAGAATTCAAAGGTTCAAAATTGTTCAGTCTTAAACAGTACATTTTATAGATCTGAAAGGAAATCAAAACCAAAAAATACTTACTGCCCAATTATAATACATGTGGCACAGTTGGTAAGTTAAACGCTGTACTGTATTTGGACGCAAGCAAACCGTGTCATAGATGACATTATAGTGAGTGGGGGTGACAGTTCCTTCTCTCACAGACTGACTCACAATAAAAAAATCGTACCTGGAATTATAGAACATGTGGATATCAGCTTATTTGAGAAAAAGAACATCATAAACTTAGTACATGAAGACATTTAGTATATTAGTTTACAGAAATCCGTTCTACAGAATTTCCTTTACATTTAGAAGCCTAACAGGTGATCGCTGACTTGATAAAGCAAATATACAAAGGACACTTAAGTCATTGACACTAGTAAGAATAACTGATGAGATTTATAGTCAAAGTACACCTACGGAGGCCTAGAGGAACAAACAAAATTGGCGCATTTGATATGGCCATAAATTTTCAGATTCAGAGATCCCTGGATGAAGCATCCTCCCTCTCCCCGAGAATCACTGGAATATACTCAAATCCTCTAAATGGTATAACTGGCAAGTTTGAGCTATTGATATGATAAATACCGGAATTTTATGTTGTGCTCTGTTTCATACTTTTTATTTGCTTTGTTCTTTAATCCTTTCCTGCTTTCTATAGTACTCGATGGATTAACATTTCTGCCTTTTACTTTACTTTTCCCTATCTATTGGGATGTTTTATTTCCCCACTGTGGTTTCACATAACTTTCATTTGCATATTTGACTTCAGCCCAAAGTTAATCAGAAGTTCTACCAATGTTCCTAACTGAAGAATCTCAAAATGCTTTAACCCCGTAACTCCTTTCCTATGTAAATGTTATGTCCAGTATTTTAGATCTATGTTGTTTTAATATACCCTATAAAGTAGTCATTATTTCTGAAGTCAAGGTGTTTTTATACTCCTCAACATCATTGAACAGCATTGCTTCTTGCATCTCAGTTCCTTAGTTGGTCAGTTTTCTTCCTAAAATACAAATTTTAGGTAGTTCTCAGTAAGGGTCTAGTGGATCTGTTAATGTACGTACTGTATGTATTTAACTGAGCATGTCTGTATTTCACTGTCACCCCTGATAGGTTATTAGGATGTCAAGTTCTAGTGTAACAGCTATATTTTAGCATTTTAAAGATTATTTTCATTGTATTCTTGCTTCTACTGTTAAATAATTTTTATTTACAAATATGTTACTCTTCTGGCTTTTAGGATTTATGAAGTTTCACTATAATTTGTCTAAGTGTAAACATTTTTTTTTTTATTGCTCCTGCTCAAGTTCTATTATTCTTCAGTCCAAGGGTTCCGAATCTCAGGCTTTCTCTCTGAATATTGCGCCACCCCCATCACATCTTATCTCCTACAGGAGCTGCTATTCGGTATATAGCAAATCTTATCTTGCCTTACTTTTTTTTTTTTTTTTTTTTTTTTGAGACAGAGTCTCACTCTGGTGCCCAGGCTAGAGTGCCGTGGCGTCAGTCTAGCTCACAGCAACCTCAAACTCCTAGGCTCAAGCAATCCTCCTGCCTCAGCCTCCCGAGTTAGCTGGGACTATAGGCATGCGCCACCATGCCCAGCTAATTTTTTTCTGTATATATTTTTAGCTGTCCAGATAATTTCTTCCTATTTTTAGTACAGACAGGGTCTTGCTCTTGCTCAGGCTGGTCTTGAAATCCTGACCTTGAGCGATTCTCCTGCCTCGGCCTCCCAGAGTGCTAGGATTACAGGCGTGAGCCACCGCGCCTGGCCGTTGCCTTACATTTTTCATAAACTTTTTTCTTCCACATTTTTATGGCTCTCCACTGCATTATGGGAATGTTGTGAATGTATTTCCATTTAATTGTTTTCTTCTGTGTCTAATCTGCTCTTTAGCCCTTCCATTGATTTTCTTCATTTTGATTATATCAGTAGATATTCAGTATTTTAGTTCTCTTTGCCCTTTATTCCGTTGTTATATCTTTTCTCATTAAGAATATTGTTACATAGAATGTCTTCAAACACTTCATATTTTGAAAGTTTTTGGCTATCTAATCCTAATGTTTTGACTGCTGGTTCTCATTCATGGTAGATTACTTTCTCCTAAGAAAAAAATCCCAAATCACTGTTAGGAATTACTACATTATGTCTATGAATAACAGGGCTGGCCATGTAAAACTGAATGCTGTATTTTTGCTTATAAAATACATTCACAAAATCCTTTACAGAAGAGAAGCTGGTCTCATTTTACACGTTGCCCCCTTTAAAAACAGAAAAACCATTTCAAAAATTAACACCTCTTATGCTATTATATAAAACATTTTGATGGTTAGGGGATTTTCAATATAACTGGATTTTTGATAACTCTAAATTGTCACTATAAACATAACTTGATATCTTATATATTCATAATTAAAGGGGTTTTAAGGTGAAGTCATTGGAACTAAGTGGCTGTGCTGAAGTGAACGGAACATCACAGATGCAGATGCAAACGTGAGCAGTGGCTTACCATTCCTTCCTGGTCAACTCCACGTCAATAACCGTTCCTGGGTTTGGATTCTGAAGACTTCTTCCAGAAATAGCAAAAAATCTGGTGTTTATTCGTTTCTTCACCACAATGAAAGTCAGAGCTACACTTTAAAAGTGAGGATAAGCGTCACTATGTTTACTCAGTCTTATTTCAGAGGCAGTCAAGGTATTAAGACATCACACGCTTAAGACCTGTTAGAGAATCTGCAGACAGCTTCCCCCAACACACTCCAGCTTTACAGTCTTGGCTCCATGTACCTGACCAAAGCTGATGGGGAGGGATCTCTTCACAGCCACCCACAGCCCAGGGGAAGGGTCCCTTCCTCACCACCCCGGGATCCTTCCTGCCATCCCTGCCGGCCTCAAGCAGATGCGGCTGGAGGAACAGCTGGGAAGGATCCCCAGCCCTGAGACTTACAACTCCAGCATGACGGAGGGGTAAGTGCAAACCACTGGCAAGCCATGCTCGTGGATTTGTATGAACATCTGAGGTGAACAAGCCTCCACAGAAAGACTTGGAATGAAGTGGGGAAAAGATTCATCGGGGTTACGTGGGGGCGCAATCTGCTATTCCTGCGTTGCAGTTCTGCGTGACTCTCTGCCTTGGATGTGGGACGCAAAGCCAGAGGGGAAGGGCCTTTTTTCTCCCCACCCATCCGTGGAAGGCAGTGTTTGTATGAAGTACCTTCTCTCATCACATGTTGTATTGGGTTTTCCCACCAAACAGATTGTTTACAAAGACTAGAATGTGGAGCTCATAAAACCTGCATGTCACAATTTTTGTACCTACTTTTCACGGGAGGGGATGTTTTTTAGGCAGGCCAGCATCTGGGGGATCTCGTGGTCAAGCAGTGCTTGCAGCTGACCATCCCCCACTCCGTCCCGATACACAATGACAGAACGTGGCATACATGACTCGTTTTGATACCAGACCTCCAGAGCCGCTGCAAGGAAGCCAGAAACACGTGTGAATAAACTTGGAATAAACCAGCCTTTGCTATCTTTGGCAACTTTCATGTTCACCTTTCGCTGTAGCTTTCAGGGCAGTTTCACTGCTCACCTCCTCAGTCTAGTCCAGAGTTTCTCAACAGCAGCACTGGTGAGATTCTGAGCCAGGTAAGTATCAGCGGTGGTGTGTGTGTGGCCGGGTTTTCCTACTTGTGGTAGGATGTTTACCAGCATCCCTGGCGTCCCACTACACTAGATGCCAGTAGCACCTTCACCCCAGTTGTGACACGCAAAAAAGGTTTATCAGTCATGACCCAATGTCCTCTGGGGGCCGTGTCTCCATTGGTGGAGAACCACTGGTATACAGAGTCAGGGTCCCCAACCTCCACAAGACACTGACCTCTCAAGCAGTCGGTCAACCCGTTCACGATCTCCTCTCCTGCTTCCTGGATGACACACTGGGAGTACCACCTATTCACAGAAAAGCACACCGCCCATTTGGAAAAAAGGCATTCTTCAAATTTCATCATTTGGATTTGGAATTAGTCTATGTCCAAAAAAAAAAAAAAATTGCTAACCAGTAGCTTAGGATCCAGTTAAGGACCGATTCTTTCATGTCCCCACAGAGGTCAGAGTAGGGGCCTCTTCTGATAGCATAGGCATTGCATGTAGTTTTGAATGCACGTGTATGGTAATGATGCAATGGAAGCATTTGTTGACATGACTGCAAGTCAATCATGCTTTAATGTGCATGACCACTGTGGTTTCCCCTGCCGGGGAATGCGATAGGATGAAAACCCATCGCTCCCGAGGGTTCCTGCTTTGGGGTCAACATCTTTAACAGTGGATCATCCATAGCCATCATCACTGAGGAAGCAGCTTACTTTAGGACAGTGACGGCTATTGTGACAACTTCAGTATAGCAAGTAAAGGTATACGTCTGTCTCAAGTTTCTCTCGCCTTACTGTGTTTTTGTCTATTTTAGAATAACCCTGTCTGAGCCCCTGACACACTGACGTGTTTGTCTGTCTTCCTCTTCCCTGGGACGTAAGCCCCGTGGGATACAATTGGGCATGGTGGCTCTACACTTCCTTTGCTGTAGACTCAGCATTGGAATGTGATAAGCGCTCGAATATCTGTTGGATAAATGAGAGCTTGATTTTTCCCTGTTATTGCAGCATAATTTTCTAATTCTAAAGAAAAAAGTGGAACAAAGCAATGCATTATATTGGAATAAAGTGTGACTGGCAGGAGTGATGTCAGCTGTGGAAATAAAGATGGATCTTCCGGATGACTCTGGAATTACACCTACTGGGCCACAAACATCATTAAACCTAGGGTGATTTGCGATGACTGTACATCATGTAACGTACAAGGGACTGCAAACAAGACTGCAAATGCATTTCCATTTGAAGTGTGATTTCTAGTCTAAAGACAGAAAATAAAAGGGCCTGGGAGGAAAGGAGAGACCTGGGATAGAGAAGCAAGTGTCCTTTCGCAAGCACATTATGTACAAGCACGCAAAGAGAAAAGGTCCCATACGGGCCTCTGGCGCTGGTTCAGTTTCAATGTTGCTTTACGCACATCCGTCTGAGGTTCTGCCCTACGAGCTGGTGATCCCCATAAAGGCACTTACTGATCAGAGCCTACATTGGGCAGAATCTACCTGTCCTACCCTGGAGCCTGTGACCATGGCGAGATACCATCCCTGTGGTTATGTTGTGCTCTGGGCTCAGTGGGCTTTCTGACAAGGAGATTTTCCAGATGAAGCCTGTGTAACCACATGAGCTCCATTAAAAGCAGGCCGTTTTTTCTAGCTGAAAGCAGAAAAGGAAGTCAGAGATATTAAAAGCAGAACAAGGACCCAGTGTGCCCTGGCTGGTCAAGAGATGGAAGGGAGCCACATGGAAAGAAATGTGGGCAACCTCTGGGAGCTGAGACTGGAAGCTGACAGCCAGGAAGCAAACAGGGACTTTGGCTCTACAACCACAAAGAAATTGATTCCACCGTCCATGACTACAGGAGCTTGGAAGAGGACCACCAAGCTGCCGGATGAGAATGTGCTTTGGCTGACACCTTAATTTCTGCCTCAGAAGGCCCCGAGAGCCATGCAGTGCCACACGTCTGACCCAGAGAACTATGCAGAAACAAGAGGGTGTTGTTGTAAGCTACCACGTTTGTGGTATTTAGGCAGCTACAGAAAATGATGTAGAGCCAGTCTCCATATAAACAAGTTTTGGGAGCAATCACTTTGCCAGAAAAAAAATCAGGAGAGCACATGACTAAGAATAACTCATCCACAGAACTCCTGACCTCTTGAGTTAACAAGTGTTACTTGGTTTCTCCTCTCCCATTTGACCACAGACAGCCACAACTAAACAACATCTGCCAGAGCGTACTTACTTTGTTAATTCATCAGTGGTGCTTGCCACAAATCCTGCAATTGACTTCTTTCGATTTACAGTATCATGGAAACAGTCGATACCAACGAACATCGCTTTCCTTATCTTAATTTTTTTAAAAAAGTAAATTGAGTTAGAATATGAGCAAAACTTAACCATAAACTAAAAGATAGACTCTTAAGTTTTATCAAACACGAATCAAAGAAAAGGCAATGAAATCTAACATACACCTGTGTCCACCTTCCAGAGGGCTCCTCCCATCTTGCAAACCATCTGCTGGGCAAGCTTTTCACAAACAACTGTAAGTATCTTGGGGCGCTTTAAGGTTTTTGCCACCACACACTGGCTTGGAGTCGGGCATGCAGTACATAGGTATTTTTTAATTTTATCATACCTGTCTTTCTCATCATTAGACAGTAAGCAAACCACCTGGAAAGCAAGCAAACGTGAAATTCGCTAAGATAGAATAAGAGTGATATGGCAAATGAAAACCATCTCAAGGAGGCAATTTAGGTGGAAGACTGACAAACTGGGACCTGCTTGTTAAGCAAATATCTGAGTCCAAAAGGGTGAAGGGTCTAGAACCATATCACATTAGGCAATGGTAAGAGCATGTTGAGGAAACAGGCTGCAAGACAGGCAAAAATTAGCAATAAGCATCAATGGCCAAGTTATTCAGTTTCTAGGCATTTAATCACAATGTTAACAAGGATGGTTTAAAGAAACAGATGAAAGGATACCATGGTCAGGATAGTCACCATTTATGGGGTTATGTGCAGGGCACTTGCCAAATGCTTTACTTGGCTCCGTTAATTCACCAACCCCTTGATATAAGTACTATTCATAGTATCCCCATTTTACTGCTGAACAAAAAAACTCGGGAGTTACGGAAACTACCTGATTCACAAAGTTTCAAACATTGGGTAGGACCTCCAGTAGGACCCTCAGTGGGTAGGAAGAATGGTTACCAATTGGCCTGCTCCTGACGTTAATAGGAGAATCAATGTATTTGACATGGTGCTACTTATAGGATGTGTAGGAGTGTGTCCAGCGGCCCCTTCCTCCCATCACTGGTTTACTGCATCGTACAGATTTTAACACATAGTACTTGCATGGTCTCACAGTTCTAAAGAGTTTTTCTTCACTGATATCACTTCTCTTTAACACAGTTGTGACTTAGTAGTTCTTTGGTTCCTGAGTGCATATGGTTTTATGGTTTCTAACTGTAAGGTATTGTGGTCTGTGTGTGTGGTACGACACCGAGCACATGAGTTGCCAAGGGTTTCTCCAAGTACAATGTCATGATTTAAAGAGTTCCTGCCAACACTTATACATGTGATTTTCCAAAGCACCTAATCATTTGGATACAAATTGCACACACATACACTACAGACACATGCATCTCTACATATGTGTGTATGTATGTATTTAAGGAGAGGCTCCCGAGGACAGGCCCATGGATGTAAGTAGGTTAATAGGTCAAGTTTTTAAACATGTGTCAAATCTTTGAGATTCTAATTTTTTATCCGCTGTCCCCTGAGTTCCCCAAGAGTGGTGAACTAACATTTTCTCCTAAGATTTTAGCCTCTGAAATAGCATGGACCTATCTCCTGCCGAGAAGAGCTAGTCAAGCAGAAGGGAAACATAAGGGCATGTCTGGTTAAGGCCCAAACAGGTCCAGTAAGACAATAAAGAATTAGAGGGTTACTATAGGAGAGAAGGGGGGACCTAGAGAGTGGATCCCAGCAACTGAGGCTGCATTCCCCTGAGGTATCTGCCATCCCGGTAAATGTGGCTGGGAGGCTGTTAAAGAGACTGTGACAGCCATATAGAGGGAGAGGGACAGAAATTAGAGACCACGTCCTGCCAAGAAAAGTGTGCTTAAGTTTCACATGTCTACCACTCAAAACTAAACACAGTGGATTTAGCACACAGCATTGGGAAAGACATTTAGCTACCAGAATGCCCAGGCTGACAGTGGGTGTGAACATTGGTACACCTATTTTGGAAAACTGACTAATAGTACCTAATAACATTGAACATTCCACTCCCAGGTACATCACCACCAGAATTGCATACTTGTGTGCATGAGACATGTGTACAAGAGTATTTATAACAGCAGTATAAGTAATAGCCAAACTAGAAACATCCCACGTGGTCATGAACAACGGAAAGAGTTAAGTTAAAAAACAATGGGATACTGCACAGAGCAAGAGAATGAGTAAACCATGGCTGCACCCAAAGTTGAACCTCAACACTGAGCAAAAGACAAGTCTGCACAATTTTGTTTAGGTAAAGTTCAAAACCAGGCGTCACTAAGCTATGGTGATAGAAGTCGGGGCATCAGTTGTATTTGCAAGGTACTAAATGTGAAGGGAACAAACTGAGCATGAGTAAAAGATTATAATCCACTAAATGTTAGAAATCCATGAGTCCATGTTTATATGAGTAAAAAAATGAATGAAGACCTCTTCCTTACAATAGAATACCAACTAATAAATATACAGAAAGGATACTGAAAGCAGAAAAAAAAAAATCACCATTTGGTGAGCACCATAGTAATAATTGTTTCAGGCAAGTATCAACGGATGCTAAAGCTTGTGAGTGAAATTTCAGTGAGAACAGGAAATTTGCATAATCTTCACATGTTTTAAACCCACAAAAGACAATTACAAAGAAAAAAATAACTTTAAAATAGTGGAATCTACCAGACCACACCTTAACCAAATGATCAAAATTTAAATTACCAGCGGAGTCAACGTCACGTGCTTCCTGATGTGATGGGCTGAGAAGAACCCAGCGTTACTTCCGTGGTGTTACGTGAGAGCACATGGCCTGAACCCAATTACAAGGAAATGGCAGACCCCAGTGGAGGGATGTTCTACACGGTAACTGCCGGTGCACTTGCAAAATGTCAAGGCCATACAACCCAAGAGAAGACCAAGGACATTTTCCGGATTAAAAGTTAACTAAAAAAGAATGTCTACCAGACATTCCATGTTATCTTGGATGGATTCTGAGTGAGACAAATAACTTATTTTGCTATAAAGGAGATGATGGGAAGAATTTGAATTAGGTGTATATATTAGAAGATAGTATGATGTCAGTATTAATTTTTTAAATACAGGTAACACCTGGTTAAGAGTATGTCCTCATATCTGTTCTTTTCAAAATAAGTAATTAGGGATAAGTGGAGTAGCATGTGTTTCACACACACACACACACACACACACACACAGAATGACTCCTGTGAATATGAGTCACATATATATATGGCCAGGGAGAAAAGGAGAAAATGGATGTTGTAAAATGTAACATTTGGGGAATCTGGATGATGGTATAGAGGGAATATTTGTATTATCTTTGTAATTCTTCCTCTAACTCTGAAATTATACTAAAATATAAGATTAAAGGGAATAAAAGTTTTTAAGTATTTAGAAAAGAGGAATTGGAGGTTTAGATTGGGTTGATGTGTAATAATCATTTTAAATAGAACAATTTCATGGTTTTCTATTTAGAATAACCATGACTATGTTCCCAGCTGGCATTTTTAACTGCAAGAGTCTGATGATCAGAAATGCGTTAATAATATAAGTGAGATGACTGTTTCATGTTTATTTTTATAGCCTTAATACTAGATTTGCTTTCCTTTCTGAAAAATAAGCGTAACCCGAATATACTATCATTTCTTCTACTTCTACCTTACTCCCCAATTAAAACAAATATGTGTTTCTTCATCAAAACTAATTTAAAATGGTGATCTACAAGCTGTTGTCTCCATATACCAGAAGGAAAACAAGCATACCCCCAAACTGTGAGTACTTATTAGTAGGGTTACTTCTGCTCATATTCATATTTGTGACGTTGACGTTTTATTTGAGACACAACATAGACACGGGGCCTGCTGTTTTGTCACAGCCACGTTCTGCCCCTGCCCAGTGACTCGGAGCTTTGGGGTCTGTGAGCCACAGCAGCTTTACTCCCGTCACGCACGTGAGTTCCCCTCCAGTCCTGGTCTGTGGAGATTTCCATCTGTTCTTAGGGACAATTTTGCACATGAATTTTGGTCCCCATATGATTGGTCACCATCTTAACTCTTTGGAGCACGCGACATTGTGGCCGTGCTCCCGCACCACCTGACATGATCCCTTACGCTATTTAAGGGGTACCCCGAGGAGGGAAAGACACTGTTCCAAAAAGCAAAAATAGGGTAAATGAGTAAGAGTGGGACAGTTTCATAGTCAAAAGAAAATATTTTTAAAGAAAGTCCCACAATTAAAAAAAGCAATCTTTAAAATTTCAGTGCGGTGCTAAATGTGCCGAGAAATTCCTGCCATGAGAAAGAGCTGGAATTCAAACAGCAACCAAAGCTCCTTTAACTCTAATTCTAACATACAAAATACGATAGTTTGCTGGTTCCCGAAGGGGGGTTCTCTGATTTAGCTGAGGCCTTAACGCTACAGGCCCAGAAAGGAATGAAACAAAGCACTCAAGTAACAGGAAGCAAGCCATAAAATTTAAGTATAACAAGATTTTAAAGTGAATACATTTCATTTAAGAATAAGTATGGCTCATAAGGTATTCTCCAAGGTAGTCTACAATTCCCTTAGAGGCAATTAAGAAAATCTAGGTTGTATGTAAAAGACAATAGGGAAAAACATTCTGGCTTTATGGTCAAGAAACAAAGATTCCCCCCCCCCAAATCATCCTGGGGGAAGAAAGAACACCACAAGGTGAACTGGGGAAAAGAACCCAAGAAAAGAAGAAAAAAAATCACTATCGTAGTTGAATTACAACATAAAAACCACATGGCCTAAGATACTGGATAGAAGGAAAGGAAAGAAGATCCCAGGAAAAATCCCAGGTGAGGCAAGCGGAAGCACACACTAGAAGTGATCAGTCATAGACTCAGCAGGTTGGTTATATCTGGGGATAAAAATGATGTGAGGATTACTGTTATCCACATTACTGTACATTTGTAGTGTTTTTTTCAACTTATGTGTAGGTTTTTATACTTCCAAGTCCTCAAGCCTGAGCAAATTAGCATAAGATGGCGATACTAAGGAATAGGTAAACACTGAAAGTTCGCTTTTATCAACGTTACTAAGGTAATGAATGCAATGAATTTGCATTCATTGGCTAGTTTAGGAAAATGATGACAACATTCCAAATTCTGAAATACATGCAGATGCAGTTTAGAATAACTGAGGACTGTCCACATACCAAGTGGACACTTACCATCTGTGGTGGTTCCTTAGTCTGTCTCTGTAACTCGGCTTGATAGGCGTCAGCACCATCTACTGCAATCCTAGAAAAGAAGTTTATCATCTATGTTGAAAAGGTAATGCATAGGAAAATGTAATAAACATTCCATGCAGTAAATGAAATGAGATGTGATAAAATGCCAAGATAAGCATTTCAGTACAAAGTTTGTTAAACAAAAAACAAAAACAGACTTCCAGTTTCTGATTCTCCTTGTAAGGAGCTCAGAACTCACCATTCTGTCCTAACAACAAGCACAAGCTAAGCAGACTGAGAAGATGAACAACACTCCCAGAATTCTTAAGAGGTGAGGACACAGGGCAAACCACTGCCCCAAGACTGCAGAGAGAGGTGAGAGCAGGCGTCGTAGCTAACCAGCACAGACTCAGGAAACCTCCCCGGGAAACACTTCTGGGGTAAGAACGCTGGACTGGAATTGATAGATGCTGGAGGCTCAGCATGGGCAACTGTGAGGGTTAGAGCTCCAGGTGTGCCCGGTCACAGGGTTAGGAGCTCCAGGTGTGCCCGGTCACAGGGTTAGGGGCTCCAGGTGTGCCCGGTCACAGGGTTAGGGGCTCCAGGTGTGCCGGGTCACAGGGTTAGGAGCTCCAGGTGTGCCCGGTCAGAGGGTTAGGAGCTCCAGCTGTGCCCGGTCAGAGGGTTAGGAGCTCCAGCTGTGCCCGGTCACAGGGTTAGGAGCTCCAGGTGTGCCCGGTCACAGGGTTAGGGGGCTCCAGGTGTGCCCAGTCACAGGGTTAGGGGCTCCAGGTGTGCCCGGTCAGAGGCTTAGGGGCTCCAAGTGTGCCCAGTCACAGGCGACCCCACAGCTCTGGGAGCTTGACCTCCAGGAGCTTGACCAGGTTCCTAGTGAGGATCAGAGAAGAATTCCCTCCTGTTGCCAGCAGAGGGCGAGGAAGAGCCGCCCTTTTGCAGCGCCCCAGGGCAACGTGCTGTCAACACCGCCTGCCCTCAGGAGAAACTAGTTACCACCACGGAAGGCTGGAGACAGACTGACTGCAGGAGATGCCAACTTCGCTCAGCTCTAGCCTTCCATGTGGGAAAAGGGAACTGCCCTACTCTAACCGTGCTGACCCACCTAAGGGAGGAGGGGGACAAGAAACAAAAAATCTTAAACACTTGTAGAGTTCAGTCCAGAGGCAAAGGCTCATTTAGAGAATGAGACCAAATTACAGGACTGTAGGACCCCTCCCCTCTCCCCACGCCTTCCCACCACTTCACTAAAGGCCTCTTTACAGCGGATCCTTTTACCCAATACCTCCTGTCTGGCCATGAGGAGAACATTACGAGACCCCCCCAAAGGCAAAAAACACAATTTGAAGAGATAATGCAAACATCAGAACCAGACATGGCAGGAATGTTGGAATTGTCAGCCCCAAAATTTAAAACAACTATGACTTCTATGCAAAGAGCTCTAATGGATTGTTAAGAAAAATGTTAGACAGCTTATTTGAGCAAAGAATGATTAGTAAATTTGCCAATTCTCAAAACCAGGAGAAGCTCAGAGAGCTGTGCTCTGCAGCGTGGACAGGCAGCATTTATGGTGGAAAACGGAAGTGAGGTTAGAAACAGCTTGATGGGTTACAGCTTGGTTTGCCGTATTTGAACATGGTCTGATCAGTTTGCTGCCTGTGACTGACACAAGCTTATCTGCTGTGATTGTCTGAGACAGCTATTTGTCACAAAAATATACCCTTCACAATTAGGTTTTCAGTTTGTTTCTGTCACAAGTTAGGTTGCAGTTTTCTGTAGGGACTCAAAGTTCAGAGGCAGCCTCAGACCAAATTTAGTTTCACTGAACAATTTCCCCATTTGGTGAGCCAGTCAATTTAGAGAGGTTGACCAAACCCTTGGGCATTGACACCACTCTGTCACCATAATAAACTTATCTGGTCTCAATATGAAAGTCACCAGCCACAAGGTCATAACGCTTTGTGTTTTTACTGATGTAGTTGAAGTCAGATTATTCCATTCTCGATGGGGACTGCATATGAACGCCTAATGCTTGAGGGGGCACAGTGCCCCCGGGGGGACACGATGACAGCCATCCAGGAGAATGATACCAAGAGACTGCAGTGTACTCCTTACCAGGAGCCTCCACGAACCAAACCAATCAAAAATCAAACAAGTCATAGTTCGGGAAATAAAGGCAGGTTGACACTATTGGAGTCCAGCTGGTCATAATCTTTGCTCAGGGTGTGATGGCAACTAAGGACCGTAGTTTGCGGTAGAATGGTCTGATGTAAAGGCATACACTATTTTGTCACTAGCCTGGTCACAGTAGTCATGGTAGCCTGGGGACCCACTGCAAGAAACATGAAGATCATAAAGCCTTGAACAACTTAACCTCCTCCACTTAGGATGCCTGCGAGTCAACCGTTGGTGGCTCCTGTAAGCACATCATGTGTTCCTTGCCCTCGAGAGGCTTGTTAAGGTATTTAGTGGCAGTGTGTAAAGAAACAGTGTTATCAGCCACCATTAAAATTAAGCTTAGAGTAGCAGCAAAGTGAAGGGGAAGATAGGCAAAACATTGTTTTGTTCAGCACCACGTCCGAGCTTCCAACACGCGCAAGCAGATCTAAAGCCGCATGGTGTTCTGTTAGTGTTTGTGTTGCACATGTATGTGGGTCCCCCACCTTTCGGAGAGTGGCTTCTACCAGTCTGACCCTGCGAGGACTAGTTGAGATAAATTCCAGTACTTTCCCCAATTTAGAGATTACTTTCAAATTCCATACAACCAGCACTCCAGCTACTGCCAAGAGTGAGCCACCAGGAACCCCACTGGAATTCTTCCTCAGTGGAAACTAGTTTATTTTTGTAAACCTGTTACTCTAGTTTCCTTTTTTGATAGAGCAGTAAGCTTAGGGCAAAGCCATCTACAAATTATGATCCCACATATTTTTCTATAATGAAAAGAGAAAAGGAAAAGGATTAGGATAGCTGAAAATGAAGGGGAAACTAGGGCTTCCAGATGGCAGAAAAGACTTTCTCTGTGATCTTGGGAAAGGTGTCCACATCTAGGATGCCTTCTGCCTTTTGGGGGATGTTTGTTGGTCAGCTTTACCTTAAGAGCCTAACTCTGGGCATGTACTTCCACAAAAAAGAGCAGAATCTCAGTCAATCACAGCAGTCATGCTTTAGTCAGTCAAAGGCCGCCAACTGATTAGACCATGTCCAAACAAAGCGAACACCAAGCCATAATCCGTCAAGCTGTTTCTATACCTCACTTCCATTCTCTGTCCATAAATGCTGCCTGCCCATGTTGTGGAGCAGAACACTGAACTTCTCCTGGTTAGGAGGGTTGCTGGACTGTCAGCTCATTTCTTGCTCCAATAAACTCTTGAATTTTGTCTAAAGTTTTTCTTTTAACAGTCTAGTGTCAGAAGTGGGATCCCAACGTAGACCTCCAGTGACCTCGGGAGCATCAGCTGACCAAGTGAAGGTACCCACCAGGGCCCACTGTGCCCATTGATCTCTCACAGCAACTGGGGTTGTGGGCAAATCTCTTGGATTTCACCTCTAGGAACTTGTGATTTTAGCTCTCCACTTTGAGCATTTAATCTAGATGGGGTTCAAAAGTCACATCAGAATGTGACCCAGGTCCTCTAGGGAGACCTTAGGTATTTGGGTCACACAAACTGTACTAGGTTGAGTAGGTAAAGTTATGAGAAGACAGGGAATAGTGAGTTCACCTGAATTCAAGGAACCCAGGATTCCTCCCCATCTTGGAACCCGTGTTTGAGGGAAAGGTGAACCGTGCGAATAACAAACGGTTTCAGTAACCACAGTGGGGAAGCCTGAACCAAACAATGTCGTTCATCTATGAGGAGCTTCGGAGAAGGAATACAAAGGAATCTCGAGTGCCTCAGAAACAATAGAATGTATTTTTGACACAGAGAGGCATCTGAAAGACTAAATGAAAAGATCAAGCAACTAATCAATGAGAAATTTTACACTGACTGACAACTCTGATTGTACCTTCATCTTTCTTTATCCTCCCTCTGCCTAGGCTGAACTCGCTAACTCTTCCATTTAATTGCTTTCCCTTCTCAAAGGCCAAAAAGAACCAAAGACCTAGAAGAAAGGGTTTACGTAGACGTTGGGCACTCTGATCAATGGTGTCTGCTTCTACAACCCCCTTTAGGCCTCAGTAAGAATCTTAAGGTCAAACCAATAGTGAAAGCAATCCCAAGTCCAGCATGGAGGATGCCTCGTCTGTTCCTTTCATTAAAGGACCCCACCCCAACTCAGTAATCTAATTTAAAAAAACAAGCTGGATTGGGAATCTGCCTATTTTAGTTATTTTGTGCCACTCTTTGTAAAAGAAACAAACTTACATCTACAAAAGCAGTCTTCTATTTGTAAGGATGTCTCCTCCTCTGTCTGCATCGATATCACTAGAAACTTTGACAGCTAAAGAAAGCAAAGGCTTAAATCTATAACAACCCTTCCCTTGGTTTAAGGTGCTACTGTGTGTCTGAGGTGGGCTTTTACAGCTACACTCTTCTTTGGCCAAATGTTGGTATTTGAACTTGAAGCTCTGTGCCTTTGAGATGTAAATTTTCTACCTGGACTTACCCCAAGAGTCATCTCTTTGGAAATACAAATTTAGGTGAGATAGCTCTTCTAAAGAAAATAGAAGAAAAAACCAGAAACTACTTGGAAACTGGCAAATGAAAAATTAAGTTCTCTAACAAATGTTAGTAAGGGTTTTGGCCCTCTGGGTGGGTAGTCTTGTTTCATCAGCTAGTATAAACAATTTGGATTCAGACACGCTTTAATAAATTAGTAAGCTTGATATTACTGTACCTGACACATGGCTAAAATTTTAGAATGAAGGCTATAAGATCTTTCTGTCTACATGGGTATGTATGTCTGTACATATACGTGTGATTTCTTTATCTCTTTATGGTATTGCCAAAATCAAATTGTAAAAGAGCTCTAATTCTTTTAAAAACAAACGATAGTGTAAGCTAAGTATTTTCTCCGAAAACTGAGAGCTAATCTAAAGCTTTTTAAGTTTACCTCACTTGGGAAATCTTGGTAAATAAAAATATTGTTGGTTTAATTAAAGCGGGCTCATCTTTAGAGTTGCCAGCATTAAATATGATGCAGACACACAGCTTACACCTCCCTTAAATGTGTAATATCATACAGCTATAGGTCCAGCCTAAGAAAAAATATGCTAGCAGAAAGAAGTACAGTATCTGTTACTTCATGTCTATCAAGCACAGCAGCAGCAAAACAAACTCAAGGTTTAGAGGCAGCCTCAGGCCAAGTTTAGTTTAATGTAACAGGATAGAGCAGACAGCATGCAACAACAGATGGGAATGTAAGAAGAGAACTGGAAATCCAGAGAATGAACCAAAAGAAATGCCAAGATCAAAAATACTGTAATAGAAATAAAGAATGCCTCTGATGGCCTTGTTAGGACATTGGACATGGCAGAGGAAAGAATCCCTGAGCTCAAGGATATCCATGGAAACCTCCAGAACTTAAAAGCAGAAAAAAATAAAGACTGAAAACATAAGATGAGAGAATATCTAAACACTGTGGGACAACTACAAAAGGTGTAACATATACATAACGGAAATACCAAAGGAGAAAAAGAGAAAGGAATTGAAGAAATATTTGGAGGGGAAAAAAAGACTGAATTTCCTCAAATTAATGTCAGACACCAAATCCCAGATCCAGGAAGCTCAGAGGAAAGCAAACAATAAATGTCAACAACTACAAAACAGCAATGGTAGATATTAGCCAACTATATCAATCACTTTGAATGTCAATGGTCCACATATACCAATTAAGAGATTAGAGTGAATAAAAGACCCAACTATATATTATCTATGAGAAACCCTCTTTAAACTTAAAGACACAGATTAAAAAGAAAGGGATGGAGAAAAAATACCATGCTAACACTAATCAAAGAAAGCAGAAGTACTATATTAATTTCAAACAAAGCTGACATCAAAGCAAGGAAAGTTATCAGATTAATGGTCAATTCTGTAAGAATCCTTAACTTGTATGCACCTAACAACAGAGCAAACTACATAAGTCAAACACTGATAAAACTGCAAGAACTAGATGAATCACTATCATACTTGGAGACTTCAGCACCCCTCTATCAGAAATGGATGGGCGGGACATGGGCAATATATATAACCTGAACTTTTGTACCCCCATAATAAGCTGAAATAAAAAAAAAATCACATATACCACATAAATATGTACAATTATTATGTATCCATAAAAATAAATTTAAAAAAGAAATGGATAGCTGAGGCAGTCAGAAAAATCAGTAAAGACACCATTCAACTCAACAAACCATAAGTTAACTAGATATGCAACATCTATAGACTGTTTATTCAACAACAGCAGAGTAGATATTCTTCAAGCTCACATGGAATATTGAGCAAGGCAGACCACATTCCGGGCCATAAAACACACAACACATTAACTACCATGTGAGTTGTATTTAACTCACACTAGTTTTGAGCTTGGGGCCTTGTGAAGCATATGTAACTCACATGTCTTTTCACCTTGGGAGCCATGAGAACTATTTATCAAGTTGCATATAATTCATGCATAGAAATTTTAAAAATGACCAATTTTTCATTAAATTACAAAGGATCACTTTGTTTTTGAAGTTTTTATTCTATTTTCAACCATAAAACACCATGGCCCCAAGGAAAAAAAGTTTTCTAGTTTGGCGGTGTGTTAAAGTATAGAAGTCATGCAGTTCCCCTCTGGGATAATGGGATTCAATGAGAAATGAATAACAGAATGTTAACTGGAAAATCCCCAAACACAGTAATACATGGGGGCAAAGAAGAAATCTAGAGAAACTTAATATTTTAAACTAAGTGAATGTGAAAACAACTTACAATATGTGTGAGATGTAGTAAAAGCAGGGCTTAGAGAAATTTATTGCACTGAATAAATATGTTCAATAAGACGACAGACCTAAAATTGATAATCTAAGTTACCACCTTAGGAAGCTAGAAAAGAGCAAATAAATCCACAGTAAGCAGAGGAAAGGAGTATAAAGACCAGAGGAGAAGTCGATGAAACTGAAAACAAAATCAATTTAAAAAATCTAACCACTGTTTGAGAAGATCAATTAAATTGATAAGACTGTAAGCAGACTAACAAAGAAATAAGACAACACAATTACTAATCAGAAATTAAAGAGGAGACATCATTACAGAGCCCATGGGCATTACAAGGATAACACTATGAACAACTTTGTGCTGACAAATTTGATAGCCTAGATGAAATGGACTAATTCCTTGAAAGACATCATCTGCCAAAACATATACAAGAAATAGATATGATTATTGTCTATTAAAGAAATTTAATCAATACTAAACTTTCCAAATCAGAAAGCACCAGGTTAAGATGGGTACACTGGGGAATTCTACCAAATATTTAAGGAAGAAATGATACTGATTCTCTACAGTCTTTGTCAGAGGAGAGAAGCAGAGAGAATAATTCCCAACTCATTTTATATGGCCAGCATTACCCTACTACCAAAATCATATTAAGACATCACAAGAACTACAGACCAATATGTCTCATGAAAATAAATGTGAAAAGCCTCAACAAAATATTAGAAAATTAAGTCTAACAGTGTGTAAGAAGAATTATATGATAGCCAAGTGGGATTTGTCCAAGTCATGCATATCAAGGTATGCAAGTCTGGTTCAATTTTCAAAAGTTAAGGGATAATCCATCACATCAACAGGCTGAAAAAGAAAAGTCACATGATCTTATCCATAGATGGATAAACAACATTTGTCAAAATCCTACACCATAAAAACTAGGGAAACTAGGAAGAGGGGAATTTCCTCAACTTGATACAGAGTATCTATTAATACAAAAATCCCCCAGCTAATATCATACTTAATGGTGAGAAACTTGAAGCTTTTCCACCAAGATAAAAAACAAGACAAAGGTGTCCCTTTTCACCACTCCAATTCATCATCATACTGGAAGTCCTTACTAATGTAATTCAACATAAAATAAGTGACAGAGAGATTAGGAAAGAAATAAAATTGTCATTGTTTGCAGATGTCATGATTTTCTATGTAAAAAATCCAGGAGAATTGAGAAATAAAAACTCTGGAACTAATAAGTGTGATTATAACAGTTACAGGATACAAGTTTAATATACAAAAGCCAATTGCTTTCCTATATTTCAGCAGTGAACAAAAGAGGAATCTGGAAGTGGAATTTGAAATTCAAAATGAAATATCATTTATACTAGCACCCTCCCAAAATAAGATACTTAGTATCAAACCAACATAATAAGTATAAGATCTGTATCAGGGAAATCCACAAAACTCTGATGAAAGAAATCAAAAAAGGACTCAATAAATGTAGTTATTCCATGTTCATGGGTAGGAAGACTCAGTACTGTGAGGATGTCAGTTCTTCCCAATCTACTCCATAGATTCATTGCAACCCCAATCAAAATCACGGTGAGTTATATTGTGGATATTGACAAACTGATTCTAAAATCTATAAGGAGAAGCAAAAGACCAAGAACAGGTAACACAATATTGAAGGAGAACAAAGGTGGAGGAGAGACTGAACTACCCAGCTTCAAGACTTACTGGAAAAGTACAGTAATCAAGACAGTTGCGATGTTGCTGAAATAACAGACAAGTAGATGAATGGAATGGAGGGACTAGAAAGAGACCCACATGAGAATAGGTAACTGATCTTTGACAGAGGAACAAAGGCAATGCAATGGAGTAAAAATGGTCTCTTCAACAAATAGTGGAACTGGATATTCTCATGAAAAAAGCAAAAGAATCTAGATGCAGACCATACACCCTTCACAAAAATTAACTAAAAATGGGTCACAGACCTAGATGTAAAATGCAAAAACATAAAAATGCTAGAAAGTAACATAAAACTTAGGTGATCTTGGGTATGGCAATGACTTTTTCCATATAACCTCAAGGGTATAATCCATAAAAAAATTAATAAATAGATCATTAAAATTAAAAACATGTGCTCTGAAGGACACCGTCAAGAGAATGTGAAGACAAGCCACAGAATGGTAGACTATATTTGCCAAAGATATCTGTCAAGGGACTGTTATCCAAAATATACAAAGAACTCTTAAAACTCTGTAAAAAAAAAAAAAAAAAAAAGGCCGGGCGCGGTGGCTCACGCCTGTAATCCTAGCACTCTGGGAGGCCGAGGTGGGCGGATCCTTTGAGCTCAGGAGTTCGAGACCAGCCTGAGCAAGAGTGAGACCCCACCTCTACTAAAAATAGAAAGAAATTATATGGACAGCTAAAAATATATATAGAAAAAATTAGCCGGGCATGGTGGCGCATGCCTGTAGTCCCAGCTACTCGGGAGGCTGAGACAGGAGGATCGCTTGAGCTCAGGAGTTTGAGGTTGCTGTGAGCTAGGCTGACGCCACGGCACTCACTCTAGCCTGGGCAACAGAGTGAGACTCTGTCTCAAAAAAAAAAAAAAAAAAAAAAAAAAAAGCAGATTAAGATATGAACCAGAGACCTTACACACCTCACAAAAGATATCTGGTGGCAAATAAGCATATGAAAATATGTTCATCATATGTCATCATGGAAATGCAAATTAAAATGAGTCACTACTACACACAAACAGTCATCAAAATCTGGACCACTGACAACACAAAAGCTAGCTAGCATGTGGAGCAACAGGAACGCCCTCGTTGCTGATTTAAATGCAAAATGGTATACTTTGGAAGACAGTTTGGCAGTTTCTTATAAAGCTAAACAAACTCTTACACCACATGATCCAGCAATTGTGTTCTTTGGTATCTACCCAAAGGAGCTGAAAGCTTGTCTCATGCAAAAACCTGCACCTTGGGTGTTTATAGCAGCTTTATTCATATCTAAAACTTGGAAGCAACCAAGTTATTCTTCAGTGAATGAATGGATAAACTGGTACATCCAGATAACATGATATTATTATCAAGAAGAAATGAGCTATCAAGCCATGAAAATACATGAAGAACCTTAAATGCATATTTCTAAGTGAAAAGCCAAGGCTGAAAAGGGCTGCATACCGTATGATTCTAACTATATGACATTCTGGAAAAGGCAAAACTATGGAGACAGTAGAAAAAAAAAAAAAGCAGTTGCCAGAGGTTATCAGGGGTTGGGGGTGGTGGGAAGGAATAATTAGGTAGACAGGATTTTAGGGCAGTGAATATATTTTACATGAAACTAATAGATACGTGTCATATTCATTTGTGCAGTCTCACAGAATATATAACTCTGGGAGGGAACTCGAAGGCAAACTGTAGACTTTGGGTGATTAGGATGTGTCAATGTAGGTTCATCAGTTGTAACAAATGTACCATTCTGGTGGATGATGTTGGTAATGGGGGAGGCTATATACGTGCTGGGGGCAGACAGTATGTGTGAAATCTCCATACCTTCCTCTGAATTTTGCAACAAACCTAAAACTGCCCTAAAGTCTCCTAAAAAAAGTTCAATTTTTTTAGGAACTGGGAACTAGTTTTTAACATCCCCTCATCCATTCACATCAAGTTGCTCATTCTCATGCCTTCACCCAGTATCCCAATGCCATAAGCCATACGTAACTGAAGCCTGTGTTAATGTGTGTTGACTGGAGATTAGACTTTACACACTTTCAAAGTTGTGATAAAGTGACTGATTCTTACAGTTTAATACTTCAGTTATGTTACTTTCAGATTGCTAACTGATTTTCAAATTGGAGGTCATTTATGTTCTACTTACATTTTTACTGGTTTCATTTGTATACCCATTTGGGAAATGAACGTCTCAAGTCTGAATTTTAAGGAAGAGGCTGCTGAGTCATCGCTCCTACTGTAGAGCATTAACCAACGGGTAAGTGGCGTTGGAGTAAATAAGGGCACTCTACTCGTTGTCAGTATCCACTGCCCTTGCTGTGGACGCACGTTGACCTAAAAAAGAATTACGAAACTAAGTATAAAACCATAAAGATCAACATTCTCCAAGTGCTTGTCCTTTGTAAATCTGTGCTATTTCCTTTTGAAATGTTATAATTATAAACTTAAATAATGGCTGAATTAGATATTTTTCATGAAGATATAGGTTAGTAAAACTCAAATTCTATCATAGGTGTCAGACATTTTTAATTGACAGGCTATTAGGCTGGGATAGTTCTAGAGCTTTAGGTTCCTATGTAAGCAAACCAAAGCCCAATGTAAATAGTAAAATGAAACTTGAAGCTTTACCAGTCAGAAACCACCAACTAACCTCTGACTAGGTCTTTATAGTAACCCATCGCAAGTATATTTTTTGTCTTGGTTCTGCATCAGCCTACGGAAGCTCGCTGCCTGTGCTCCTGCAGTGGAGCTCCCCGACCTCTTCTGGTTCTCAGTGCTGTTTAATTCACGAATCCATCTTTGCTCAAATAAACTGTTAAATTCATTTTGCCTAAAGTTCTTTTTTTTAAACACTGTTTACCCTGAATTATTTTGATTGTAGTTATTTAACTCTTAAGGGTAAGATTTTGCCATCAGCAAATATTCACAGTATTAAGTAGAGATGTAATACAAAGGTTCCCATGTGCCGATCACTTTACATGCATTCTTACGGAGTATTGCTTGTTCTCTCAGCATAGGATGCACAGCCTGAAAAGGCAGCTGCAGTCATGATTAACATGATCGAGTTCCTTTTTGCATTACTCTTTGACCCAACTATGACATGACAATTTCGAAACTGTCTTACCCTTCTTTCCTTTTGAACGTTGACAGTTGTCAAAGTTCTTCCAGAGAAGGACAAAAAGTTGGAATCAAAATTCAAATCCCAGTATCGAAGCTCCTTTTGCACGCTCTTATTTCTGAAAAATATCACATTTCCAACATGATCAAACCAAAGAAAAGCAGCGCAAGGCATTAGCCATTTGAAAAACACAGGGCAATTTCCCTCCTCCCAGCTTCATTAGTACTTGCCCTCAGAGGTGCAGCTAAATTCCCCGAAACTCTGAAATCTTGTTCTTGCTCTCAAACTTGTACAGGATCTTGGAACCTTTCTATCTCGTTCTTCCCCCCCTTGGCCTCCTAACATTACAGCGACATGCAAAACTAGACTTGTCTCCCCCAGTCATCATTTTCTTCCCCATTGTCTTTCTCACAGAAGACTCTGACATGCCAGGCTCTCAATTTCAGTCCCACCCTATGCACATGCACAAGTACCAGCCAGAAAAGGAGCACACACGTTTGGATAGTATTGATGAATTTTTTTAATTCATGATGCCTTTTTTCTGGGTTCAATCTCGTATGATCAGCCAACGCCTTCATCGTCATATAGTCTTTACGCACCTCGTCTGTTAGACCTTTAAAAAAAAAAAAAATCCAGAAGATATAGCTGAACAAGAATATGTTTATGTTAGAGAAGACTTAACTGTGATACCTGCGAGAACCAAACCAGAGGACGCATTTCGAGTTCCATGGAACGTCCGCACTTCTGAGCCGTAATTGTACCTGACTACGAAGGGGGCTTGTCTTCTCTACAGACCACATGAATCGGCTGTACCTGTCAGGACGCACAGCTGAGGAACCAGCAGGATGGGGTCACGTTTTGTGTCCTTTTGGCCCTTTTTCCATTTTCCTTGGCTGATCAAAAGTGGCTGATGATCGTCTGTGATCAGTACTTTATGTTGCTGCTCAACAGAAGACAGACCAGCATGGTAACCAGTAAAAGCTTAGAAACATCACATATATAGGTTAAGAAGTACATATTTGGGATTGGAAATGAAGGCCCAGAAGTATATCAGTGAGATTGTTTCCCCAAGTTGAATAATGTACTAAACTCTTAAAATACTCTTAATTTGGATGTGCCAGAGACTTTTTTTTTTCTCATATGTACACAGGGCTGAAGACAGGACTCCAACTAAACATTACCTTGGAGTTATTGTACTCTACTTTTTTTAAACTTCGCAAATGATGGGTGAGAGACTTAGAGTACTTACCACACTTTTGCTTTTAAAATTCCTAAAGCATACTGAAAACTTTCAAGAGACTCCCACTTTAATGATGGATGGAAAAACTTAGCCCTTTTAAGAAGTACAGTTGCACATCTATTCCCAACATGCCTCCTGCATTATTTTTCCTAAGCTTAGTGCCTGTCCCCGTTTCCAGTAGAAAAAGACATTTTCAGAGACATCAGTGACAGAATTTTCTACACTGACGCTGCCGTTCTCGAACAAAGTGCGTTTCCCTCTCCAACAGAAAGTGGCGACTCTTCATAGATCCTGCTGTGCTACTTATGAACACGGTCCTTGCCAATGATGATTTTGTCACATGCGTTCTAGCGTCGTTTGTCTTTTAAGCTTCTGGGAACTTGAGTTGTCACCTCAAACAAGACAACTTCAAATACAGTGCTTACAGCTCTGTTCTCGAGCTGGGTGGCCACTACTTTCAATTCTTATGACATTATTGCAGATTATATACTTTTTCCTTAAAGCAGCGTGTAGTTATTTAAAAGGCAGCTGAGATTCACCCATACCCCTGTCCCAGAGCCTTCTCATGGCAGGAACTTGGGAGGGCACATATGTGTGGGGCAGACCCCATACATCACTCCTCCCACCCGGTGATCGAAGCCTGTGAATAGACTGTTCTTCCTGTGGGGAGATGTGGAAGTCACACTTCCCATTTCTTACTGCTTCTGCGTAATGCCCAGCACGGTCCCTTCCAACATTGACTTCCTTGATAATCAAGGGTTATTTCTCTTGCTCCTATAATTAAATCTGTTTCTTTGTTGAGACAGGGTCTTGCTGTGTCACCCGGGCTAGAGTAAAGTGGCATCAGCATAGCTCACTGCAACCCCAAACCCTTGGGCTCAAGCGATCCTCCTGCCTCAGCCTCCCAAGTAGCTGGGACTATAGGTGAACACTACCATGCCTGGCTAATTTTTTTATTTTCTGTAGAGACAGTCTTCTTCTTGCTCATACTGGTCTCAAACTCCTGGCCTCATGCAATCCTCCTGTCTTAGCCTCCCAAAGCGCTAGGATTACAGGCCTGAGCCAGCATGCCCAGCCTAAATCTTTTGAAAGCCAGGATTTAACTTCCCTTCTAACGACTCATCTACCATTTCAGTGATTTAGTGCAGTTCTCGTTATGACACTAAATGTAAATTGTTACTTCTTATTAGACTGAATTCCCACAGGGGCAGGCAGAGACTACCCTAATTATTTCAAATATGCCAGCCCATCTGTTTTATTGAAGTGAATTTGCTGAAATTGTTTTCTTGCTTTTCGTCTATATCTAAGTATTCTACCTGTCAACACATGCCAGGAAAGCATTTTTCCTTAATGTGTCAAATTCCCAAGTTATTTCTAACCCCACTGCTCTTTGAGGCCAACATGCATGAGTTAATTAACGATTATAACCTACAGTGAGCTCCTGTGCACCTTTGTGCTCTGTTCTGTTCTCATCTCCCTGACCTTTAGGAGCTGGCTCATTTCTGACACTCACAAAGCAGCTTCTCAGAGAAGCTCCCCGTGACCACCCAGTCTCAGTAGCCAGCTGTTCTCCACAGTCCCCCAAGATTAATGATCTGCACACTCCTCATCAGAATCGTTTTCTTCCGTTTGCCACCTCTGCCTACCATGGGAATGCGAGTTCTTTGATATCAGATAACTCTCTTACCAAGATATACTCAAGATGAATATTAGGAACTCACTGGACACTTTGTGGATTAAAGGAAGCAGCACTAAGTGTGGTGCACAAATGAGGACTCTCCTAATTGAATCATCCTGTTGGAGGAATGTCAGAGTGCTGTGTACCCTGAACGGCTCCAAGTAGCTACATTTGAGTTTCTCATGTAAAAATACAAATGGATGATTTAAAAAGTAGCTTGTAAGTTATTTCTAGTCACCCTAAGTATCTGTAATTCTCTTAGTAATCTTTCATCTGCCAAAACTAGAATCAACTTCATCCCCTGGAGCATCTTAGTCTATCCTCTTATTTTCCATGAACACTCAGATTCAGGAATCCACATTAACACATCATTGACATGATTTCACATGGCAATTCGTCATTTTTATTTTTTTGGACCAAGCTCTGTAGAGCTGAGACTTCTGGGTAAGTGACACTTATATCTGAAGTCCTACATTTCATTTTCTACCTAACGGTCCATCCGTGTTTATAATGACTGTAGGCCGGGCGCGGTGGCTCACGCCTGTAATCCTAGCACTCTGGGAGGCCGAGGTGGGCGGATTGTTTGAGCTCAGGAGTTCGAGACCAGCCTGAGCAAGAGCGAGACCCCATCTCTACTAAAAATAGAAAGAAATTATATGGACAGCTAAAAATATATATAGAAAAAATTAGCCGGGCATGGTGGCGCATGCCTGTAGTCCCAGCTACTCGGGAGGCTGAGGCAGAGGATCCCTTGAGCTCAGGAGTTTGAGGTTGCTGTGAGCTAGGCTGACGCCACGGCACTCACTCTAGCCTGGGCAACAGAGTAAGACTCTGTCTCAAAAAAAAAAAAAAAAAAAAAAAAAAAAAAGTATAATGACTGTAGCCGCTTCTAAGCCTGAAAGAAGACACTGTACTGGAGCCATTCCAAGTACGTGACATTACCCTACACACAAGATACGTGGATAAAAGTCAAGCTATAATCGCCTAAAAGGAGAATATGTTGATGTGTTTGTATAAGTATATTCAAGTATCTAAATAAGACAAACTTATTTGTACAACATGAAAAACGTTTATAATTTGAATATGTTTAAAGAAATAAAGTACCTGGGAGTAGTAGTCTATATAGGTAATTCTCTCGCCATCTGATTTTTCAAATGTATCTTTGGGAGTCCGCTCCCAGGCAATACCATCCACTCTGTAGGTTCTGTTGTTGTATCTGTGGAATAATTGCAGTGTGACATTTCTGATACTCATTGCACGGAAACCAGCAGGAAGCAAGCAGGATATGTCACCTTTGTTAGGATGTCATTCACAGTGTGCGCAACCCCCCCCCCCCATTTAAGCACAGAAGCTGATGCTGGTTCTTAATATACCCAGAGTTGTGAAGTTGTTCTAAACACAATCAGTTTATCAGAAATATCATCACCGTGAGCAGCCACTTCCCATATCTGCCCAATCCACCGGCCCTCAAGCAACCGCTAATCTACTTTCTGTCCCCACACGTTTGCAGCATGTCCACTCTCCTGACGGGCTCCTTTCACTCAGCATGATGTTTTCAAGGTTTGCTCCTTCCGTTTTATTTCCAAACAATATTCTATTATGTGGATATCCCACATTTTGTTTAGCTATTGAGTTGATAAACATTAGGGTTGTTTATATTTTTGGTCATTATGAATAATGCTCAAACATTCCTATACCAATTTTGGTGGATATGTTTTCACTTCTCTTGGATATATGTTGAGGAATAGCGTTTCTGGGTCATATGGTAATGTTATGTTTAGTATTTTAAGGAAATGCCAGACTGCTTTCCAAAGAAGCCATAGCATTTGGTATTTCCCCACAGCAGCGTGTGAGAGTTGGTTCTGGTTTTCCCCACAGTTTCACCAGCACTTGTTAATATCTTTGTAATTTTAGCCATCCTACTGGACGTGAAACAATGTTGTGGTTTTCATTTGCATTTCTCTGATGGCTAATGATGCTGAGCATTTTTTTCCATGCATTTCTTGGCCATTTGTATGTTTTCTTTGAATATTTCTGGAGAAATGTCTATTGAGCTCTTTTTCCTATTTTTAATAATTGTGTTGTCTTAATTGAATCATAAATGTTCTATATGCTAGATACCATATATAAAGAACTCTTATGATACATGTGATTTGCAAATATCTCCTATTTTGTCAGTTGTCCTTTCACATTTGACAGTGTACTTTGAACAAAAGTTAGCTTTTACTTTGGTGGAGCCCAGTTTACCTAAGTTTTTCTTTCGTTATCACCTGTGCTTTGATGCCCTAAGGAGGTTTAGTTTAGCTCAATGTCAAAAACATTTACTCCTATATTTTCTAATAATGTTATACTTTTAGTTTTTCCATCTAGGTCTATCGAGTTAAATTTGAATTTTGTTTATCATATTTGGAAGCAGCAGGTGGACATTCAGTTGTCCCAGCAACATTATTGAAGAGACTATTCTTGCCCCTATTGATGTGCCTGGATGCCCTTGTCAAAAGTCAATTGGCTATGGTGTGAGGGTTATCCCTCTGGACTGTTGTATTTTACTGGTCTATGTGTCTGTCTTTTAGGTCAGTATCACGCTATCTTGATTACTGTAGCTTTGCAGTAAGTTTTGAAAATGGGAAGTATGCGTGCTCCAACCTTTTTCTTTTAAGATTGTTTTGGCTGAGTAACTGGTTCCTTAAGTCTGTTCTCTTACAAATTGAAGATTTCTGGTGTAGAAAGATTTCTGGTGGAAAATTGCTGATGGATAATTAAGCACTGCTTTTTAAAATAGCGAGATGTCTACAACAAAGAGGGAAAGGAAGAAATTCAGAAGAAGCATACCTTGTTATGTGCAAGCCAGGGTTCAGCACAAATGAATCAGCGTTAGAGGTTGTACGAACAGCAAAGCCTACAGTTGACTCATTTTTCTCCAGTGTCATATAACCAGATGGGAAAATGGTCAAATGATTGTTACCATTCTCATGCAAGAAACTCTATGTCCACTCCTACACTTCAACAGTTAGTGATTAGAAAACTAGTAAACATCTCTTCTGGAAAAAAGTTAAAGTGATTGGATAGGTTTTTTAAAAAGCAGACTTACCTTGTCATAACAATTGATCCAACTAACTCATCAGCTATTTTCTCTCTGATACGTTCTTTATTATCTGTAGCTATCTTGTTCATTAAGTCATAAGCAGTTTGTATTCGGATCAGTTTGTGGTTCACATCAGCACAGAGAGTAATGCTGTTTTCATACTGAAGAATAGAAGTAGCATAACCAGGCCAGATTTCCAACTTGACTCTAGAATAAATTACATGAGAGTATTAAGTCCAAGCTCTTAACATAAAGCCATGGGTTTCAGGGGCTGAGCTATGGGTCTAAAATTGGTACTTAAGAGTCAGTGAATTCTAATTCCTTATTTTTAGTAATAACTAGTCTTTTGAAGGACCTTCAAATAAAGATGTACTAGGTGCTCTACTTACAAGTAGTATCATCTTTGTTAAGCCATTTTTATCACCCACAAGCTTAAAATATATCCATATCTAGCTATAATGTAACTTCTGTATAATATATGTATATACCAATACATAATATACAGGTAGATATAATTGCTATGATTGAAAGTATTTTCAGGGATGAGTTACCCACATTTTGGGTGACTATTTAGGCATCCTATAATGTTTACACACCAACTGAATACCTTAAGTTTTGTGTTTATCATGCTAGCATTTTTAAAGTGTATCTTTTCACTTTATTTTAGATTTACATTAAACTAAAAAAGTTACCCATGGCCAGAAATGCCATTTAAAAGGCCATCATTTTTAAGTCATACCACCTCAAATGAAAGTAACCTTCTCAAAACATTCTACATTTCAGTGTGCAGAATATAAAGGTCTCCACTTTATACAAACTGTGTTTCGCTGAACTTCACCGCCTCCATGTCATTGTAATAGTTGCGACCGACTTGTTTCCAATCCATCGACTTCAGAGTTCTAGAAATTAAAATAGGCTCTGTTAAAGTACAGTGCATATGATTAAGCATTTGATACCACACATAAATATACATTAAGGGAAAAAAGTCTGTCAATGGCCTGGTTTATACTATCAGTTAATACAAAGTACCTGATAAGTAAATCATTTTATGAAGTGGACATTAAGGTTCACTTAACCTCAGTTTTTCCGCCTCCTTATACAACAAAACATTGTAGAAAAGCCATCAAAATGTCCTTCATTCCTAGAACTAAAATATCTTTTAGTAAACTGTGTCCCAAGTTTTGACTATTTGGTCTTCATAGTAAGTGTGGACTAGAAAACAAGTATCCTGTGCCAGAGAAGAATATGCTTGGCTACACACTGGTGTCTGACTCCTCTGGGCAGGGAGAGTCTTCCTGGGGGATCAGCGGCTGAACTCGCACGTCCCAGCTGGGGCCCAGGGATCACGTCATTCTCAAAACCGGGGAATATCTTTTTTTATTTTTATTTTTTTTTTTTTTTGAGACAGAGTCTCACTCTGTTGCCCAGGCTAGAGTGAGTGCCGTGGCGTCAGCCTAGCTCACAGCAACCTCAAACTCCTGAGCTCAAGCGATCCTCCTGTCTCAGCCTCCCGAGTAGCTGGGACTACAGGCATGAGCCACCATGCCCGGCTAATTTTTTCTATATATATTTTTAGCTGTCCATATAATTTCTTTCTATTTTTAGTAGAGATGGGGTCTCGCTCTTGCTCAGGCTGGTCTCGAACTCCTGAGCTCAAACAATCCGCCCACCTCGGCCTCCCAGAGTGCTAGGATTACAGGCGTGAGCCACCACGCCCGGCCAAAACCGGGGAATATCAAGAACACAAAATGCTAGACGCAAATGGCTACGTTCAGGATCCCTGACACACAACACAAGTGAATCGTGAAGGAACTATACCTTTCTAACATACCTTCTAAAGAGAATATTGTAAAAGCGTAGGCAATCTGGCGCGTTGGGCGTGAGGTCTCTGGAAAACTCGATTGTAACTGTCACAGTTAATGTTCCACTCTCTCTGGAAAATACCGTTTTCTGAGGTAAGGAAAAACAGAAAAGGTCCAGATGTTCTTAAAAAAAAAAAAACTAAGCCCCACTGCATATGAAATATATGACCTGGCTATCCAACACGTCATGATGGGGAGTCTTTCCCACAGACAGATGCATGTAGAAAGTGGGATTCCCAAGTGTTGGAATATTTACTTTGAAATACTTTACTTAAGCTCCTATAAATTACTTTGTTACTATAAAGATTTATAGAAGAAAAGAATGAGTACTTCTCCAGATGTTTTTTAGGGGGCTGACATTTCGGAGGGAAAAAAGTTATCTGAAACTTTGTTACCAGCATTTGAGGCACACTTTGCTGTTAAATTCTGGTTAAGCACTAAAATTAGAGCCACTGAGTATCAATCACCAGTATGACACATAGGTTTTGTTAAAAGTCATTTGGTCGAGATCCTTAGGACATCTCTACGAACTATTATACAGAAACAATGGGAGTCTTATTATATTAATAGTAAAGTGAAAATGCAAGAGAAAGAACAAAGGAAAATGTCAAACAATGTTACTTAACCGGCTTTCGTAGTTTATAAGGTAGTAATAAAGAGTTTCCATCAAATATATAGCATTTCCCAATTTCTTCATATTGAGAAAGTAAATTTGCACGGAGATTTCCGCTTTCTATGTCTGGCTGGTAGTTAACGTTGTACTTATACGCAATCCACTGGGGACGAGATGTCACTCGAAAATGGTTTGCGAGCAGTCTTACCACCTGACCCTCTGAGCCTGCAAAATTGTGCCATGTGCCAATAATGAAACAAAGTGACTGATTTGATCCAAAACAATTTGGACACTATAATATTAAAAGCCAAAGTTAGGTCAAACAAGGAGATAAACAGATATCTGTATGCACCCGATATCCAGAATGCCCGTCAATTTAGGTGAACGCTTATGCAAAGCATACATTAAGTTTAAATGAGATTGAAATATTTAACAATAAAAGTAGATCAACAAAACAAAACAAAACCTTTGTGGAAAAGAGTGACTGTGTATGATGCTATTTAATTTAAAAAACTACCTCAGTGCAACCAAAGAACCGGCTCATTCTATTTTAGGAGCTAGAAAGGAAAAGAGAAAAAGAATCCAACCAGGATTCTAAAACAAATTGTCATTTCTGCAGAGGTGAATATTATCACAGAAACATGTGAGGGTGAGAATGAGGTACCTCTACTTACAGTGATGGTGTGAAGCTTTATAGAATCTCTTAAACACAAAGTTCTTATCAAGTGTAAAACGAACAGCTGCATGACACCGAGTTGTGACAGGCCGGCATACCCGTTTTTGAGACTCGAACGTGTTCCATCCTCTGCCTGGTATTCACCACCAGGTCTTGAAAAACACTCTTTTGCTGCAGTGATACTGTCCGCAATCCAGGTACCAGCTCAAGTTCTTCTACGAATAAGTGTAAAAGCCATGAATTATACAGTAAAAGGGGAACTGTAAGTAGAAAGGATGACATTAACCCCCAGCTCTTCAGTAAAATGGTTAAGGTTGTTGAAGGTAGAAAAGATGCCGCCTCAGGATCCAAATATCATTTCAGTGACGAGTTGCCAGAAAAGGGCAATGTTACCCAGAAACCTTTCCCAGTGAATCCCACCAGCCCGCACCAGTGGCTGCCTCAGCTCTTCCACTCCTGCCGCAGCACCTGCCCTGCTTCAGCAGGTGTTTGTTCACATTAAAAGATTACTGGAGGCCGGGCGCGGTGGCTCACACCTGTAATCCTAGCACTCCGGGAGGCCGAGGCGGGCGGATCGTTTGAGCTCAGGAGTTCGAGACCAGCCTGAGCAAGAGCGAGATCCCGTCTCTACTAAAAAAATAGAAATTAGCTGTACAACTAAAGATATATAGAAAAAATTAGCCAGGCATGGCGGCACATGCCTATAGTCCCAGCTACTCGGGAGGCTGAGGCAGGAGGATCGCTTGAGCCCAGGAGTTTGAGGTTGCTGTGAGCTAGGCTGATGCCACAGCACTCACTCTAGCCAGGGTGACAGAGCAGGACTCTGCCTCAAAAAAAAAAAAAAAAATTAAATTACTGGAGACCTTGGTTCTGGCTCTACAGCTTTAAGCCCATCCCCTAGCACTACACTGCTCCCTCATGTGGCATTTTTCTGATGCCCAAGAACAGTCTATAAAAAGAAATTCATGAAATTGGCTTTTTGTTTTGTTTTGGCTCCCCCATCTGCTCCTACTTGAAATTGGCTTTTGATACAGAATGACTGATCTAGCTTTTCTAGATCAACTGAGGAAGGATCCTGTAATATTATCACATCCTAAAGTTTCTATATCATAGAATTAAATATTTTACAAAATCAACATTTGAATGACAGCTTGAAGCGGTCTTTCAGTAAGAAGTGGGGCGTTGGGAAAGACATATATGCACCTGTTATCTAGAAATCTGGCACTCTCGAGTGGCCAAGACAGTCCATGCCTTGGGTTACCATGATGGTTTTCTTCAAAATGTTACTTCTAGGAAGCTATTTCTGGTTTATAATGATCTTACAAAATATTAGTCTCAATTTCTATAAGAGACTAACTACACTTTACACATAACATTTAATACAGTTTTGTCAAACTTTCGACTAGTTCCAGATACATCCAGCAGTCAAACTCATAGTAAAGTTTCAGTGGAAGCAAACCGGGCATCCTGTCCCGGCACTTGGTGCGCACCCTGTACTTCACATATATTTAATCACAACCTTTCACAGGGATATGATCAGCCGACAAATACGTTTTAATTTTATGTATTCAAAGATATAGCTTCATTTTATGGGTTCAGGATTTTATATGATTTTGTTATTAAAATATTTACCTAAAATTTTTTTAGTGTTTAAAGCTTTGACCCATCATAAGTTATTTTGCTGTGAAAGGCAAAGTGGAAAATCAGGTGTGAAGTTTAATTGCATTAGCCAAATCCTTGGCAAAATGACTACATCTGAGCCTGTGTACGCACCTGTATAATGAGGATGGCCCATCACCCACGAGGATGGGGCAAGGTAGGTAAACACTTAGCTGGGCAAGGAGCTGATCAATCTTTCAATGCAGTGATTTAAGAAGTCAAGAACATGGTGGTATTCCTATTGTTCCCAGTTAACTGAAAGTTATCACGTACAAATATATTGTCTAAATTCAAAAAGCAATTACACTGAATGGGCTAGTCAATAGTGATGTCCTTTTAAGTTTTAAAACATAAGGTGGAGAAAACACTGACAGCCAGATAATTCACTGCAGGAAGGGAGAGAGGTACAAGCTTCACGTGCTTCCCGTCCTGCCAAACCTCACAGGAATCCTGAGGCTCTATCTAGAACTTTCTGTTGCCATGGTGGACCTTCACAGGTTAAGCATTCCCTGCCTCTCCTCATATCCCCCTTCCCTCCTTTCACCTGGAGGCCGGGATCCTCCTTCCGCTCCTCTTGGTGGCTCAGGCTCAACCACTGGGCCTTCCTCTCGCCGCGCGGGCTCCTGGGTCTGCATGTTTTCCGAGATAGAAATAAGGAGTTGTGTTCCCTGTATGTCCGTTTACCCTCCAGATGGCACTCTCAGGGCACAAAGCAAAGGACTGTCCCCTGCAAAGCTCATGGTCCAGGGATATAAAACAAATTTTAAGGAGTATAGTGTATATAGCACCTTTTGTGGTAACTACTAGGGAAACAAGAAAAAGTAGAATGAAACAGGCGAAACCGGGAAGGGGGTATGCGGGGGCAGGACACGCCAGTCAGTGGGGGCAGAGGTGGCCTCAGCGAGAATGTGACATGGAATAAATGACTTGAATGAGGTGGGTGAATTCACAAAGCTGCACAAGCCACAAGTGGGGAAGAAAGAGCACAAGTCTCCAGGTAGGGGTGTCCAAGGAAGAGCAAGGCGGCCAGTCGTGTGGCAGGAAGGTGAGCGAGAGAGGGGACTGTGAGGGGAAGGGAGGGGCCGCTGTGAGGAATTTGCCTCCGACTCAGAGCCTGGGAGCCCCTCCAGGGTGCCGGCTGGAGGAGCCGCATGGACACGCGTCAGCTTTTGTGCTGGGAGCAGAGAATGAGACAAGGACGAGCCAGGAGGCCAGTGAGGAGGCCACTGCTGTGTCCAGCAAGGACGTGGGTGGTTTGGGCCAGAGGATGGGGTAGAGATGGTGAGAAACTGTCAGATACTGGATAGGTTCGGGGGAAAAAGACGACACCCAACAGTGTCCCCTGGCGGTTTCTGCAAAGGGATTGAGGTAAAGAGGAGTATGGGATGAACCCGAAGACTGTGGCCTGAGCAAGTGGAAGAATGAAAAGCTCCTTCAGACGAGGGCTTTGACATGATGGGGAGGGCAAACGGGGAGCGGGAGGTGTCCGCGGGCATCTGTGGCGTCTGGCCGGAGATACAAACTGGGATCCTGTCCACCGACTAGACAGCATTTAATTTAAAGTCTTGACACTGGACAACATTCCCAAGGCAGTGAGTATATGTAGAAAAGAGATGAGGCCTGAGGGCATAGCAAGAGGGCAAGGGGGTGAAGCCCGAAAAGGAAAACAAGCAGGGGTGGCCAGTGACGCAGGAGATCGCCTAAACCCGGGGCAGAGGGAGTTTATCAAGCAGGAAAGAGGGCTCCACTATGCAGGTGATAGGGCAGGTGCCAGGATTGGTAAAATAGAGGGAGATCCAGGGAAGGTTTCTAGCTGGGTGGGAGTAAACTCAGTGGGATTGTGAGCAGATGGCAACGATTTAAGAGAACACACACGTGCTGACCTGGGAGAAAGAAGGGAGAGTTGCTGGTGAGAGGCCCCGGGATAGAGGATCGGCCAAGGGGCTCTGGGTTTAAGTAGAGGTATTTGCTGTGGGAAGCAGTAGAGCCAGTGCCCTGGAGTCTCAGGGGAGGGGCCAGACCAGGGGTTTTAGGTGCTCATGAGTGAGGAAACCAGGCGGGGAAGCCATTGACGTTCTTGTCAGATGCTTTATCTGTCTCGGTGACTTAGGAGTTGATGTCAAAGGCCAAGATTAGGACTGGGAGGAGGGGTTGAGGTTTGAGGGCACAGGAGGAGGAGGAGGGGAGGGGAGCAGTCATCACAGCAGGATGAGTGCACTTGGATGGTGTCACTCGATCACCGGCAGTACCAGATGCCATTGGAGGTTGTCAAGCGAGACCCCCCTCCCGGCACCACTCTGGGTTCTGCTGCATGAATGCAAAGTGGATGCAGTAAGAGAAGACAGAACATAAATCAAGGATAACAAGTTCTAAGCAAGATTGGAAATTCTATCCAACTCAGGCTGTGCAAGTACTTTAACGAAGTTGCTCCTTTTGAGGTCACTTCCAAAGACGGGAAGTCATTAGCTGAAGCAAAAAAGTTTAGAATCTCTTGCATCCACTCTGGGTTGAAAGTAAGTCTGTTGTACATGTGAAAAACCCGAAAAGGAAGCCGTCAAGGGCACATCCAGGTAGACGAAACCTCCCCATCCCGTCATGCACAGCCCCTGGCTTTTCTTACGACCGAGTCTCACCTAGCAGGAGAGAACTCTACGCACAGACTCCTTTCAGCACAGGGATGTGTCTTTTGCGTAAAGGAAACAACGAACATTACAGGGCTCACCGCGGCGGCTCCAGGTGCCTCCTGTTGCTGGATCTCCCAGCTGCGGGCTCTGCCCCGGGCGCGAGTCCTGGCCCTGCCGGTCATTGTGGTCCTGAAGGCAAGAGGCCCTAGAAGAACATGGTTATGTTACACGTCTCTGAAGTTGCCTGGTGTCTTGGTCGATTTACCGCAAGTTACTCATCCTCAGATTTCCGTTAAAGGGGCTTGCTTGGCTCGCGATTCTGGCAGCGAGAAAGCCCAAGACTGGGCAGCCCCTCGGGAGAGTCCCTGCCGCCCCCACTCATGGCAGAAGGCAGCAGGGGAGGGGAAGCTGCACGAGAGTAAGTCACATGGGGACTTGGAAGCGCGGGGAGAAACTGAGGAAGCCAGACTGCTTATTGACCCACCCGGGCAGGAACGAACCCAACTCACTCAGCCCCAAGGGAGGACACCATCCTGCTCACCCGGATTCGCCCTCCGCCGCCCAAACACCCCCGCCAGGCCCAGCCTCGGCCTCCCAACACCTTCACGTGGGGACCGAATTGCAACACGAGTTTGGGCGGGGGCAAAACACATCCAAACCACAGCACTCGGTAACTCGTAAAAAATTACTTCAAGTAAAGCAGTTACTATGATAACTACACACGTCTCCCTATCACACCAGTGAGACTGCCCCTTAGTTGACAGAGGAACGCGCTGCAGTAACAGACGCGACCTGTGGCGCATTCCCAGAACCTGGAGACAAGGGTGGTCCGTGGGTCTTCTCTACACACCGACTCACAGCACGCTGCAGGCTACTGCACTCGTCTGAATGAGGCAGGTGAGCACTGGGTTCTGCACCGACCAGACGTCCCCGTAGCACCGCAAGGGGCCCAGGTGTCCCCGGACCCTCACGCCCCACACTTACCCCTGGGCTGCTGCGTCTGGCGCGAGTCCTCCGCCCACCCGTCTCCTCCGTCGGCCCCTTGGGCGCCCCTCGCTGCTCCCCGGGAGCCGGGCTCCCCCGGGCGCGGCCCCTTTCCGCAACTCCGCAGTCAGCGCGGATCCTGGCCGGGTGGAGGCGCCGAGCTCCTTCCCCGAGGGCCGAGCCCCGAGGCCGCGCCCAGCCCCCGGCCTCTCCCAGGACGCAGCCCCGAGCCCGCGGCAGCCGCGCAGAGGGCGGGGGGAGAGCGCAGGACCAGCCCGGTGTCGGTGTCGGTGTCGGTGTCGGTTTCAATCCTGCCGGCCCGGCCTCTTATGGCACCGCCCCCATCTCGCCCGAATCAGGCCAAACTCGAGCTGCACCTGGCGGGTTCAGAGAGACCCGGAAGGCTCGGTGAGCTGGGAGCGAGGGCGGCTCTCCCGGCCTTCTCGCCTCACTGCGTCTCACTCGTTAACCCTTCCAGGATATGCCTGCCAGGTGACCTTGCAAAACGATGTACACTTGGAGCCCCAGAATGTGGCCATTACCGCTTAATGGCTTTAACCAAATCCCTGATGTTGCCAATATTATTGATGCAGCTGCTACAACCGTCCTTAGCTCTAAATCTAGACGCATCCGTAATCACCTCCTTGGCACAGATCCTGCAAGTGGATTCTCTGTGATTTGTAAGCTGTTGAGTATTTTGGATCATTTAAAAAAAAAAAAAAACCTTATGTCTGTTAAACTCATTTTTTCCTTGATTGCTTCCAGGTTTCTGTCACTCTTTGGCCTTGCCAGTTAAGTTTTTTCTTTTAAATCACATACTTTTAATATTTTTATGGTTGCCTTGTTTTATATTCAAATCCTTGATGCACACACTGAATACCCATTGAATTAAGAGAGAAATATTTAATAGTTATCAGACACCTTCTCTTGACTAACCTTTATCTTACTGCTTTGAAATGCCAGCATTATCCTACAGAAACCTGCGTGTGACTCAATTGTGCACGGTCTGTGGTCCACCAACAGCATGTTGTTTCATTTACTATATCTTGAAAGTATTCTAAAGACTAGAAAAACCTGGACCTGCTAAGCACTTGAAAATTCCTGGCTGTTTTTTCAAATGAACTGATTGCATTGGACTCCAGAATGTAATAAATTCTGCTGTCCTGTTACTGTGGGCTTGTGTGGATTTTAGACACTGGTTTAGATTCTCCAACTTGCAGAGTCCTCGGAGGTTTTCCTAAGAAATCCTAGTGCTCATAAGTGATCCCAAGGAAGATGCCTGCAGTGTTCAGGGCACTGCTAGGAGTTAGTCATAGAAACCAGCCTTAAGGGTCTGCTGGGTAATGGCCGTTCTCCTGTGTTTTCTGGTTTGTTTAAGAGTCTAGTTCAGCTTGTGGGAGGTAAACCAAGAGAGGATAAGGAGAGAGGAGAAAACTCTGGGGCAGTGGATTAGGTGAGGCACTCTCAGACATCGCTGTGGGGACAGCGTCCTGCCCAGAACCTGTGTGTAGCAGGTGCTCATTAAATGTTGTTTGAACCTGCATTAATCACACGTGGAGCGCATCTTTCAGTGCGTACCTACCTCGTCATGATACCTGGATGCCAGTAGGTCATCTTTAATGGCTGTGAGGAAAGTTGTACTTACAATTTTGCGGCCCACTGGTCTTACAGGTCATGTGACAGATTTATCCTTGGGCACCATGCAGCTTATATACCTGGGTATTGCTGGTCTCTCACCAATAGATGGTGAGGGCCACGTGGGAAGGGGCTTGGCCTGGTCTTTCCCAGTTCCCTCTCCATCACATACAGTGGTGCTTGGCAAAGAGTAAAGTATTCAATTATTATGTGAAGGGAGAATCAATGGATGGATGGGTGGTTACATTTAATAATGAATCCAGTAGCAAACCAGTCTACCTTACAACTCTCATAGGCAACCCCAAATGACACAGAGTTCTGATTCCCCTTAGTTCTGAAGGGACAAAATGCAGAAAACTGCTGGTCTTCTTTGTGGGCAATAAGAAGAGAAAGGCAGTGAAAGAAAAACTAGTGTTTGAGCAGGTGAAATGAGGCTACACAGGCAAAAAGCAGGTTACTAAACACAGTTGGATATTTATATATCATATGTATGTCAGAAATATATCAGGTATGTACATATGTTTATTTACACTTGCAATGAAAAAAAAAAACATTCACACACCAAATAAACCTAATAAAAGCCAACTCATGGAAAAGCATAATGAAACTGAAGGTGAAAAATACATAAAAGTAATAAGTAAAATGAGGAAGTAGTTCTTTAAGAAACCAATATAATAGCTAAACCACCATGCAGCCCAATTAAGGCAGAAAGGGGAAATCACAAAGTTGAAAAGAGAATGAAGAAATGGCTACAGAGAGGTGAAATGGGGACAATTATCAGAGAATAATTAGCACGCTTCTGCAAATTAATGAAGAAACCTGGGTAAAATGAATAGTGTTCTACAAAAATAGGCTGCAGAGAGGCCTGCCTTTCCCACCCCATGGGAAACCACACCTGGCAGTCTCTCCCCTCCCCTCCTTGATGTCCTCCCTCCTCACCAGGTGACATGTTAATAACACCTCATGACCAACTGAGAAGAAACTGAAAAATTCATTTAAGAACAAAAACTGAGGTAAGAAAATACAAAAATGCTTACTATCATGTCTATTGATGAAACTGAATTTGTAATTAGAAACTTTTTTTTTTTTTTTGAGACAGAGTCTCACTCTGTTACTCAGGCTGGAGTGCCGTCACATCAGCCTAGCTCACAGCAACCTCAAACTCCTGGGCCCAAGCGATCCTCCTGCCTCAGCCTCCCGAGTAGCTGGGACTACAGGCATGCGCCACTATGCCCAGCTAATTTTTTCTGTTTTTAGTAGAGACGGGGTTTTGCTCTTGATCAGGCTGGTCTCGAACTCTGGACCTCAAGTTATCCTCCTGCCTCCGTCTCCCAGAGTGCTGGGATTACAGGCCTGAGCCACCGTGCCTAGACTGAATTTGTAATGAGGCACTTTCTTACACACACACACACACACACACCCTTGGGTTTACCTTGTCATTTTATTAAGTACTTATGAAAGAAAGAACACAAGTATTACAAATATTATTTCAGAAAATAGGAGGGAACAGTTTTTACATATTTTATGGGGCCAGCATTGCTATCATACCCAAACCAGACAGAGATATTACAAGAAAAGAAAACTATAGACAAGTTTCCTGTGAGAGGGACGCCGGGCAAGGCAGTCTACAAACACTCCTGACCACTTCTCCTAGAGCCCCATCAGGGCAGGGCTGGAGTTTAAACACTGGTGTAGATCCTCCGAGTTGCATAGTCCTCTAAGAGTTTCCTAAAAATCTACGATTTTTCTAAAAACCTCTCTCTAGCCACTCTTCAGAGCGAGACCTCAAAGCCAAATGAGGGGAAATCACAACATCTACACCTGTCCCCACATTGATGGTCCACTCAGCAGCCAGAGTAATCCCTTGAAATCTAAGTTTATGTCACTTCCCTGCTTAAACCTTCCAGTAAGTCCCACTGTATTTCTCAGATACCTGCCTATTCTGCTGTGGACTGAATGTTAGCACCATCCCTCCAGAAGTTATGAAACCCTAACCCCTAATGTGGTAGGTACTTGTTGCTGGAGACTTTGGGAAGCGAACAGGGTTCGATTAAGTCATGAGGGCAGAGCCCCCATGATGGGACTAGTGCGCATATGAAAAGAGAAACAGACAGGAGATCTCCCTCTGTGCATGCCCCAAGGGAAAGGCCACGTGAGCACACAACCAGGACGAGGGCCTCGCAAGACACTGGCTCCACTGGCACCCTGCTCTCAGACTACTGGCCTCCAGAACGGTGAGAAGTGTCAGTTGGTGTAAGCCACCCAGTCTGTGGTAATCTGTTATAGCAGCCTGAGCAGATGAAGACAATAATTGGTACCAGGAGTGGGATGATGCTACAGCAAATACCTAAGATGTGGAAGTGGCTTTGGAACCGCGTGATGGGTAGGGATTGAAAGATTTTTGAGGTTCATGCTAGAAAAAGCCAAGAAGATAGTTTGAAAGGCAATTCTGATGAGGGCTTATAAAGAAAAGCGGAGAGCTGAAGAGAAAGCTTCCAGCTTCTTAGAGAATACATAAATAACCTCGTATAGAATGTTGGTAGAAATATGGACACGTTCTGGGTCATCTGCCCTCATCGTGAAGAACAGCCCATGTGCGCAGCCAAATAGCTCTACAATCTAGTCCTGTAGAGTCTTCAGAAGTCTGATCATTTTCCTTCATTTCACCCCCTTTTCTCTGTTTCCTTTAATCCCAGCTGTCAGTGCGTTAATCTAATCCCATCTCTATTCTTGGCTTCTGTTGAGATTTCTGATTAGGGCCACGTTTCACACCCGCACTAACCTGCTTACCGAATGGTCGCCCAGCCCCACCTTCAGTGTTCTCTTCCGAGCATGCTTTCTCAATATTTTTACGTGCATAGGATGAGATTTTCTAAATCTTTATGTTCTGGTTTTGTTTTGCTTAGCAATTCCTATCTCTCTTCCTGCATTTTACTCTAAGCAGTCAGGAGGAACCAAGTTGCTCATTTAACACTTTGCTTAGAAATCTCCTCAGCTAAATATCCAATATAATTACTTGCAATTTCTACCTTCCACAAAACACTAAAATAGAAACACAATTTACTGTAATCCTAGCACTCTGGGAGGCCGAGGCGGATGGATCGTTTGAGCTCAGGAGTTCGAGACCAGCCTGAGCAAGAGCGAGACCCCGTCTCTACTAAAAAAATGGAAAGAAATTAGCCAAACAACTAAAATATATACAAAAATTAGCTGGGCATGGTGGCGCATGCCTGTAGTCCCAGCTACTTGAGAGGCTGAGGCAAAAGGATCACTTGAGCTCAGGAGTGTGAGGTTGCTGTGAGCTAGGCTGATGCCACGGCACTCTAGCCCAGGCAACAGAGTGAGACTCTGTCTCAAAAAAAAAAAAAAAAAAAAACAAAAAAGAAAGAAACACAATTTAGCCAAATTTTTGGCCACTTTATAACAAGGATTCCCTTTTCTCCATTGACAAATAACATGTTCCTTACTTCTGTCTTGGGCCTCATCAGAACGATGACTTTGAGGGGTTCAGCACTTCGGTGCAGGAGGTAAGGGCAGATGTGGTGGAAACAGCAAGGCAATGAGAGTTAGAAGTGGAGCCTGGGCCGGGCGCGGTGGCTCACGCCTGTAATCCTAGCACTCTGGGAGGCCGAGGCGGGTGGATTGCTCAAGGTCAGGAGTTCGAGACCAGCCTGAGCGAGACCCCGTCTCTACTAAAAATAGAACGACATTATATGGACAACTAAAAATCTATATAGAAAAAATTAGCCGGGCATAGTGGCGCATGCCTGTAGTCCCAGCTACTCGGGAGGCTGAGGCAGTAGGATCGCTTAAGCCCAGGAGTCTGAGGTTGCTGTGAGCTAAGCTGACGCCACGGCACTCACTCTAGCCTGGGCAACAAAGTGAGACTCTGTCTCAACAAAAAAAAAAAAAAAAAAAAAAAAAAAGAAGTGGAGCCTGAAGCTGGGACTGAATTGCTGCAATCTCTTGATAAAACTTTAATGGATGAGAAGTTGTTTCTTAGGGAAGAGCAAAGGCGGTGGTTTCTTGAGATGGAATCTACTCCTGGTGAAGATGCCCTGAACATGGTTAAAATGCGAACAAAGGATTTAGAATATTCCGTAAAGTTAGTTGATAAAGCAGTGGCAGGGTTTGAGACAACTGACTCCAATTTTGAGAGAAGTTCCACTGTGGGTAAAATGCTATTACACAGCATCGCATTCTACAGAGAAATCTATCATGAAAGACGGTTGCTCAATGTGGCAAACTTCACTGTTGGATTCTTTTAAGAAATTGCCACAGCGGCCCCGACTTTCAGGAGCCACCACCCTGCTCAGCCAGCAGCCATCAACACTGAGGCAAGACCGTGCACCAGCAAAAAGTTTACAACTTGTTGAAGGCTCAACTGGCCCTTAGCATTTTTTAGCAAAAAGTATTTGTAATTGAAGTATGCACGTGCTTTTAGATATGATGCTATTGCACACTGAATAGACTACAGCATAGAGGTGTAAACAGAACTTTTATATGCACTGGGAAACCAAAAATTTTGTGTGAATCACTTTATTGTGATATTCACTTTATTGTGGTGGTCTGAAACCCAAGCTAAAATGTCTCTGAGATATGCCTGTTACTATTTTAAATGCATTAGTCTCTTAAATTATGTAGACAACAAAATATGGAGATACTAACTAAAGTTACAATAATACCAGCGGATTGTTTTTTAAAAATGTATTAGACTCAAATCACATAGAAAACAAAGACTGCCATTATAGGTCACTATACAACAAAACTGGTTTTTACAGTTGCCCATGAAGTTACCTCTAGTGAGATCTTTATTTCTTCACATAGCCTGTCAGTGTCCTTTCACGTCACTGAGTTACTGTCAGTGTCCCTCGTTTCACCCTGCAGGACTCCCTTAAGCAGTTCTTGCAAGGTAGGTCTGGAGGCAACAGACTCCCTTAGCTTTTGTTTATGTGGGGATGTGAAAATTTCCCCCTCACTTTTCAAGTACAGTTTTGCCAAATGCAGGATTCTTGGTTGACAGCTTTTTTTAACACTTTCAATATATTGGCCCATTGCCTTCTAGACATCAATGTTTCTGCTGAGAACTCTGCCCGTGATCTTCCTGAGCATCTCTTGGCATGTGATGAGTCCCTTCTCTCTTGTGCTTTAAAGGTTCTTTTCCTTTGACTTTGGAAAGTTCGATTACAGGGGTCTCGGTGTGGGTCTCTTTGAGCTCATCTTACTTGGAATTTGTGGAGCTTCTTAGACATTTATGTTCATGTCTTTCATCAAAGTGGGAATTTATTTCTTCAAATATTCTCTCTGTCTCTTTCTTTCTCTCTTCCTCTGTGGTTCCCACAATGCATATGTTGCTTCACTTCCGTGTGGCCCTTGGGTTCCATTCACTTCTCTTCAATCTTTTCTTTTCCTATTTCTCAGCCTCCATCATTTCCATGGTCCTTTACATTTGCTGATTATTTCTTTTTCCTGCTCAAACCTGCCTTTGAATGAATGAATTTTTCTTTTCAGTTATTGTAATTTTCAGCTTCAGAATTTCTTTTTGGTTTCTTTTTAGGCTTTCTGTCTCTTTGTTAATATTTCCATATTTTCTTTACTGGATTTTAAATGCTTGGTGAGTAAAAACTATTAGATTTTATCTGAGTTTTCCTTGCAGAGTGTAGCACAGTGGCTTAGGTAGAGTAAGTATTAAGTGATTCCATGGAAACACAAATACATTTCTTAGAGAAGTGTAAAACATTAGGGAAATGTGATTTTTTTTCCAAAAATTCAATGTTAACTTTTCTCTAAGGATGACATATCTGTCATTCTTATCAGAATTACCTAGCAACAAATATTTATGGCAACTTTAGAGTTTAAGAATGCTTTTGCTATCTGACTTCATTTTAAGTTTCATGATAACCATATAAATAGACACTATTTTTCCAGGTTTACATTCTGTTTTATTACTGCCATCAGCATTTTGCTAGATTAGAGACATGGGTAGTCTAAATTTTTAAACGGTCTTTGAAGATATATGGTGTATACAAGACATATCTTGTATTGTAATATCACCTGTAAGAGAGTATCTCTAAGGACACTTGCAACAAGTCCTCTTGGCTCTTGGCTCCACCCTTTGGGCCTTGGTTCTGCCCTCTGGACTTTTGTCACTGCTTTCTGTGTCATCCTTACCTTTCCATGGAAAGTGGCACATGTTTGCCGCTGAGTAGTTGTATCAGTGTGTTTTCTGCCAGTAAGATTTGGGGATCTGACAACCTTCTTTCATTCTCAGCTCGCTCTTTCTTTCTCAGTCCAGTCTGACAGTGTTTCTGCTGATAGAAAAATTCTCAAGAACTTTGTGGGTCTCCCATGGTTGTTAGTGGTGTTACTTGAGTAGATAGGAGTCAGGTCCAGCAGTCTGTCTGAGATAATCCCTTGTGTGTTTTTGTCTTCTGCTGACATGGCTGAGGGGACAATGCCCTGGAGATCTGAGGGCCTCTGGTTAGATCCAGGGGATCTGTGAGCCACAATCTTAATCTCCTCAAACAGCCTTTTCTGTGACTGAATACTCTCATCTTTTGATCTTTGCGAAGATTTAGTAACAGGTTGTCCTGCCGCACACTCGGCTTCTGTTCTAGGCCACACTTCCTAAAGTAGCCTCTGAAGTTTGCCATCCTTTGCATGTGGATAGGCTGAGACTCTCCCAAACCATCCAGTTCTGCTTCTCTTTTGTTTAACGATTGATTCTGCTCTCAATCTATCCTTCTCCTCTCACATTTTACTGTGAGCAGAAAGGAAATAAAAGCCACTCTTTTAGCTGTTTACTTGGACATCTTTCCATCAAAAGATCCAAGTTTACCTTGTAAAAAGTCTGCTTTCACAGAACTATAGGGCACAATTTCACTGAGATTTTTGCCCTCTTATAACAAGGATCTCTCTTCTTCCAGTTTCCAGTAACATATTTCTTCTGAACCCCTACCAGCAGTGCCTTTAAAAATCCATATTCCTGGCCAGGCATGGTGGCTCACGCCTGTAATCCTAGCACTCTGGGAGGCTGAGGCAGGAGGATCGCTCGAGGTCAGGAGTTCGAGAGCAGCCTGAGCAAGAGCGAGACCCCGTCTCTACTAAAAATAGAAAGAAATTATCTGGACAGCTAAAAATATACGTAGAGAAAATTAGCCAGGCATGGTGGCACAAGCCTGTAGTCCCAGCTACTCGGGAGGCTGAGGCAGGAGGATCACTTAAGCCCAGGAGTTTGAGGTTGCTGTGAGCTAGGCAGACGCCATGGCACTCTAGCCTGGGTAACAGAGCTAGACTCTGTCAAAAAAAAAAAAAAAAAAATCCATATTTCTTTTATTTTTATTTATTTATTTATTTTGAGACACGGTCTCATTCTGTCACCCAGGCTAGAGTGCAGTGGGGTCACATAGCTCACTGCCACCAAAACCTCCTGGACTCAAGTGATCCTCCTGCCTTTGCCTCTGGAGTAGCTGGGACTATAAGCACGTGCCACCATGCCTGGCTAATTTTTTCTATTTTTTTGCAGAAACAGGTTGCCCAGGTTGGTCTCAGGCTCCTGGTGCAAGCCATTCTCTCAGCTTGGCCTCCCACAGTGCGGGGATTTCAGGCATGAGCCATCACACCCAGCCATAAAATTCGCATTTCTTTCCACTGTTTCTTTACCATGATTTTGGTACGTGCTAAGGCAGGTTAGGCTTTCCCCACACTGGTCCTCAGCGCCTTCTGCGCCCACACCCTCAGTCTTTAATGTGCATTTTTTTCCTAACAGTCTTTTCAAGACAATCTGGGCTTTTCTTTCTATCACGCTTCTCCAAATTCTTCCAACATCCACTCACTGCTGATTCTGAAGCCTCCTGTGCGTGTTTAGGTGTCTATTACAGCAGCCGCCACTGCCAGGGACCAGAATCCGTATTTGGTTTTTATGCAGCTATAACAAATCACTGCAAACTTAGTGGTTTAGAACAATAGGAATTTATGGTACAGTTTTGTAGGCCAGAATTTCAGGTGGGCTTGACTGGGTCCTCTGCCGAGGGGACCCCAGAAGGCTGGTGGAGTTGTGCAGAGCTGCGCTCCTCACTGGGGCTCTGGGGAAGACTCTGCTTCGGAGCCCAAGTGTGTGGCTGCATTCAGTTACTTGAGGTCGGGGTATTGAGGTCCCCCCTTCTTTGCTCGCTGTCCCCTGGGGGCTGGTGTTTGCTCCTACCGTCTGCCTGTTCTTCTTCCATGTGGCTCCCACCAGTAGCGGGAGATCAAGTATAATTTGTAGATTTTGTCACCGCTGCAATTTGGCATAAAGCGCTGTCACATATTTGACCACTGACTAGTGCTGTTGTGTTTAGGGTGTTGCAGGAGAAGCTGTTTTCCTGAGGTGGACACCCAGCGTGAAAACATGATGTCACTGGAGGCCACCGACCATGTGCTGGTGATGGAGGGCCCGGTGGAACTGAAGAGAGGCTGGAAGAGGCAGAAGCGCCACCTCTTTCTGTTCAGTGACATTCTGCTTCTGTCCAACACAAAGTATGTACATGCTCCATGCTCTCGTGATTAGCATAGAACACATTTTCACTAACAAATTGCATTTCCACCAACTCTTTCTGTAAGAAAATATAAAGTAATTTTTTCTTCTGTTTGTGCAAATGTTTTGATCATTTATTCAACAGATATTCACGGAAGTCCTGTTCTGTGCTGTGGCCTCCCAGTTGGTTTATATTGGACAGCATTGCATTGTGTGCCCGGAGCCTTTTGTGGTTTCCCGTGAATTTCAGCATTGTTTATTTCTGTGACTTTAAAAAACAAAATTAGGGGGAGCGCAGAGCGTCCTTGGCACGGAGCGCGGCGGGCCGGGGCGGGACGGGAGCGGTGCTGGAGCCGGGGCGCTGCGGGCGTCCTGGGAGCCCAAGGGCCCGGCGCGAGTGCGGGCAGCGGGGGGCGGCTGCGTCCCCTCCCCGGCCTCCGGGGCCGCGCTGAGCTCCCCGCTAGTCCCGGGCCGCCGGGGCCGAGTCTGCGCCGCCAGCGAGGGGACCTCTGCCCCACCCGCCGCCCTGGGGACGGTCCTCCTTCCGCGCGCTGCGACGTTAAGGGCAACAACGTGATCTCCCCGCGCATCCAGGAGACGCGCGGCACCACCTTCAGATGCCACCTCGCGCCGAAGGTATTGTCACTTGTCATCACTTGTTATTTCTGTATATTGGACAGCAGCCGCCCTGGCAGTGGTGAAGTGAGAGCTCCTTGTGGCTTGGATTGGTGACTAGGGTGTTGAGCACCTTTGCTTTACCTGTTGGCCAGTTTTATATCTTTTTAGGATAAATATCTATTCAGGTTGTTACTTGGGGTTGTTTGTTTTTTGTTTTTGTGAGGTTTTTTTTTTTTTTTACTACTTAATAGTGTTAGTTTCTTGGATATTTTTTATAATAATTTCTTATCAGATATAAGTTTCCCAAGTATTTTCTGGGGATCTGTAGGATGCCTAGTCATCTGGCTGGTTGTTTCCTTCGCTGTGCAGAAGTTTTCTGTGTGATGTCGTCGCACGTGTTTATTTCTGCTTTGGTTGCCAGCGATTTTGGCGTCCCATTAACAAACAAAACCATTGACAGACCACTGTTAGTGAGGTTATTCCCCAGTGTTTCCTCCCTTCCTTCCTCCCCTCCTTCCCTCCTTCCATCTCTCCCTCTCTCACTTCTCTCCTGTCCTATCCTCTCTCTTTATTTCCCAACCTGGGAGCGTAGATTCACGTTGCTGAATGTACGTTCTCCCTGTTTTCCTTTAGGGGTTTTATGGTTTCAGACGGTGTGTTTAGGTCTTCAATCCATTTAGAGTTGATTTTTGTGTATTGTGTAATATCAGGGTCCTATTTCATTCTTGCACCTGTGGGTGTCCAGTTTTCTCAAAGCCATTTATTAAACAAACTTTTTCTTCTTCATTGTGTCTTTTTGGTACCCTTTTCAAAAATGAGTTTTGTGTGTGTGTGTGTGTGTGTGTGTGTGTGTCTGGGGTTATTTTTTGGCTCCCTTTTTCCATCCATTGGTCTATGTTTCTGTTTTTCCGGTACCAGATTGTTTGGATTCCTATAGCTTTGGAATGTAAACTGAAATCAGCCAGTGTGATGCTTCCAACTTCGTCCATATTTCTCAGGATTGCTTTGGCTATTCAGGGCTTTTTGTGGTTCCATATGAATTTTAGCATTATTTATGTCTATTTCTCTTTTTAAGAAGTTTTGACACATAAGGTACATATTTACGGGGTATAGTGGGACATTTTGATACATGTATATATTATGTATGTAATGATCATATCGGGATATTTAGCATATCTATCACCTTGTACATTTATTATTTCTTTGTGGTGATATTAATAACATTCAAACTCCTCCGTTCTAGCTATTTGAGAAATACCATGCAATATTTTTAACTATTGTCACCCTACTGTGCAATGGAACACCAGAATTTATTCCTCCTTGTTGTAACTTTGTACCCATGACCAATGTCTCCCCATCCCCGCCCACCTCCCCAGCCTTGGTAACCAGTATTCCACTTTCTACTTCCACGAGATAACGTTTTTAGGTTCTACGTGAGTGAGATCACGCGGTGCTTGTCTATCTGTGCCCGGCGTGTTTCACTTAACATAATGTCCTCCAGGTTCAGCCATGTTTCCGCAAATGACAGGATTTTATTCTTTCTTACAGCTGCGTGGCATCGGGCTGTGCGTGTACACCGCATTTTCTCTACCCGTTAGGCTTATGGTGGACACTTAGGTCGATTCCGGATCTCGGCTATTGTGGACAGAGCTGCATTAAACATGCCAGTGCAGACGTCTCACTGACAGACTGATTCCATTTGCTTTGAATATGTGCCCCGTGGGGGGATTGCTATTTTTGATTGCCATTTTTGTATTTGTTGCACTTTTAATTTTTTGAGGAATCTCCATACTGTTTTCCATAATCGTTACACTAATACACATTCCCACCAAAGCGTTCCCCTTTCTCTACATCCATGCAAGCATTTGTTTGTTTTTTGATATTACTCACTGTAATTAGCCTGAGATGGGATCTCATTGTGGTTTTGATTTACATTTTCCTGATGGTTAGTGATATTGAGGATTTTTTCATATTTCATACCATTTTTCACATGGTATTCATTTGTAGGTTTTCTTCTGAGAAATATCCGTGTAGGTCTTTTGCCCATTTTTTATTGGGTTATTTGCTTTTTGGCTATTGAGTTTTTTAGTTCCTGATATATTCTCAATAGTAACCCATTGTCAGAAGCATAGTTGGCAAGTATTTTCTCTCTTTCTGTAGGGAGTCGCCTATCTCTGTTGAGTGTTTCTTTGCTGTGCAGAAGCTTTTTAGTTTCATTTAATCATGTTTGTCTCTTTTTCCTTTTGTTGCCTGTGCTTTTGAAGTCTTATCCAAAAAATCTTGACCCAGTCTCATGAAGTGTTTGCCCTATGTTTTCATTTAGTAGTTTTCTTGGGTTGGGTCTTATATTTAAGACTTCAGTTCATTTGAAGTTGATTTTTGTATATGGTGACAGGAGTCTAGTGTTACTCTTCTGCATGTGGCTATCAAATTTTCCCAGCACCATTTATTGAAGAGACTGTCCTTTTCCTAATATGTGTTCTTGGTGCCTTTGTCAAAAATCAGTTGGCTCTAGGTGCGTGGATTTTTTTTTTTCCTCTGTGTACTTTATCATGTTCCATTTGTCTCTGTGTCTGGTTTTGTGCCAGTACCATGTTTTGGTTATGGTATCTTTGTAGGTAGTGTATATTAAAGCCAAGTAGTGTGATGCTTCTGCTGTTGTTCTATTGCTCAAAATTGCTTTGGGTATTTACATTCCTTTTTATTTCCATACTGATGTAATTTGGATGTTGGGCCCCTCCAAATCCCATGTTGGAATTTGATCCTCAGTGTTGAATGCGGGGCCTGGTAGGAGGTATTTGGGTCATGGGGGGCCAATCTCTCATGAATGGGCTGGTGCTGTTCCTGTAACAGTGAGGGAGTCCTCGCTTTATTAGTTCACAGAGGAGCTGGTAGTTTATAGAGCCTGACAGCACCTCTTCCCCCTCTTGCTCCCTCTGTCACCATGTGACACTGTGACACGCCTGCTCCCCCTTCACCCCCCTCCCTGGTTGGAAGCTGCCTGAAGCCCTCACCAGAAGCAAATGCTGACTTGATGCTTCTTGTACAGGCTGCAGAACATGAGCTGAATAAATCTGTCTTTATAAATCACCGAGCTTCAGGTATTCCTTTATAACAGCACCAAATGGACTAACACACATACAGATTTTAGGGCTTTTTGTTTTATGTATATATTTTTATTTTTGCTGTGTTTTCTTTAAATTTTATGAAAGACAAAGCAAATACAGAACTTCAAAGTCGCATTTCTGCCGTCACCATGAATTACGCTTTCAATTTATGTAAAAGTTACTTTATAAAAAGCTTTAAGAGACATATCTAGTGGGTAGTTATATCAATTTTTTTCAAATCCAAATAAGAACATAGCTCAAATCTATTTAAATAAACCTAGAAATCAGAATTAAATTGATAAATGAAGTCATGTATTGAAGTGTTACCTTACATCCATTTTGGATATATTTATCACAAACTAAAAAAGTAGAAGTATAACATGTGCCAGTGTTTTTAAAAAACCATGTCCAGATGCAAATTAGTTTGAAAGTTCTTGAAAATCAGTGATGAAGCAACTCATTTGTTTTTTTTTCCACTGTTTAACCATAACTACAACAACCTTTGAAGAAACACTGCTAGTGAATTTTAGACAATAAAAACTATGAAACCATACTGTTGGCAAAGGAGACAATACAACGTAAGTTAGAAAATTCATAAATATACATTTATTCAGGAAATGCAATTACTAGCGTCCTTGATATTTCAATGATCATTCCACATTATAAAATATTCACAACATGGATTCTTTTAAGTCTACACGAAGGCATGCTGACATTCTTTTCAGATAAGCCATAACCATTTCTTCTGTTAAATGCTATAATATCCATTTTAATTGTAAACAAAGTACTTGGGCCAAATTACTTAAGTACTTGAGCAAAAAAACTTAGGAGGACAAAGATTAAAAAAAAACACACATTCATCAAATCCTAAAGGACTAGGCTGCTATAATCTAGTATTATACTAATGGATAAAGTGGCCACATTAGGACAGCACGTAATTATCGTGACAATATTCCTCATATGCAATTTTTAAACATGTTTTCTCAAATAGTAACATTTTATTTTTGTAAGTTTTAAAAGCAAAGAGGGCAGAATGATGAAAAACCTTAAAAGTTTGCATTTAAATTCCTGGTAGATATTTTAAAAAGAAAAAAAAAATAGGTAGACTGTAATTATTTCCCAAATAAGGTATGCCAGCTACCTTTTATTCCTAATGAAATTACTAAGAAATATAATCACCTATTAAGCAGCTATAATTTGAATTATTCTATTCTGATACTACCAAAGAGTCCAGTGTAATCAGATCATTTTATAATGGAGAAAACTAGTGGTTCTCGGCCCTGGGTCTCCATTAGAACTACTTGGGAAGCTTTAAAAAAAAAAAAAAAAGAGTGATTCTAATTTAGTTGTTATGAGATGAGACTCAGGTAACAATACTTTTTAAAGTTCCGCAAGGTATTCCAGTACCCACCTAAGTCTGAGAACCACTAAGTCAACCCATTTTGAAATACAAAAAAAAATATGGAAATTGTTTATAATTTATAAATCAAATACCTATCATATACTTACTGTGTGCCTAATTTTATTCATGAGTCATCCATTCATAAGATGAAGATTCCCTTCATTTCCTTACTATACTGGGCCGCTACTATACATCTTGCCACTGAATGACTGAATTTTTTTTTTATGATCAAGATTTAAAATTCTGGGATCCACTCTAAAAACTACGGTAATGAAAACAAACGGCTGCTCCTCATGCTCAACAGCAGCAAGCAGAACTACTGCATTTGGCTCCTTTAAACTATCCTTATATTAAGAATTATAAATAGGTGCAAACTCACACAAAGAACAGATTGTGGATTACTGTAGAAGGGAAAAAAATAGCTTGCTCAACTTACTAAATTGCAACACCAAAAAAGACTTAATTTGGCTGAAAGTTCTGAAACAGCTTAGACAGTGAACCAGGAAGCTCTAAGTTATAGTGAAATGCTGTTATGTCCTTAAAAGCTACTGCAGCTGTAGCTATATTAAAACAAGATTTCTTTAGAGTTTACTTACTCTGTCATGCAAGAATTCTAGCATAATAATAATATTACTGTTTGTATATGCACCAATAACTCTCTTTAATATATAAAGCTCTACAGCAAATACCTCTAATAATTATACCATTAAATTAAAATAAGTCCGTACCTCTTCTATGCTACTGTGGTCTACTACATTTTAAAAACATCAATTGATTTTGAAAATATACAATTTAACAACGTGATCCTGTCAATAACAAGCACATTTTGGAGTGGATTAAAGATACATTCAACCATGCAACCTAGGGTGCGATCCCTAAATGATAAATAACAGTGCTGATTGACTTTTAATCTGAAAGATCATTGAAAACTGGAATAATCTTCTGAGACTCACAATGCTCACAAACACGCAGAAAAGAGTGTACATTTCTATTCTTCCTGAAGGAATATGACAAAATGCCCACCTCTTTACACAGGGTCAATAATGATGCCACATTCCTTATATATTTCAATCCATTGTCTTCTTTTTAGTATCTGTCACTTAAAATTTTTTAAAAACTACAAATGTGCCTGTAAGTTGTAACTGGAAATGAACCTCAACCCTAATTTCAGCCTTCGGACCTCGGTCCCGGGCAGGCACTGACGCCGCCTGTTGGTGTAACAGTGACATCTAGTGGACAAATGAAGTAAGGTAGCTCTCAAAATTCCCATCATTATATCTGAAACATAAAGACTGCGTCTCCAAATCCAACCATTTTAGCATGAGTTCTTACTCATTTTGACAGAATCTACAGATTCTTATGAATACTCACCTCATATAATCTCTGTATATCTTAAATATATCCTTTCTTCCTATTTAATATCAATTCTTTATTGCACTTCAATTTCAGTCAAAAATAGGAAAAAAAAAAAGAAAAAAAATCAATTCTTTAAACTGAGCTAGTAAGAATATGTAACACTTGAGACTAGTGAGGTTAAAGGTATTACTTTCTCTTCCTTCTGCTGTTTCCCACCACAAAATAATTAGTTCATCTCTAGGAATGACAGGACCAAAATAAAAGAAATACTTTATATTTAAATAAAAATGAATAATGGCATTAAAAAATTTGCAATAGATGAAATCTGACCCTGTTTTATATGTAAAATTTATGGTATATGGAATATAAATAGAAAAGGATAATGCTAACAACCAAATTACGTCCTCTTGCCTCAATACTCAAATATTAAGAATACATATTTTAGCAACGATTGTCTCCTCCTCCGTGTTTAAAAACTTATAAATCAGTATAAATGCATATTCATTAAACATTACATTTAAAAGTGGAAAATGTCCACTGTGCTGGGTTATGATTTACCATTGAGTGTGTGTGTTTGTGTGTTCAAAGTGCAAAATGCAGCAGCCACGTTAACATTGATGATGTAACAAGCTACTGTAGGTGAGACTGTTACGTTTAATTTCTTGGAAAACTAAAGAAATTTCATAGGTTTAAAAAAATCGACTAACCAAAAAAAAAAAAAGGAACTAGAGAACTCTTACTTTTCAATAAGCAGCCAAAGGAAGAAAACATTTTTTCGTAAAAAAAGACTAAGAATGTAAAAGTACATTGTAGTATTTAAAAAGCTGGGACTGCAAATTAGTGCAACCTCTGTGGAAAAGAATTTGGAGATACGTCAAAGAGCTAAAAATAGAAATCCCATTTGATCCAGCAATAGCACTATTAGGCATCTACCCAAAAAAGCAAAAGCCATTCTATAATAAAGACACCTGCACCTGAATGTTTATAGCAGCACAATTCACTATTGCAAGGATGTGGAAACAGCCCAACTGCCTGTCAATTCATGAGTGCATTATTAAAATTTGGTATATGTATACAATGGAATATTACTCAATGATAAGAAACGATGGTGATCTAGCACCTCATATTTTCCTGGATTGAGCTTGAGCCCATTATCTGCAGTGAGGTATCACAAGATGGAAGGAATAGTCTACACATGTACTCGCCGTCAAATTGGCACTAACTGATCAACACTATGGTGCTCACACGGTAGTAATTTCTCCAGGGATTAGGGGGTTGGGGGGGTAAACTCACAACTAATGGACGCGGTGAGCATTGTAGAGGGGAAGGGCAAACCTCTAATCCTTGCTTGGGTGAGGCAAAGACAAAAATGTAACCAAAATGTTTACCCTCATAATATCCTGAAATAAATAAATAAATAAACACTCAAGTTCGTGCAACCAAAGTAAAAAAAGAAGATGAATAATCTGCTAGTAGGATGAACAACTTGTGAGAGAACTACTTTCCCAGTTTTTGGTCTTTTGGGTTTTGCTTTGTTTTTGTTTATTTTGGGGATCAGGTTAACAAAAATTTAGACCTTATCAGGACCCTAAAAAAAATATTTAAAAAGCATTTTGAAAAATCTGTAACAAGTTTATGACAAAATCTGTCTTTGAAAAAGGCCTATAAAAACAGCAGGTCAGAATTCCCCTCATCACCTTTGACTTTTTCTCATCGGAAAAAAAGCGTGTGCATCTCTGGAACTGTAAGTGTTGTTAAAATAGGCATATAAAAAACGGCAAAGAGAATTTCATGGGAAGTTTCTGTTTTTTACAATCCTGGGCATTGCGGCCCTCAGTAGGTGACAATAAAACTTCTCTAGCTAAGAAGCAAAACTGTATTAGGTCTGTTGCCTGGGTTGGGCTGATCTAACTTTTTCGAAGCGTGACTCCGTTTCTTCCAAGACTTTGGGTGTATGTCGAACAACGAATTTAACCTTCCCTCGAGCGGCTTTCAGCTGTTCTCCAGCTTTTTCATGCTCTTTCTCCTTCCACGCTCGCTCCATTTAACAGAAAGGAGTTGACCTCCTCGTTTGAGTCGCCCACGTCTATCAGCAATTGCATCTGGAATTATTCGAGATACGTAGACAGGAGAGTTTTTGTCCTTCGCCTCCCATAATGTTGGATCCAAGGCCGCCTTCCGTTTTTGGTAGCTCAGCAACTCGGGATGAGAATGTCCTTCGCTGGCAGCAAATGCAGCCACCGGAGCCTTTGCGTCAGCTCTCCCCGCGGGGCTGCTGCTGTCCACGGGCTCGAGCCGTGTGCATCTGCCTCTCACAGCACCGCGGAACTCACTTCGAAGGACTTTTTGTAAAGCCTGAAGTTTCTCTGGTGGCACCTCTCCACCCCTTTGCAGCTTTTCCAACAATTCAATTGCTCTACAAATACCTCGGTCCAAGTCTGGGCCACACTCACCCGTCTCCGGCTGCACAGGTTCCTCCAGCCCCCACCAGCTTCTCCCTTGAGGACTTTTTGTTTTATCTCTGGGAAGAAAGTTATTGGTATTTTTATAGTGACTGCATTGAGTCTGTAGATTACTCTGGGTAACACGAATGTTTAAAAAATATTAATTCTTCCAATCCATGAACATAGGTCCTTTTCAAGATTTTTCATAAGTGGTTTAAAGTTTTGACTGTAGAGATTGTTCAGCTCCTTGGTTAAATTCATTCCAGGTATTTGGGGCTTTCTTTGTAGTTATTGTAAACTAAATTGCTTTCTTGATATCTTTTTTGATATCTTTTTTGATAGTTTGCTATTAAAATATAAAAAATCACTGATGATTTGTGGTTTTTGTTTTTATTCTACAGCTTTACTGAACTTGCTTATCAGTTCAAATGGTTTTCTGGTGGAGTGTTTAGGGATTTCTTTATGTAAGATCATGCCATCTGTGAACAGGGACAATGTGACGTCCTCCTTACAATTTGGGTGCCCTTTATTTCTTTCTGTGTTTGTTTGTTTGTTTGTTTGTTTGTTTTGAGACAGAGTCTCACTCTGTTGCCCAGGCTAGAGTGAGTGCCGTGGCGTCAGCCTAGCTCACAGCAACCTCAGACTCCTGAGCTCAAGCGATCCTCCTGCCTCAGCCTCCCGGGTAGCTGGGACTACAGGCATTCACCACCATGCCCGGCTAATTTTTCTATATGTATTTTTAACTGTCCAGATAATTTCTTTCTATTTTTAGTAGAGACAGGATCTTGCTCTTGCTCAGGCTGGTCTCGAACTCCTGAGCTCGAGGGATCCTTCTGCCTTGGCCTCCCAGAGTGCTAGGATTATAGGCGTGAGCCACCTCGCCCGGCCCTTTATTTCTTTCTGTTGCCTAGTTACTCTGGCCAGGATTTCCAATATTATTTTGAATAAAAATAGTGAAAGTGGGCATCTTTGTCTTGTTCCAGATGTTAGAGGAAAGGCTTCCAAATTTTCCCCCTTTGGTGTGATTGGTAGCTGGGGCTTTGCCATATGTGGCCTTTGTTGTGTGTAGGTACATTCCTTCAATACCTCATTTGTTGAGAGTTTTTATCATAAAGGAGTATTGGATTTTTTTCAAAATGCTTTTTCTACATCTGTTGAAACTATCATGTGATTTTTGTCCTTTATTCTGTTAATAAGATGTATCATGTACATTGATTTGCATATGTTGAACTATCCTTGCATCCCTGGGATAAGACCCACTTGATCGTGGTAAACCATCTTGTTAATGTGCTGTTGAATTTTATTTGCTGTTATTATGTTGAGGATTTTTGCACCTATGATCATCAGGGATATTGGCCTATAGTTTCCCTTTTTTGTTTTGTCCTTGTCTGGTTTTGGTACCAGGGTAATGCTGACCTCAAAGCGCGAGTTTGGAAGAATTCCCTTCTCTACAATTCTTTTGGAACAATTTGAGAAGTATTGGCATTAATTCTTCTCTAAATGCCTGGTAGAATTCAGCAGTGAATCTTTCAGGTCTTGGGCTTTTTCCCATGGGAGACTTTTCAACACGGGATCAATCTTGTTTCTCATTATTGGTCAGATTCCTATTTCTTCATGATTCAAACTTGGTAGACTGTATGTGTCCAGGAATTTTCTCTTTTTCCTAGGTTTTCCAATTTTGGGATGATAATATCATGATAATATCTTATTATTAGATAAGATAATAATAAGATATTATTTTTCATGATAATATCTTATTATCCTTTGTATTTCTGTGGAATCTGTTGTAACATTTCATTTTTCACCTCTGATTTTTTGGAGTTCTTTTTGTAAAGTAGCTAATGGTTTTTGATTTTATTTATCTCTGCAAAAAAACAATTCATAGTTTCATGTTTTTGAAATACTTTTCTAGTCTAGTGTTTCACTTATTTCTGCTCTTTATTACTTTTTTCTTATACTAATTTTGGCTTTGGTTTGGTTTCTTTGTCTTCTGTTAACCAAACTGTGTTTGGGATTTGGGCCTTGATGGGGGTACCTGGGCACTGAGGTTTCTATTTAATATGATCACTGGTTAGGTGTCACTCACTCACAGCATGTTTAAGGACTGGCCAAATGGGACAGTTGAAAGAGTATATTGTATATTTAATAATGTTGGTTTCTAGAGGACATTTTATCATGAGCCACAGCCCCTCAGTTCCTTAGCACAGGTCATACCGTGGTGAAGTAGTCACTGCCACTGTTCAGGGCAGACATACCAGTCCCACCAAGACGGCCAGGAACTTGGGTTTGTTCCATGTGGGCATCAGCAGGTTAAGATGTCTGGGCCCGTAATAGGATGTAGGAAAGGGAGGGGAGCCACCGTGACCAGTAGATTTTTATCATAAGTGGTGCCCACTGTGGCACCAGTGGTGACATCTTAGCTTGTCACTGGTCGGCCCAGAGATTCCAGAGGGGAATGAGCAGCCAGTCGTTAGTGCTCTGGGCCCCCAGGAGTCTGTGGCTTGTGCCCCAGCGTCTCTGAGGGCTTGGCAGTGTGGTCCGTGACGTGCATCCCAGAGAGTGGGCAGTGATGGAGAGGGCAGTTGTTTCCTGGCGGAAGGAGGAGGTCCAGGAGCTGCCCGGTCCCTAGTGCAGGGACAGGGGAGGCTCCATTTCCACAGGTCTGGAAAAGGGGTCAAGGGCAACGGCAACAGCAGCACTAGCGATGCTGGGCTGTCCTGTCCACCCGGAGGGGCTCGGGACCCTTGCAGCGTCTTGCCCAGCGTGCATACTTACTGCTCAGCTAAACTGTGATGAGATGATCTGGCACTGCCAACCTGCGGAGCTGCCAGTAGAGGACGTCTGTTCCCACGATTCCTTCTCCCTGAGAGTGGGGGCAGAGGTGGCCTCCTGAATCCAGGGTGATGCCTGCGGGGTGGCGAACAATAGTGCGCGTTGAACTTCCAGCTGTCGTGGAAATAAGCCGGGCCTGTGCTTGGAGCCCGTGAGCAGCCGGTGTCTGAGCCTCTCTGGCTCCTGCTCTTTTGTGTTCTGTTCAGGCTTGTCGGACCGACCCGTGTCAGCAGTTTCTATGAACCGCAGCACTATTGCCCGGTAGGCTGGAGAGAGGAGCTCCGTAAAGGAAGACTTCCTTGGCCTCCACTCCTAAAGGCGCTTCCTCTGGGTGGCCAGTGGTGGCGGGTCTGTGCGGAATACTGCTCAGGAAAACGACAGACCCACTGCATCATGCCAATCTCACGGGGCAGAAGTCTGCCCTCCTCCAGGGTTTTCTGCCTTCCCTGTGCCTCAGCTGCAGTCACGGTAATGGAGGAGTGGCCTCTCACCAGGCTGTAAAGACAGACCCGTGGGAGCGGCCGGGTGCAGCGGCTCGCACCCGCAGTCCAGCACTGTGGGAGGCCAAGGCAGGAGGATCGCTTCAGGCCAGGAGTTTGAGACCAGCCTGGGCAACACAGCGAAATCCCGGCTCTACAAAAAAATAGGAAAATTAGCCAGGTATGGCGGTGCCTACATGTAGGAGGCTGAGGCAGGAGGATCGCTTGAGCCCAGGAGTTTGAAGGTGCAATGAGCTATGATGGTGCCACCGCACTGTAGCCCAGGTGACAGAGCAACACCCTGTCTCAGAAAAAAAAAGGAAAAACAATAGCCATTGACTTTAATATCCATGTGAGTCTGCGTACAGCCTTGAGAGGCAGAAGAACGCAAAGAAGTGAGAGGAGCAGAGAGCGAGCACTTCTCAGCCGCAGCTTGAGGCTGGCGCTCGGGGGAGCAGGAGGGCCGTGGTGCTCAGGAAGGGCAGCGTCTCTCACGCTGACCGCGGGCCTTCCAGCACCGGGCGTGGCCGCGGCTGTGTAGACCTCCACAGGGGACAGACCCCAGGGCTCTCCGCGGACACGGGGAGCCAGGAGTGGCCAGGCCGTGTGCGTGCTGATGCGGCGATTCCCAAGGTTGCTCAGAGCACTGGTTTCTCAAGATGCTCAGGTGAAAAGCTGCCTGAACCTTCTGGAAAACCACAGACTTTTCCCCTCTTGATCTTCACAAGGGACATGTGCATTTGCTGGACCAAGTTGACCTTGAGACCTTCAAAGAGAAACAAACTGTTTTCCTGAGACACTCACACTCCTGACACCAGGTTTGTCGCCACACAAAGTGACTCTCCGGCTCTCCGGTGTCCCCCAGTTCAGGTAGGGACACGAACTGCCTGCAGGGGGCGCACATCCCAGTCCCACAAGGCTGCCCCCCTTCACATGCGAATCGAACACTGCGGTCCGCGTGCTCCCCATTCTTCTGTCCAGCTGGGCTGCAAATGGGGGTTCCTGACCCCTCCTCAGGTTCCATAATTTGCTCCGATGGCTCACAGAACTCGGGGAGACCCTTTCTTCAGTTTGCCAGTTTATTGCAAAGGGTATAATAAAGGACACATGGACAGGCAGCTGAGGAGGTACCTAGGGAAAGGTCTGGAAGGCCCTGAGCACAAGAGCTTCTGTCCCCGTGAAGCTGGGGTGTGCCACCCTCCCAACACCTGGGTGTTCCCCAACCTGGAGACTCTCCGAACCCTGCAGTTTAGGGGTCACCGCACGAGCATGGTCCGTCTCCAGCCCCTCTTCCCTCCCTGGAGGACGGGGCGCGGCTGGAAGCTCCACGCTCCTAATCAGGGCTCGGCCTTTCTGGTGACCAGCCCCAGCCTGAAGCTAACCAAGAGGCACCTCGTTCGACCAGAAGATGCTCCTGTCACCCAGGAAATTCCCAAGGATTCAGGAGCTCTGCGGCAGACCTCCTGTCACCCCCATCACTCAGGAGATGACAAAGGTCTTGGGAGCTTGTGTCAGGAACTGGGGGCAGAGACCAAAATATATATGTTTCGTGTTGCACAGACGTATTTATCAAACGGCATTTAGTAATGTCCCGGGCATCTGCGCTCCACAGAACATCTTCAGGAAAGCGTTAAGTTTGTGCATCTGCAAACTTCTTAATTAGAATCTGTGTTCTAAGTAGCCCAGGAAAGTGGGTGAAATGGACTTTCTGCCTTGGTTGTCCCCCAGCAGCCCGGAACTCATTTCCTCCCTCCTCCGTCTCGGATGAAGGGACAGCCGTTTCCCCCACACAGCCCTGTACTCGCTGCCAAAATGCACTTTATGCTGCCACCCTCAGTGCCAGGTCTCTGAAGTCCCCCCACCCTCCTCCTTCCTTTCCGAGCTAACTTCCGCCGCCCACCCGTCCACTCGCCTCCCCTCCGCTCCCCTCCACCTCCCACCAACCAGCCTCTCTGCCCCCCGGCTGCTGCGTCAAGGGCCCCTCCTCTGTACTTATCTCCACCCCAACAAATAAAAGGAAACTGATGCTTCTTTGTGACTTGCTGGGTGCTGCGCACTTAAAGGAACTGAATGATTACTCGTGAGTGAATCTCCAACTCGTGTGCTTGCTCCTTGAGGACAGGTATTACATTGTCCTCGTCTTTCTAGCTCTGGCATGGTGCGAGCACATAGTAGCTGCTCAGTAAATGCATTTGTTCCACGAGCGCTTATGATGCATACAATACACACATCCAGCTCCTACCGGCTCAGGAGTCAAAATAGTAACTCCTTGGACAAATGGACTTGTATAAGAATAGAAAATGACTGGGACAGGGAAGGGGGCCCTCAGTCTAATGCGTGAAGTTTAAATACGCAAGAGATGTTCATCCTGAAGGCGTCACTCCCCATCTGCTATCTAGCTCACAAGGTTTTGCCCTGAGGCAAGAGAGGACACTCCGCCAGCCACCCCATCCTGTTCGGATCCGGATTAGGCTCCTCCTAGAGCTGTGACACCAGGCGGTCCACTTGTGCCCTGAGGGCCCGCCAGGCACCCTCCCTCAGGCCCAGTAGGGTTCCGTGCACCCCAAGCCCCTCCGGTACCCTGGTTTCTCTTTCACATGTGAGGCAGAGAAGAGGACACGGTTTCCTGCTCTGCCGAGCGGGATTTAGGGAACTGCAGACCAATTAACCCAGCAGGAGCCCTGGGAACTGCCACCCACAGTGGTTGGTTGTCTCAACTCTCATATCCATTTAAGAGACACAGTAGAACCAACCTCAAGAGGATGCCAGAAACCAGGAGGGACCCCAGAGGCCCCATCTCGGGCCTGAGCCCAGGTTGGCAGATGGCACCGGGGTGGAGCACAGGCTCTCGCCGTCCTCAGCGTCCCTCCCCCGATCTGTTAAACGGGCAGGCGCTGGAATGGTGTGGAAAGCCGTGGGCCGCCGGGAAATGCTGGTGTCATTTGCTGGTGTTAATATCCTTGTTCTGAAACCCGCTTGAGGAAGGGACAGCCCTGGGTTCCCTGAGACAACTGCAAATGAAAAACATATCAGCAGCCACCACCCACAATCCCTCATGAAAAGTCACTCAGAAAGTCAGATGCCAAGTGCTTCCCCATCGATTTGTTTTCTTTGTGTTTGTTTCTACAGAACCATCCCGCCCCGACCCCCCCTCCCCGCCCCGTCCACAAACTCGGAAGGACAGAGGAGAGTGGGGGAGGGAGGTGTGCCCGGGACACGCAGTCCAGCTCGGAAGCTTCCCAGGGTGGGCCCAGGGTTGTCGCCCAGGTACTCCACGCCATCCTGTAAGCACAGCGGTTCTCTTGACTGCCATGGAGGTGCCGCCTTCCTTTTCCACTGAATCCCTGGCAGAGACCCCGCAGCAGTTTGCACGTCCCGCCTCCTTTGAACTCGCCTTCCGGGCTGAGTGTGCCAGGCACGCACAGCAGCGTGGGCTTCTTGCACTGCTGCCACCCCTGCCGTTTGCATTCACACCAGGCCGACCTCCTCACCGTGCTGTGCACTCCGCAGGGCTTAGGGTCGTCACGCTCCAGGTGACGTGCAGGGACCATGGCTTGACCTCCTCACATTCTGTCCTGCCGCCACTGCCCACCACAGGACATGGGATTGGCTCCACTGTGCTTTGAGCTGCATGCTAGATCTTTCTGGCAGACCTGAAACACAGCTCACCGCGTACGACTGTGAGTGGCTTAGTCTGTTCCGGGCTGCTGTAACAAAATGCCTCACAGCAACAGAAATTTATTCTTCACCGTTCTGGAATCTGGGGAGTCTAAGATCAAGGCACCAAGAGATTTGGTGTCTGCAGAGAGCCCATTTCCTGGTTTGTAGACAGCTGTCTTTTCTTCACGTCCTCAGAGGGCAGAAGGAGCAAAGACGTCTTTCACAAAGGCACTAACCCCATTGACGAGGGCGCCACCCTTTCGCCACCCCTCCCCGAAGGCCCCACCTTCTCAGACCATCACCTTGGTGATTAGGTTTCTACATATGAATTTTGGAAGGGCACAAAAATTTAGACCATAGCTGTGAGGAACCTCGCAGTGGCACCCTGGTAAAGAACCAGGACCATCACTTGAGGCCAGGAGTTCGAGACCAGCCTGGGCAACATATTAATAGCAAGACCTCGTTTCTACAAAAGGCCTCTTTTGGGGAAAGGGCGTTTTCAGTTGCACAAAGGATAGTTGTATCATGTTAGGTGGAACCATGACCTTGTTATTGTCTTTATTTGGAGGTTGAGCATGGTTTAAGGAGGTGTGTGTGGGTGCCAGGTTGACAAGGGGTGGACTTGGGATGGCTAATTCTATGTCTCAGTGGGACTGGGCCACTGGATGCACAGGTCTGATTACACATTATTTCTGGGTGTGTCTGTGAGGGTATTTTCAGAAGAAATCAGCATTTAAATTGGTGGTGCAGGCAGGTATGCATGCGTTCCTGGAGAAGCTTCCATGCAGCTTGCAGGAGCCAGAATGGACAATAAGGACCCTGTCCTCCAAACACTGGGGATCTGTGCTCTGATTGCTGCTTGCTGCTTCTAATCGTGGCGGTGCAAACAAAAAGGCAGGCAGCCATTGTCGTAATCTCCACTGCCATTTTTGCAAAACCCTCCCTCCTCTAGATGAAACAATTTGCAAGAGATTTAAAGAATCAACATCTCCCCCTGCTTTATTTTTCTCTTTTACCCTTTTTAGGAGCCAGATATTTAAAAGCAACCATATGGATGGGAGAATTTAGAGAATCATGATGCATGCCCAACAGAAAGGTGTGGGCTCAGAAGAGATCTGAAAAGACCTTAAGTGTACACTGCAGACTGATCCCTCAAACAGAAACACCCTATAAAAATTTTTTACAAAGTAAGTCCTGGTAAAAGGGAGAAATCTGATCTCGATAATTACCACATTATAAGAGTCACATGTCCAGTTTTCAAGAAGATATCACAAGGCATACAAAGAAATAGGAAGACAAAGCCTGTTCAGAGAAAAATAAATAAATCAAAAGAAACCATCTCAGAGAAAGACCAGATGGAAGATTTACCAGACACATATTTTGAAACAATGTCTTAGGCCGGGCGCGGTGGCTCACGCCTGTAATCCTAGCACTCTGGGAGGCCGAGGTGGGCGGATCGTTTGAGCTCAGGAGTTCAAGACCGGCCTGAGCAAGAGCGAGACCCCATCTCTACTAAAAATAGAAAGAAATTATTTGGACAGCTAAAAATATATATAGAAAAAATTAGCCGGGCATGGTGGCGCATGCCTGTAGTCCCAGCTACTCAGGAGGCTGAGACAGGAGGATCGCTTGAGCTCAGGAGTTTGAGGTTGCTGTGAGCTAGGCTGACGCCACGGCACTCACTCTAGCCTGGGCAACAGAGTGAGACTCTGTCTCAAAAAAAAAAAAAAAAAAAGAAACAATGTCTTAAAGATGGTCAAGGAGCTAAAGGAAGATGTGGACAAAGTCAAGAAATTGATATATATGAGCAAAATGGAAATATCAAGAAAAGAGAAAACATAAAAGGGAATTAAAAAAAGAATTCTAGAGCTGTAAAGTACCACAACTTAAATGAAAAATTCAGTAAAATGATTCAAAAGCGGATTTGAGTAGGCAGAAGAAAGAATCAGTGAACTTGAAAATGGGACAATTGAAATCATAGAGTTTTAGGAACAGAAAGAAAAAAGACGGAAGAAAAGCAAACAGAGCCTGTGGGACCTGTGGGACCCCATCAGACCAACCAACATATGCATTGTGGAGTCCCAGAATGAGAAGAGAGAGAGAAAGGGGACAAGGGGCTATTTCAGGAAATGATACCCAAAGACCCCAAACTTGATGAAAGACATGAATATAAATATTTAAGAAGCTCAATGAACTCCCAGTAAACTCAAATAGATCACACCAAAGCATATAATAATAAAACTGTCAAAGGCAAAGAGAGAATCTTGAAAACAGGAAGAGAAAAGTGACTTGACACATACAAGGGCTTCTCAATCAGATTATCAGCAGATTTCTCATCAAAGACCTGCCAGAAGGCAGAGAGTTGATATATTCGAAGTTGTAAAGGAAAAAACTGTCAATGAAGAGCCCTATATCCGGCAAAACTGTCTTTCAAAAGTGAGGGAGAAATTAAGAGTTTCCTAGATAAACAAAAACCTAGGGGAGTTTGTTACCACTAGTTCTGTCCTGCAAGAAATGCTAAAGAGAGACCTGTGGATTGAAATGAAAGCACACTAAACATTAACACAGTAACTCAAAGGCATATGAACAAGTAAAGAGCTCTAGTAAAGGTAAATGGACAATTATAAAAGCCAGTTTTTTTGTTTTGTTTTGTTTTTGTTTTTACAGGTAGGCTGTCACCTAGGCTGGAGCTAGGCTGGAGTGCAGTGGTGCAAACACAGCTCACTGCAGGCTCAAACTCCTGGGCTCAAGTGATCCTCCTGCCTCAGCCTCCCAAGTAGCTGAGACTATAGGTGCACACAACCATGTCCAGATAATTTTTCTTATTTTTTTTTAAAGACAGAGTCTCACTGTGTTGCCCAGGCTGGTCTCAAACTCCTGTCCCCAAGCATTCCTTCTCCCTTGGCCTCCCAAAGTGCTGGGATTACAGGTGTGAGACACCATGCCTGTCCTATAAAAGTTAGTATCTTTTGTGAAGTTTGGTAACTTCACTTTTTGTTTTCTACATGATTTAAAAGACTAATGTTTAAAAAGAATTATTAGTCTATATTTTTGGACACACAATGTATAAGCAATGTAATTTTATGACATCAGTACTGATAGGGAGTTGGGTGCAGTGGTTCATGCCTGTAATCCCAGTGCTTTGGGAGGCTGAGGTGGGAGAATCACTTGAGGCCAGGAGTTCAAGACCAGCCTCACCAACATAGCAAGACCCCATCTCTACGAAAAAATAGAAAAAATCAGCCAGGCTTGGTGATACGTATCTGCAGTCTCAGCTACTTGGGAGGCTGAGGCAGGAAGATCGCTTAAGCACAAGATTTTTTAATTTCAAATTCCAGTTGTTCATGGTTGATGTGTAGCAAAGCAACTGACTTTTGTACATTAACCTTGCATCCTGAAACCTGCCATAATTGCTCATTAGTTCCAAGAGATGTTTTTATTGATTGTTTGGTATCGTGGACAAAGATAGTTTTCCTTCATATGACATATGATTTTTTTCTTCAGTCTGTTGCTGTGATGGATAACATTAATTGATTTTCAAATGTTGACATGTCCTTGCATACATGGAATGAATCCCACTTCATCATGGCATCTAATTATTTATACATTGTTGGATTTGATTTGCTGATATTTCTTTGCAGATCTTTGTCTCTGTGTTCATGAGAAATGTTGGTCTCCACTTTTGCTTTCTTTGTAATGTCTGTCTGGTTTTGGTATCATGGTAATTCCAGCCTCATTCAATTTGTTAGGAAGTATTCCTTCTGCTTCTATATTCCAGAAGAGCTTGTAGATAATGGATATAGTTTCTTCCTTAAATGTTTGGTAGAACTCACCCACAAAACCACATGAACCTGGTACCTTATGTTTTAGAGGGGTTTTAATTATTGATTCAATTTCTTTAATTGATATAGACCTATTCATATTATCTAATTCTTATGTGAGTTTTGATAGATTTGTCTTTCAAGGAATTGGTCTATTTCATCTGGTTATCAAATTTGTGAGCATAGAGCTATTCATCATATTCCCTTATCATCTTCTTAATGTCCATGGGACCAGTAGTGATGGCCTCTCTTTCATTTTCAATATTAGTAATTTCCCTTTTTTCTTGGTTAGCTTGGCTAGAGATTTGCCAATTTCATTGACAAGTTATATTTTCATTTTATTTGAAAATATTTTGAAATTTTACTTGAGACTTCTTCTTTAACCCACAGGTTACCTGAGAAATGTGTTGTTTAATCTCTAAGCATTTGGGGGGTTTCCAGCTATCTTTCTGTTACTGATTTCTAGTTTAATTCCGTTGTGCTTTAAGAGCAGGCGTTGCATGATTTCTGTTCCTTTAAATTTGTTAAGATGTGTTTTATGGTCCAGCATGTGGCCTATCCCGGTGAATGTTCCCTGTGAACTTGATTAAGAATGTGTATTCTGCTGTCGCTGGATGAAGTGTCAGATCTATGTCAATTAGATCTAATTTATTAATGCTGCTGTTTCAGTTTAACTTTGTCCTTATTGATTTTCTGCCTGCTGGATTTGTCCATTTCTGATAGAGGGGTGTTGAAATCTCCTGCTATAATAGGCGAATTCATCTATTTCTCCCTGAAGTTTTATCAGTTTTTGCCTCGTGTATTTTACTGGCCTGTTGTTGGCTGTGTACATATTAAATATTGTTATGTCTTCTTGGAGAATTGAGCCCATCATCAGTATATAATGCCCCTCTTTATCTGTGATAATTTTCCTTGCTCTGAAGGCTGCATCTGAAATCAATATAGCTACCATAGCTTTCGTCTCATTAGTGTTACGATAGTATACTTTTGCCATTCCTTTCCTTTTAATTTATGTGTATCTTTATATTTAAAATGGGTTTCTTATTGACAACATATTGCTAGGTCTCATTATTTTTTAACACACTCTGATAGTCTGTGTCTTGGGTGTCTTTAGGCCATTGGCATTTAAAGTGATTGTTGATATAGTTGTATAATATCTACTATATTTGTCAATGCCTTTGTTTCTTTCTCTCTTTTTTTGCCTTCCACTAAAACTGTCTTCACTAGTTTTATTTATTTATTTTTTTTTTTGAGACAGAGTCTCACTCTGTTGCCCAGGCTAGAGTGAGTGCCGTGGCGTCAGCCTAGCTCACAGCAACCTCAAACTCCTGGGCTCAAGCGATCCTCCTGCCTCAGCCTCCCGAGTAGCTGGGACTACAGGCATGCACCACCATGCCCGGCTAATTTTTTCTATATATATTTTTAGCTGTCCATATAATTTCTTTCTATTTTTAGTAGAGATGGGGTCTCGCTCTTGCTCAGGCTGGTCTCGAACTCCTGAGCTCAAACGATCCGCCCACCTCGGCCTCCCAGAGTGCTAGGATTACAGGCGTGAGCCACCGCGCCCGGCCGTGTCTTCACTAGTTTTAATCAAGCGTTTTATATTATTACTTTCACATTTTATATTAATACTTCACTTTCTCTCCTCTCTTAGCATATCCTTCCTCCTATTCCTTATACCATAGCTGTCATTCAATTCACCCATCCATCAGCTATACTTACTGAATACATGTCACTGTAATTATTTTAAACAAATTGTCACATATGTTAAGCTAATTAAGAAGAAGAATAGAAGATTTCTATTTTATCTTCATTTATTCCTTCTCTAATCTCGTCCTTTTTATGTAGATCCAAATTTTCTACATCATTTTCCTTTTCTTCTGTATAATTTAACATTTCTTGCAAAGCAGGTCTACTGATGACAAAGTCCCTCAATTTTTGTTTGTCCTAGAAATTATTTCTCCTTCTTTTTTTTTTTTTTTTTTTTTTTTTTTGAGACAGAGTCTCACTCTGTTGCCCAGGCTAGAGTGAGTGCCGTGGCGTCAGCCTAGCTCACAGCAACCTCAAACTCCTGAGCTCAAGCGATCCTCCTGTCTCAGCCTCCCGAGTAGCTGGGACTACAGGCATGCGCCACCATGCCCGGCTAATTTTTTCTATATATATTTTTAGCTGTCCATATAATTTCTTTCTATTTTTAGTAGAGGTGGGGTCTCGCTCTTGCTCAGGCTGGTCTCGAACTCCTGAGCTCAAACGATCCGCCCACCTCGGCCTCCCAGAGTGCTAGGATTACAGGCATGAGCCACCGCGCCCGGCCTCTCCTTCATTTTTGATGGAAAATTTAGCTAGATACAGGATTCTAGGTTGGTGGACTTTCCCCTTCAACTTCTCCTCCTCTTATTGCTTGCACACTTTCTGAGAAGTTTGATGTAATTTTTTTTTTAGAGACAGGGTCTTGCTATGTTGCCCAGGCTGGTCTCAAACTCCTGTCCTCAAGTGATCCTCCTGCCTTGGCCTCCCCAAGTGCTGGGATTGCAGGCGTGAGCCACCCTGTCCAGCCTCAATGTAATTCTTATACTTGCTACTCTATAGGTCAGGTGTATTTTTCCCTCTGGCTTCCTTCAAGATTTTCTCTTCATCTTTAATTTTCTACAATTTGAATAAGATATACCCTTCGTTTTGTTTTGGTTTGGTTTGGTTTTTTTGTAGATTTTTTGGTATTTATCCTGCTTGGTGTTCCCTGAACTTTCTGGATCTGTGGTTTGTTGTCTCTCATTAATTTCATAAAATTTTCGGTCATTCTTGCTTCAAATATTTCTTCTGTTGTTGTCTCTCTTCTCCTTCTGGTATTCCCATTATGCGTATATGTTACATTTTTGGTAATTGTCCCTGAATTCTTGTATATTCTGTTCTGTCTTTTCATTCGCTTTTTTTCTTTGCATTTCAGTTTTGGGCGTTTCTGTTGATATTTCTTCAAGTTGAGAACTAAAAATCCTAAGCCCCCAACCAACTGAACACACACCCTCTTGGCCAAAAGGACCCCAGAGAAACCTTAAACACTGAGTTCCTGGCCATGTTGGGACAGGAGGTTGGATATGCCTCATTATACCCCCTCCCTTTTGCAGTTTAGACACTGATGTTAAAATAGAGATCATAAGACTGGCGGAACAGACTCTTTGCAGCAATAAGATGCCAAATTATACACAAGACCTAAGGTAAAGATTAACTCATGCACCCCTATATTTAAATAATAAACTATGTTCTAACTGCCACAAGGTTTTTCTTTTTCTCCAACACCTAAATAAGCACTGGCTGGGAGATGAGCTGTATTGAAACAATTGAAGCTCATCTACCACCAGATGCTAACTGGCCCCCTTGTTCCACGAGCCATAGCTACAGCTTTGGTTGGATGAGAGATGGATTTCAGTGACTTTCTCCTATTAAGAGACCACTGACCACGGACTGATTCTGGTCAGTTTTACAGAGGCTGTGACTGGGTGACTTCATGTCCCTGCTTCACCTTCTGATGTATAGCGCCTAATTGTAATACATTTCAATGTTAAGTCTCCATCCCAACGTGGTATGCAAGTAATATACATGTTTGCTTGTCACGTGTGTGTGAGAACGCTTTTGTGAATATTCACAGCTTCTCCTGTAACCTGTGGAATATGTATGTTTAGCCAACCCGTACGCATAAAGCTCCTGCCCTGACCTCTTCTCCTTGGTAGTGCCTGCCTCTGGTTTCAGCCAGAGGCCTGCTTCCCAGCTTAAAGGTTGTAACTCTTTATGATAAATAAAATTCTCCTTTCTAAATTTATAGATCTCATGTTCTTTTGTTTTGTTTGAGACAGGGTATCACTCTGTTACCAGGCTAGAATGCAATGGCATCAGCCTAGCTCACAGCAACCTCAAACTCCTGGGCTCAAGTGATCCTCTGGCCTCAGCCTCCCCAGTAGCTGGGTTTATAGGCGTGACCCACTGCACCCTGCCTAGATCTCATATTTTTAAGTCAACAAAGTTCACCCGGTTTTTTCTTGGCCAAGTCTTAGTCTACTGATGAGCCCATCAAAGACATTCTTCATTTATGTTACAGTGTTTTGGACTTCTCACATTTTTTGATTCTTTCTTAGACTTTCCATCTCTCTGTTTTCATTACCCATCTGTTACTTCATATTGTCCACTTTTCCCATTAGAACCCTCTGCATATTAATCATAAGTTGTTTTATATTCCTGGTCTGAGAATTGCAACATCTCTGCCATATCTGACTCTATCTCTTCAAACTGTGTTTTTCACTTTTAGTATGCCTTGCAATTTTGTTTTGAAAGCTGGACCCTATGTTGTGATCAGAGCTCACTGCAGCCTCAAACATCTGGGCTCAAGCAATCCTCCCATCTCAGCCTCCCAAGTAGCTGGGACTACAGGCATGCAACCATGCTTGGCTAATTTTTAAACATTTTTTTCTAGAGACAGGGACTCGCTATGTTGCTGAGGCTGGTTTCCAACTCTTGGCCTCAAGCAATCCTCCCACCTTGGCCTCCCAAAGTGCTGGGATTACAGGTGTGAGCACTACCACATCTGGCCAGATTTTTTAACTCTCAAATTTGTCCACAGTGAACAAACAGAAAATCAACAAATCTTTTTAGATTCATTAGATCAATAACCGTTTAGGTTTTCCTACCCTGGTATTGCTTCCCACAGCAGTTTCTGCTCCAGTAAGTTGTATGTACCTGTCTGTGTCTCCAACTTTTGGAGCAGTGGTTTGCCCTGTGACCTCAAATCTAAGAAGAGTTGTTGATTTTCAGTTTGGTCAGCATTTTTTCCTATGTGGATGAGAGTGATGAGTTCCAACTTCTTTACCTGCCAGACCAGGAGACCAGAAATCCAGATGTTTTCAGTTCTAGGATTTCCATTTTCCTGGAATATTGTTTTTAAATTTTCCATGGTTTCAATCACTATAGCAATCTTTTTCTGTAGAACTTTAATATATGTATTGTAAAGTACTTTTCTGTTGATTTCATTATCGAGAATTATTTGTGGATCTGTTTCCATTGACTGAATTTTTTCTCTGGAGCATAAGACTTGCCTGTTACTTTGCATGTCTAGTACTTCATGGGCAATGCATCGTACAGACTACGGATTCTGCTGGCATTCTCTGAAGAATGATGGCTTTTGTTCTCTAGGTAGTTTAATTACTGGAAGATCATCATGAACTTGTGGAGGGTGGGCTTTAAGTCTTACTAGGATGGATATATTTTGATTTTGCCTTTAGTCCTAGGCAGATCCCTTATTTCTAGAACAGTGTTTACTCCCAAGGTGTGGCCCTTTAGGGGTGTAAGTGGAAATCGGAGGCATTTACCAAGCTTCTCTAACTTATAAATTCTAAACATTGTCTCCCCAGAAAAGACAGCAAATGAACATCTTCTCAGCTTTTTCTGCCTCCCAGCTCTTTGTCTTTCTCCCCAGAATCGTGTTCACCCGTGTGTGTGTGTGTGTGTGTGTGTGTTTGTGTATGTGTGCAGGTCAAGGTCAGCCACATACTGGAGGGGAGTGAATAGCTTCAGGCTCCTCCCCGACTGTGGCTCCAGACTCCCTGCATCTCGCCCTGTATTCCCAGCTGAAGCGCTAACCCGACTCCTCCTCCTGGAGCTGATAACCTATGTCTTTCCGTCTGAGACCTGGCTGGCTGGAGAGAGAGCCCTTGGGGGGAAATAGCTTTTCTTCCAAGAACCCCCTCCCCTCCTGCTTTTCGTCCCTCTCCCGTGCCTTCAGACACATGGTCCCCCCTTTCTATTTTGTCCACATTTCACAATGCACGATGATTCTGCAATTATTGGAACCTTTTGATTTTTGAACCTGTAACTGTATCACCTATCCAAAGAGTGAACTATTAAAACGAAAACAAGCAAAGAGAAGGAAATATTAAGACCCGCTGTAAAGGCAGACAGTTCTTTGACGTTATGGTCAGAGGGTGCCTTTGGAGCGTCGCAGGTGCAGGGCGGCCGCAGACCCCACCCCCGCGCGCCCAGGCCCCGCCCCTGCCTCTAGCCCCACCCCTCGCTCCCAGGCCCCGCCCCTGCCTCCAGCCCCACCCCCGCGCGCCCAGGCCCCGCCCCTGCATCCAGCCCCACCCCTCGCTCCCAGGCCCCGCCCCTGCATCCAGCCCCACCCCTCGCGCCCAGGCCCCGCCCCTGACTCCAGCCCCACCCCCGCGCGCCCAGGCCCCGCCCCTGCCTCCAGCCCCACCCCTCGCTCCCAGGCCCCGCCCCTGCTTCCAGCCCCGCACGGCCCCTTGCGCGCCTAGGCTCCAACCCCCGCCCATAGGTCGCGCCCGTTTCCATGGCGACGCGGCGCCAGGCCGGGGCGGCCCGGCCACCGAGCGGGCGTGCAGCGGCGGCGGCGACATGAGCGGGGCGGCAGTGGCAGCCGGGGTAAGGCCCCCCAGCTCGACGACCCCGGGCTCCCGAGGCGCGTCGCGCCCGCGCCAGCGCCAGCCCACGGGCCTCGCGCTGCCGGGGCCGCACCCCGCGCAGCCGGGACACAGCGACGCGCAGAAGCGGATCGTGGACCTGGAGAAGAGCCTGCAGTTCCTGCAGCAGCAGCACTCGGAGACGCTGGTCAAGCTCCACGAGGAGATCGAGTACCTGAAGCGGGAGAACAAGGGTGAGTCGGGGCGCCCGGACCGCGCCGGCCGGAGGACGCGGGCGGCAAGCCCCGCGCCGAGCCTGCCGCACTGCTCTCCCGCCCGGCACGGAGACCGGGTGGTCGCGGGCGCTGCCCTCCCTGTCGCCCGTCCCGCTGGGCAGTGTCCCTTGGGACGTTCGGCCGCCAGCCCTCTCTCGGCAGGGTCAGGCCCACCCGTTATTAAGAAACTTAGAGAAGTAAGAGGGACCCGAGAACCGGCGAGGGCGCGGCTCGGAGAGTTCCTCCCATAGACACGAGCGGACAGTGGCCCGGCCCCTGCGCCCTGTGTCCACACCGCCGGGCCTCCCTCGCTTACGCCCCTCGCTCCTCACCCCTGGGCCCCCCGAAACCTGCCGCGATGTGACCGCGCCTCACTCCGGCCTCAGCTTCAGCTAGAGCTCCTCCGCCGGCGCTGTGGCTGCTGCCTCAGTTTCTCCCCGCCCCCTCTAGTGCTGCCTCACCTGAGTGCCAGTATCCCTTCACTGGGCATCCGCTATGCGGGGACCCCTGCCCGGGCCCAGGCTGGAGTTGGCCAGCCGGGTCCCCCAGACGCCACTTGATTAGTACACTGACTGCATTTGCTCCTGTGGCCCTCCCAACTCACCTCTGCACCCCTGGAGCCAGGCCTGGGGGCGCCCTGTAGTCTCAGCCGTGGGGCAGGGGAGGACAGGCCGAGTGCTTCGAGGGGAAGCCGCCAGCCGTGTTCCTGTCCTGGGGGCCCAAGGCTAAGGCGCGCTGGAGAAAGCAAGCAGGACTCAAGGGGCGGGGACATGGACCAAGCCTCTCTGAGTGGCTATGGCTTTGCTTTGAAAGTGACAAGGACAGCATGTGCTTTGCTTTCAGATCTCCACTACAAGCTCATAATGAATCAGAGGCCACAGAAGAAAGGTGAGCCGGAGGCCCTTCGGCGCCCCCTGGGAAGTCCCCCCATGCAGAGCAGCAACCCCCCACACTGTCCGTGCCCACCCGGCTGCACTGGCGCCCCGTGCCAACCCAGCGGGGATGGGTTTGCGGGACCTGGACAGATGCTGTTGTCCCCCAGCCATGGCTGGGTAACTTTATGCACCCAAGCACAGCAGGTGCTGCACTCAGTGAGCTCAAGGCCTGAGACCTGTGCGGCTGGGAGGAGGGGGCGGAGCAGAGCACCTGGGGGGGCGGGGGCGCTGCCAGACCCCGCCCCCCGCCCCGCATCTGAACAGAGCTCCTGGAACAGCCCCTGCCCTCCTGGGTCTCACTCCCCTGCTGGGTGCTCTCACTCGACAGCTGCTACAGTGGCTCCAGGTGCCCCAGCCCTGTGCCTCTGAGTCCTTACACCCCGAGCCAGGTTGCTCTGGGCATACTCCTACCTATAGATCCATAGATCGATAGATCGTTTCCTGCCACCTCCTCAGCAACCACGGGCTGGGGTGGGGAAGGAAGCAGAGACTCCGAGACCTGCAGCCACTTGTCCAAGGCACTTCCTCATCCTGATGACGGTGGCTCCCTGCCCAGCCCAGGGACACCGGTTGGGTTCTTGGGCATCACCTCTGGGCCTAGGTCTGACTTCCAGGGTCCTGACTGGCGAACAGGGCCGGCCTGGGTGGTGCTCAGAGCTCTCTTCCTGGGGTACACGCAGAGAATGGGGGGGGAGGACCCTTCTCCAGTGGGTGTGGCAGCTCAGTGAGCTGTTCTGAGCAAAGAGTGTCCCAAGTTAGTGGTCCCAGCCCTGCAGTGCCTGGGGACCCTGTTGGGACACCGGAAAAAGTCACGCTCATTCAGGACCTGCTGCTACACTGGTCCCAAGCCCCCTGCTTTCTGAGTGGCCCCTCAGGAAACTACCTTTCTGGTGGCCTCTGTTCTCGGAGTCTGGGGCTGCCTCAACAGTGTGTGGGGTAGAGCAGGGAGGACACAGCCCTGCCGGGCTGAGGGGGGCTCTGCACCAGTGCCCGGGCCCTGCAGAGCCGCCAGCTGGCCCGCGTGCTCCCCCACAGGCAGCCTCTCCACTTCCAGCTTCCACTCCGCCAAGTCCATGTCGAACTCGACAGTGTCAGGTGAGCGGGCATCCTCCCCTGCTGGGGTCCCAGGCCTGGGTGGCCAAGGGTGCTGACCAGGGGGCTAAAAGCTGCTGCTGGGCAGACCGACAGGTGGGTTCTGTGGGGTCAAAGGGTGAAGGGGTGGCTGAAGGGAGGCAAGGGATGCCCAGGTGCCTGCAAGCTGATGCCGGGGCAGGGCTGGGTGGGCTGGGACAGGGCTGTGGGCGGGCAGGAGGGAGGCCCTAAGGTGAGGCTATGAAAGCAGGACAGGGCTGGCTGTCAATGTGGGGTAGCAAGGCCCGGGGCAGACCCTCCCTGGGGCAGGGCAGCAGGCAGTCAGGCGGCGGGGGGGCGCTGAGTGCCCACTGAGCCTCCAGGGTGGTCTCCTAGGGAGAAGGATGTGTGCCAGCTGCCCCCAAGCAGGCAGGATACAGGCAGCATGGCCCTGCCCACGTGGCCCTGGGCTTGTGGCATCTTTTGCAGAGCAAGCTTGAGCCTCTTCTCCCCACCCTGCCTTCCCCAAGAAGCCCAGCATCCTCACCAGTGGCGGCCCCACCTTCCCTGTGCAGGGCCCGGTGGGCGATGGGCCTGGTCCTTGGAGAGTGAACCAGGGCAGGCCGGGTCCCAGGCCTCTCACGCAGGTTCATTGTACCCACAATGGGCGTCGGCTTCCACCACCGACTGAGCATGCAGCAGGCGCCACCCCGGGCCGCACCCTCGCAAGCCCAGGGAAGGGGTTGCTTGGGCCACACAGCCAGTCCTGGGGACTTGGGGACTTGGACAGCACTTCTGATGTCTGTGGTGACTGGCCCCGTTGGGTCTGACCTGCAGCCAACTCTCAAGGCAAGGTCAGGCCTCTGCCCAGTTCCTTCAAGAAGCAAGACTCCAAGGCAGACCTGGAGGAGGAGCCCGGAGGCAAGCCGGACAGAGCTCCTGGGGCGCAGAGGCAGGCCAGGTAAGGCTCACGCGCACCCTGAAGCCAGGCCTGCATTCCAGTCCCGCCCTGGCGTCTTGCCAGCTGCTTTGCCCTTTGCTCCACGGGCCTGTTTCCGACGTGACCGACGTGACTGAGGCTCGTGAAAGCTGCGACTGCCAGGCTCCACCCATCTGGTGGGCACTGTCTTCCTCCCCTCCCCTAGAAGTGTGCTGACCTGAGCCCCTAAACCACTTTCTCAGAGAAAAGAAACAAAAAGTAATCTTTTTCACCAAGAAAACAGTGAGTCAGGCTCCTGGGCCTGCAGCTCCCAGCTGCACCTGCCTTTGGAAGGCACTGGTCCAGCAAGACAGCCAGGCCAGGCGCTGGTGACCCCCGAGCTTCCGAGAATTGCCCTGGGACACCATAGAGTGCACACTTTGGGTAGGACATGGAGCAGGACAGGCATAGCCCTAGGATTCCCCCGAGACCAGCCTGAGATGCTTGAGGTCCAAGGGCAGCCTGGCAGCTAGCTGCTCACCCTCTGAGCCACATCTGACCCTCAGTGGACCTTCAGAGGGAACAAAGGGATGGGTGGGCCCAGGTCACAGCTGGCCCCAACAACACCCACCTAGTGCCCAGAGCACCCTCGTCAGCAGGAGAAGGGAGCCCGGCCCTCTTCCCCACACCGGCCCCACACTGGCCTGGGGAGGGGTGCTGGGTGGGTGATTAGGCCAGTCGAGGCAGGTCACCTCTGGGCTGCTGCAATGACTGTTTCAGAAATGAGGAAGTGGACACCTTTAACTCAGGGGTCACCTGGGCAGCAGGCAGCCAGCACAGGGGCAGGCAGGCAGCAGGGGCACCCCCCTCGATGAGCCTGCCCCCGCGCCTGCGCAAGCCCACCACGCTTCAGCAATGCGAGGTGGTCATCCGCCAGCTGTGGAACGCCAACCTTCTGCAGGCCCAAGAGGTGAGGCCCCGGGCAGAGGTGGCCCTGAGAGGCCCGGCACCTCCGCAGGTGCGCCTCCATCTCCCCTCCCCTGCCTTTCAGCTGCAGCACCTCAAGTCCCTCCTGGAGGAGAGCCAGAGGCACAAGGCTGCCCCTGAGGAGGCCAGGCTGACTTCTCCCAAGTGAGTGCCCCAGCACCCCACCCCACCTGTCCCAGCAGGGCCTGTCCAGGGCTCACTGTGACCCTTCCTTCACCCAGGGACCAGGAGGCCATGCCCCTCCCCAAGGTCTCCAGCAAGAACCTCTCTAAGAAATGGTGAGTACCCCGCATGGGGAATGGGGTGGCTCCTACAGCCCAGTGCTGGCAGGGAGTGGGGCTCAGAGCAGAGCCGGCCACGGCCTCGCTGGGCCCAGTTAGGGCAGGGTTGGGCCCCATCCGAGTCCCCACTTCTGAACCAGCTCGAGGTGACCCTGCCTCTACTGCCACAGCCTGGTTCTGAGCCCGACGCCCGTGGCAGAGCGCTCTATCCTGCCTGCACTGAAGCAGACGCTGAAGAGCAACTTTGCCGAGCGGCAGAAGAGGCTGCAGGTGATGCAGAACCGGCGCCTGCACCGCTCGGTGTTCTGAGCCCGCCTGGCACCTGCCATTGGCCGGGCCTGGGACCTGCAGCCGAAGAGACGAGCCCCCTCCACACAGCACTTCCAGAGGATTCTGATGCTTTTAAGCCAAGCTAAACTCCAAGATATACAAAACTCATGACAGATAAAGTACTTGACCTCCAAACTGAAGAACTGTTATTTTCTTGCTATTATTTTGCTATTCTGCATTTACTCAAAAGCACATTACCCTCCTGTTGAAGACTGAAAATAAAGCTATTTCTCTCCAAGCTGTGTCTCCTTCCTCACTGGCTACCCAGTGTTGCTTCCCAGCCCTTGGTCCTTACGCTGGCTCCCTGCTAGTCTGGACGGGAGCTGCCCGGGCAGCGGCTCTTGCTCATCCCAGGACCTAGCAGCCGCCTGGGATGAGAAGCCTTGGCAAAGCCACACATGCCCTGCCTGGAGGCGGGTGGCTTTCCTGGGCCACTGGCTGGGCTGGGAGCTGCCTCCTAGGAACATGGTCACTCTGGGTCTCCTGCCCAGACTGGCCACTCCTGGGGGCAAGACGCTGTCCTCTCCTGCCCTGACACTCAACACTGCTGACGAGGGGTCTGGCGGAACCAGCCTTCCTCCGTGGAGCACCACGGCAAAGGGAGAACTGTCATCTCCAGAATGCTGTGTCCACCCGGCCCACCCTGTCACCAGAGCAGCTATGTCCACTGTCTGGGGGTGGCCAACTCAGTGCCCACTTGCCTGGGTAGCACAGTCCTCCAGTCCCGGGGCCCCATGTCCTTGGCACTAGTCTCGGCCTCTTCCTGCTTTGGGGAGCAGGAACTGTGCCGGGAACCTGGGGCATGGGCCAGGCTGAGGAATGGGACAGTGTGTCAGGGAAGGGGAGCAGAGGTCTGGGGTGTCCAGGGCCAGACTGGATACTGCCACCTCCAAAGTTGACAGCATCCCTGACAGGGCTGTAGGCCCCAGATCCATGGAGAAGAGGACGCAGTGTTGAACTCCTGACCAACACAGGAATAATAAATTTATTATAAGAACCACAGACAATGGGGTAGTGCACATAAAAAGGGGAGCCTCTGGTGACCAGAGGGCTGCTGGCCGCTGCCCAGAGGCAGGCGACACAGGGCGGCGCTGCCCTGCCCCAGGGCCCCGTCCCAGCTGGGAGCCCAGCCCTGGAGTGGCGCAGAGCCGAGGAAGCTCTGAGGATATGGGTCCCGAGGACATCGCTCTTCATCCTTCACAGCAGGACACGGTACCCGGAGCCAGGAGTGGCACAGGGGTGCCAGGGACGGGGTCCTGATGCCCCTCTCCCGGGCTACCCACAGTGCTGAGCAGGAACACCACGAGGTCTAAGGCCAAGCTGGTGGCCAGGAACAGGCAGCCGCCTGCAGGCCCCTCCCTTCGAGACGCAGCCCACGCCCCAGACCAGGAGCCCCCGTGCAAAAGCGGTGCAGCCTGAACCCAAAGCCGCAATCAGAGAACTGTGTGTCCTAAGGGTTTCCTGTGTCCTCCACGTTCTCCTATAGAAACGAGTGGAAGCGTGTTCTAGCACACACACAAGACGCTCTGACAAGACCCTGAGTTCTCCCTCGTGCTGCTGAGAGCGGACCTGGACCTGGGCCCAGAGCCCGGAAAGGCCGAGAGAGCAGCCCGAGGGTCTGACTCCCTGGAGAAAGTCGTGTGAAGAACCTTCTCTAAGAAGACAGCCACCGCCCCCCAGCCAGCTCCACAGCTGCCTGTCCCAGGTCTGAGCAGTGTGGGAATTTCGTTCGGCAGGTCCCCGAGGCAGAAAATAAAAGCAGAAAGCTAATCTAAACCAGGCTCCCTAAGGAAGCCGACACCTAGAAACGTCCAACAGGAAGGGTGTGTCCACGGCCCAGCGAGGCTGCTGGCTGTCCCTGCAGTCCCAGCTAGGCGGCCGAGAGGCAGGCCTGGTGGACGCTCTGGGCCCAGGTGTTGAGCAGGGCCGTGACCGAGTGCTTGTCGGGGAGCTGCAGCAGCCTCGCGGTCATGCGCCGGTGCACCGACTGCAGGAAGGGGTTGGCGTCTGCAACAGAGCGGCAGGCAGTGAGCGCCGGCCCGCACCCACCCACACCGCAGCTCCCTGGGAAGGGCAGCCTCGGGCGTGGGCCGGCGTGCCGGGATGCTGCCTCCTGCGCACCGCCCGGCAGGCCTGGCTCTCTTCCCACCGTCATCAGTGAAGAACTGCAATGGGAACTGGAGCCAGAGCCCAGGGCTTTCCCTCTGTGACACCCTTGGGGACCCAGTCCTGGCACTGCTGTGTGCCAGCTCTGAGCCTCAGGGGAACTGTCCCCTGCCAATAGAGCCATATCGCCCAGATGGGTCCCCATTAGCCCAAGTTCTGGCAGTGTCTGCCCCCCGGCACCCGCACCCGCCAAGAACCACAGTGGCCACTGTGGGCAGCTGGGTCCGTCCTTGAGCCACGGGCCCGCTTACCCCTCACCCACTGAACACAGCAGCCCTGGACAGTTGAGCGGCCATGGGATGGAGGGGTGAAGGGACATGTAGGGGCAGAGACCCTTCTCCCTCCAGGTGACCACTGAGCACCGTGTGCTGAGAGGGGAGCCTCAGCTGGGAGTGGGAGGGGCACCAGGCGGTCTCGGGGAAGCCCTCCTGCCTGGCCCTCAGAGGGCTCCCCCAGGTTCACCCACCGTACTGCCACTGCCGGTCGATCCACAGCGGGCTCTGGGCGGGGTAGTCGGCAGGCACGCTGAGCTCCAGTGGTGGCACACTCGGGAGGTCCTTGTCATCTGCAATACACAAGGCTGTACCTCTGACCTAGATAAGCCCCAGCCTGCCCTGCCCCGGAACAGGACACTCACACCTGGAAGGTTCTGGTCAGGCTTGCTGCAAGACCTGTAGGTCCCTCCGACTCCCAGGTTTCCAACATTGGAACCTGGCGTGCCCTGTGTAGATGGGTACCGAGGTCCTGCCCACTGTCTCCCAGCTGTGCTCAGGGTCTGGGGGCTGGGGCACGGCCAGGCCACCCTGGGCCAGGTGTGTGTGAGGATGGAGACGTGAGGGCAGCCGGGCAGCCGGGCAGCCTGCTGGGGCATGCGGGCAGAGGCAGGCTCTGGGGGCTCTGCCCTCTGGCTGGGCGGCAGAGCCCCGGAGCTGCAGTTCAGGGCCTGCTGCCCTCCCAGGACACTCACCGAGCTTGCATATCAGGTGCACGGTGCCGTTGTTGCTGCAGTGAGAAGGGTCCAAGTTCACCAGGAACTTGGGGTCCAGCCTGGCTACCTCCCCCTGGAGCACGTTGGGGATGCTCTGCCGCTCATCCTCCTCAAGCTTGCGCTTCCGGGTGCAGACCACCGGGGCCCTGAGGAGGCGGCGTGGTGACCACACCGGCCACACGCGGCCCATGGCCACTGCCCTCCGCAAGGCCCTGCCCCGGCCATACGTACGTGATGGGTGGGCCGTGGATGGCGGTCATGGCCGGCACAAACGTGCGGTACAGGGAATGGTTAAAGACGGGTGAGCGGATGTTGGCCAGGACGGCATCCAGGAGTGGCTGGCACAGGTACTGCTGTTTGGTCGGTGGCACTGGGGGTGGTGGGGGTGTGGGCTGGAGAGGGGACAGGCGGGGTCAGCAGCCAGCCTGGGGCTCCAGGGTGTACTTGCTCTCGGGAGCCTTCCTGCCCCCAAGGCCCTCACCCTCACTCACAGATTCCTGAAGCTTTTCCCACAACGTCCGCCCCTGTGCAGACAGCGCTGGCTGACCCTGGACGCAAGTCCCTGCCCCCCAGGGCCACAGGCAGAGGGTGGTTTCTCCCAGGTTCCCAGCCCCACAGCACAGCCAGCCAGGAAGGCTCCCCCCTAGCTTGTGCTGCCAGGTACCAGGTGTGAGCCCTGACCGCCCCAGAGCTGCCCGACGCTCCACACACCACTGCCATGTCGTTCTTCAGTTTCTCCAGGGCAATCTCACATTTCTGCAGGGTCTTCAGGGGACACCTACGGGGAGAGGGGTCGTGGGCTAGCCCTAGTGTTGGAGGGCTGGGGCAGCTGGTGGCTCCTGGGCTCGGATCCCAACCACTGCCCACCTGGCCTCCCCAGGGCCTCAGCCCTCGGAAACCTCTGCAGGAACCCTTGCCGGGCAGCCAGCTATCCCCAGACCCAGAGTCTAAGGCAAAGGCGATCCTCACCCCTAGGAGCTGACCGTTCCTGGCTGGCAGAACAATGGGAGGGACAGGGGCCAGGTCCCGGCCAGGCTGGGAAGGCCCGTCTAGAATTCTAGGCCCGTCCCTGCCCTCCTTGGCCCTAAAATCCCAATGAAGAATCAATCCAAGAGGGCCTAGATGGCCGTCTGGCTTCCAAACCCCCAGTTGGCAGTGACTGGCACTCTACCCAGATAAGCAGAACAGGGACACCCTTCTAGAAGGGGAGCACAGCCTGAGTCCAGGCGGTGAGATGAGGGAGGCAGCACGAAGGTGCTGCCTGAGTGCCGGTGCCCGTGGCCGGCACCCGTGGCCGGCACACCGCCTTCCGCGTGCTTCTCACCAGCACCGCCTTTCACTCCCACGACCGGCACACGCGAGCTGCAAATGGGGTGCCTGAGACACGGCCGCCTGCCCAGTCGCCCGCAAGCTGGGCCAGGACGGAAGGTCAGACTCAGGCCCAGCGCGGCCAGCTGAAGGTGAGGCTACTGCCAGCCGGGACTTGGCCACTGGCTCGGTAAGGCCTGGCTGTGGCAGCTGCAGGTGGGAGCGCGAGGGCCACGCAACGGCCGAGCGTAGGCGAAGGCTGGGCGCGGGCCGAGGTGAGTCCAGGCTGGAAGCCGCAGTGCACACACAGCAGTGGAGCTGCTTGGGCACCTTCACTAAATCCACATCGTCACCAAGAGCCCATCACGGCTGGGCCGGCCACGCCCTTGGGGACCCTCTGTGGGCGCAACACTGTCTTTCCCCAGGGATCTGGGGCAAAGCTCACCGCTTAGAGGGGTCTGTCAGAATGTCCAGAAGGCTCTTCATCTTGCTCAGGTCCTTTTTTCTGTCTGGGACAGAAAAGGGGACACTAAGATGCAGCCCTGGGGCGTGCGGCCCCCGCCCTGCCCCAGCCCAGGGCCCCACCTTCATTCTTGTCGATCTTGTTGATCATGCGGCGCAGGGGCTCGATGTACTTGGACAGCTGCTTCAGCTTGTCCAGGTACTGCTGCTCCTCGGCCTGGCTGGAACCGGCCGGGCTCATGACGGAGCTGGGGTTCACTGCGGGACACAGTGGGCCAAGCCGCGGCCCCAGACCCTCAGGCGAGGCCCTCAGGCTTGAGGGCCCCCGAGCCCGAGCGCCTGGTGCAGGCTGAGGCCTTGCGAAGGTGGGAGCGACACTCAGCACCTCAGCCTGCCAGCCAGCCGTGTGCGGGTCACATGATGGGGATCTGGGCCTTGGGCCCCGCCCACTCCCGCCCCAGGCCCGACTTACCAGGGGTGTTTAAAGGTCCAGGTGAGGGGACACTGAAGTTCTGTGGGGTGCGCGCTGTCACTGGACTCTGGGAGGGCTGCGGTGAGGGGCTGGGCAGGAAGCTACTGGGGGACGGGGCAGGGCCGGAGCTGCAGCCAAGGGGAAGGAAGCACGTCTGAGTGGGGGCCAGGCAAGGCCCCCCTGAGGGCCAGGCGGGGAGGGGCGCCCCCGGCCAGGCCTACCTGACGTTGGAGTTGGGCTGCGAGCCAGGCTGGCCGGGCTGCGGGGACGGCTGGGGGGGAGGGGGCATCGACTGCGGGGTCTGCACCTGCTGGCCCGGCGACGGCGAGGACAGCATGGGGAGGCTGCTCTGGCCGACCTGGAAGCGGAGGGGCTCAGCCGGCGCACTGCCACACGCCCGCCCGCCTCCATGCCACCTGCCCAGCGCACGTGCAGGCCCTTCCTCCCTCTGGCCTCCCCACACACCGTCTTCTTCCAGATGCCGCCAGGATAGGCACACGCCTCCACCCCTGACACACAGCACACAGTGACCCGGCGGCTGGCAGGAGGGCCAGGGGGCAGCCCTAGCTCCCAGTGGCGTAGGGGCATGAGGAGAGGGGCTGCTGGGCAGGGACAGGCCATGGTGTGGGAGTGGGAGGGCAGCCTGGAGAGGCAAAGGCCTCGGCAGGCACTAGCCCAGCCTGCCCTGCCACACCCTGACTGGCCTGTGATGCTCTCCCCTGCGGGTCAGTAAGGACCCTGCTCTGCTGACTGGCGGGACTGTCTTCCCCCTTCTACCAGCCCCACAGGCCCCAAGGCTGACTACACCAAGGACAAGCCCAACAGCGAGGCCATCTGTTATGTCAGACATGTTCAGGTGGCCTGGCCACACCCAACCAGCTGCAGGGCTGGTCTCACACTGTGTCCCACCTGCCTGGACCTGCTTAACTGGAGCAAGGTGGCCCAAGGAGCCACATGCACACCATGCACACGCCGGCTGGCGCTGGCGTCGGCCCTTGTCAGTGCCAGCGACGCTGGGCTCAGGGCCTGGTTTTACGCACAGGCAGGTGTGTGCACCTTGAATCCGCAGAGGCCCCATCCCTGCCTGCACAGTGGGGCTGCTCTCTGCTCCCCAGTTGTCAGGTAGGGGATGACGCAATGGGGTCAACCGCACCACTGTCCACACCAGGGACAGTGAACTCCAAGGGATGACACCAGCACAAATTGCCCAAAGATCAAGGACAAGGATGTGTGAAACACCCACACTTTCCAGGGGAGAAGCACAAGGTGGCAGTTCTGGATGGGGAGGACAGCTGCCTACTGGCCCAGGGTGCCCCAAAAAGATCCCTAGCAGAGAGGACTTCCTCACCCAGTGCTGTGACGACAGCGTGAAGGCCCGGACCCTCACCAAACTGGGGCCACCCTGAAGGCCCTGCTAGCTTCGGAGGTCCTCAAGGGTCCACAGTGGCATCTCCTACACCCTAGTTGAACCCCTGCACAGCCTGCATCCTGGGAGCCCAGTCCACACCCCTCCCGGCTCCCAGACTGTCCAGTTCTGCAGACTGACCGCTGCCGGTCTGGAGGCACAGCTCCTGCCGCCCCCCCCACGCGCCTCCGCCACGGCTGGGAGCTCTGGGCTAGGACTGCTCTCGGTTGCTGCTTTCTTAGCTCCTTGAACTGGGGACCAGGCCCAGATCCCACCAAGGAGATAGGACACTTGTCATCTCCGCCCCTACCCCACGCAGGGGAGGGCACGGCCGTTCCCTCAGCACCACCTAGACCAAGCTCCTGGAGTGAAATGCCATGTCTCTTCTGCCTGTTCCCACTGGGTGTGCCCAACAGGGCTGCTCGGGACGCTGGGTGCAGGCTGCTCCCAGGGCCGCATGCTCTGGGGGGACGAGGGCACCAAGGCACAGGGTGCCAGCCACAGCATGGCGCTTCTAGCACAGTGGGGTCAGAGGCCCTATCCCAAAGCCGCTGGCCCAGTGGGATGTCCACGGGCTGTTCCCATGACTGTGACCAAAACACTCCCACCAAGGAGAGGAGGGGCAAGAGCATGGAGCTCAGGCCTTGGCTGCCAGGCCTGGTCTCTGCCACATGGAGTCAAATGGTGCGAGGTGAATTGTGCTGCTGTCAGCAAGGCCAGAAGTGGGGACTGCTGTGACTGCATTTGCAGACTGCTGAGTTGCAGAAGAGCACAGGCTTCTCCAACGCAGATCCGCGCATTCACGCTGCTGGACGCACTGTGAGTGCCGCGGGGCCAGGGCTGGTGGCATGTCCTACACACTAGAAAGCATGCTCCAGAACCAGCCCTGGCACTAACTAAATCCCAGGACCAGAAAGTTTCCCACAGAAAACCACAGACGGTGCCAAGGAGTGGGAGGCTAAGGCTCCCTGGGACCCCGTGCCCAGCCAGCCCAGCCCTGTTGGGAACGGCCCTCCCTGTGGTGGGTTCCCTCCTAAAAGCCCTGTCCCCACGTGCCCAGGAGCCCCCGCCCTCACTCTCCCTTCCCTAACTCATACCCCGATCTGCTGCCGCCCTCCACCTGCATCCCAGAGGCTGCCTCGCAGCTCACCCTCTTCCTGCCCGAAGGTCAACACTCCTCACCTTGCCTCCCCCTGACTGCCTGGGCCCCACCCCCACCTGCCCCGGGAGGTGCTCAGCCTCTGCCTGGGCAGAGCCCTTTCGGGGAGACAGTCCCCTCCTGTCCGCAGCCTGGCACGCAGTGCTCCTCTGAGGGCAGCGAGGCACCCACAGGGTGGCAGGGCTGGGTGGAGGCCGCCACAGTGGGGAAGGCTGCTGCACAGTCCACGCTCCCCGCCAAATGTTAAAAGGCCCTCAGCACCCAGACCACAGGGAAACAGGCACACGCTGTCCACAGCCTCTGCTCTCTGGGGAGCTGCCCCGGGGCACGAGGCAGCCAGTCTGGGGCACGGCAAGGAGCAGCCAGGGAAGCCTCCGCAGGGCAGAGCACCCAGGCCCCCCACAGGGCTGCACTCTTGGGGAGGATCAGAGCCTCTCAGCATGTCCCAGGGAGGCCCCTCCCGCCAGTGGCCCTCTGTGTGGGAAACACTTGCAGCGCGCTGGGTGCCGCTCCTCTCCACGAGTCTTCTCTGTCCCTCCTAGACAGCAAGTCCCCACCGTGACCTGCCCTGGCTGTCCTAGGTGCACCTGGGAGCCCGGCTCCCAAGTGTCATGCTGCCCCTCTCACCCTGACATGGCCTGGAAGCTTCCTCTCACACTCCCTCCAGGGCAGGGCCGAGGCTGCCTGGCCCCCTGGCGGGCACACCAGCCCGCTTACAGGGGGCCTCCTCAGAGCCAGGCCCGGCCAGCCCGCCTGCCCTTCTGAACCCTAGGAAGCTCAGCACCCCGCTGTGGCCCCCGCGGTGGCTGTGCTCACGGGGCCCTCAGGGTCCACCCAGCATGTGGGTCTACCTCAGCTCTTCAGCTGCCCCAGGCCAAGGCAGCCGGTGGCCAGCAGAGCTCAGAGGACAGGAGGCTGGGGAGAGATTTCCAGCAGGAAGAAAACCAAACAAGGGTGCCCTTTCATTTCCAAGTGCAAGAAACCAGGCCCTGGACATCCCTTTGGTGTCAGCATGGGCAGTCCAAGTCCCAAATCCCAAGTTGTCTCAGACACACCTGGGATAGAGGCAGCCCCCAAAGACTGAACTGGCCTAGCAAGGCGGCCCCTGAGGCCAGAAAGAACCTCCCATGGCGCCCAGAACAGCAGCGTCAGAAGGTAGGCAGACGCAGAGAGAGGGGAGGGCAGGGGGCGGGAGGGCAGGAAGGGGCAGAAGGGCTGGTCGAGGCAGCTCGTCCCACAGAGAAGCCTCGGGCAAGGCTGATGGTACCCCCCACGCCTGGCCTGGCACACAGGAACCGCCTCTTGCTCCCAGCCACATTTGGGGTGCCCCTGCAGGCACTCTACAGAGCGCGGCGGAGCATGGTCCCATCACGGTGCCGCCCATGTGTGCCCACCGAGGGAGTGCTGGGACAGGGACCCAGGTAACCCCCTGGACCCCTGCACTGGGTCCCACACAGAATCCTGCTTGGACGTGGCAGACTGGGTCTGCGAGGCGTCCCCATCATACGTAACACAAAGATGTCTACAGGACACTGGGACAGTGACAGGGCTGGGAGGGAAGCTGAGAACCAAGAAAGCCTATCTCAGGAAGAGCCCATGGACACTCGCCCCCCGACTTTCTACTCCGCCTGCTCTCTCAGACCCAGTTTGTCGTCACAAGGAAAGAGCAAAAGCGACAGGCAGCGTGAGCTCACCCCCTCTCTTTTCCTGCAAGGGACTGGATTAGAAGGACACCGACACAAAGGCGGCTGCACACCATCGCTGGAAGCAGCGCATGTGGCCGGATGAATGGCCATGGTGTGTGGGGCCCAGGGTGCCTCTGTCCCCAGGGTCAGCACATGGCCAGGCGTGCAGGAAGCTGGGGAGCCCAGTGTTCCAGGCCCGTCCTGGAGGGCTGGGGGAGGGAGGCTCCCGTGGGGAAGGCCGGCACCAGACAGAGCTGCAGAGACACCGCCCGGCAGTGGGGAGACGTCCGCTCCGGGCCTTCTCTCCATGGGCTTTGCTCCCTAAGTCTTTTCACGGTCTCCTTCCGCTCAGCCAGCATGAATGAGCCTGCTTTAAAGAGTCTTGCCCAGTTCTGTGCCTGCCTTCCTCTTTCTAGAAATCCTGTGGCAGAAATCCTCTGAGCAGTATTTCCTAAATGCTGCTGCATCTGTCCTCGCTGCCAGTGCTACCGGGTGGAACCTGGCGGGTAAACCTGTGAGCAATTAGCTGGCATCTTCCCGAGACGGCTTCATCACTCGCCCCGCACAATGCAGTGAGGATGAACCAGAATTCTCCATGACGTTCATTTCAGGCACTAATTTTATTTTGGCTTCATCTTTTTTCTCTCTCTCTCCCCTCCCCTCCACCTAACTTCCTTGCCTCTGGGGGCTGGCAGGTACTGCAGGCAGTAAGACCTACTAGGTTGGCATTCCCCCACATACAACAGCCCAACCCGACTGAACCCAGTGGACACAGAGCCAGAGGCTATGGAGAAGAACAGGCAGGTCCCCTCATGGAGCTGGGCACCACGGGACCTGGGCAAGGAGCAGGTACTGGCACCACGAAGCTCCGGGCCGCGGGAGCTGCGCCCTGGCTCTGTCTACCCTGGCTTTTTACCAGTAGATTCCAGACCCTGTCTCCTCCCACAACCCAACAACTACCAAAAGGGAGGTCAATGCCAAAGAACTCAAGTTCTAGTGAGTGACAAACTATGTCAATGGCCTATGTGGGGTGACCCTGGGGGTTGGAATGCAGGGAGGGCAAACACTGAGTATGTCACCAAGCGGCAATGCCTCAACCTCAGGAGGGCCCGGCCCTCTCTAAGCAGTGTGTGGCAGCGTGGCACACGGCCAGCGCTGACGGACTGGGGCTGTCCTGACGCGGCCTCCGCTTCCTCCTCCATAGAACAGGCTGCACCAAGGTGCCACCACACAGGCCAGGGTGTGGCTACGCAGCGACCTGCACACACAGCCTCAGGGAAGGGCAGCAACTGGTCTGCTATGATCAGAGATGCGTGTCCCCAATGACAGAAATTGAACTTTAAAGGTCTTTTAGTAAATTTGAAGTTTTTACAACAAACCCACTAAAATGGAAAGCCCACATAACTAGGGAACTTTAACACCATTTTATTTTGTAAATGTTAGAATGGTACTTGGCACACAGAATGCACACAGAATGTGATAACTATTTGTTAGATAAATGAATACACCATGGGATAATTCCAAATTTCACACAATAACAGAAAGCCGGGAATTCCTATCCCTGGAAAGCATAACGTCCACAGATGTCCACGTCCACCTAGAGGGAAGGCATGTGTGGTAATCTCTGCACCCCACACAGCACACAGGCACAGCACGGCCCGACACCACCTCCGGCCACCACGGCCACGTCCTGCAATCTGTGCTGTCCGGCACACCAGCTTCCGTGTGGGAAATGAATGCTTGAAATATAACTAGTGCAACGAAGCAGCTGGATTTTTGGTTTTTTTTTAATTTTAGTTAATTTAAATGTAGATAACCACACATGGCTAGTGGCTACACTGTTAGCACAACCCTACAAAGGAAAACTATTTGCTTAGCTTCTGTTTTATTTTACCACGAAAATGACAGCAGCATAATTATTACTACTACTTTTTTTTAACAGAGACAAGGTCTTGCTCTGTTGCCCAGGCTGGAGTGCAGTGGCATCATCATAGCTCACTGCAGCCTCAAACTCCTGGGGTCAAGGGATCCTCCTGCCTCAGCCTCCTGAGTAGCTGGGACTACAGATGCGTGCCACCCGTGCCCAGATAATTTTTTAATTTTTTGTAGAGATGAGGTCTTGCTATGTTGCCCAGGCTGGTTGGGAACTCCTGGGCTCAAGCGATCCTCCCGCCTCAGCCTCTCAAAGTGCTGGGATTACAGGCATCGGCCACTGTGCCCGGCAGCATAACTATTTTAAACTTAAAACAAAACAAAACAAAACAAAAAAAGATATTTATCCATACCCCCTTGAGAAAAACAAGCTAGCTGGCCTTGGCCTCATTGAAAAGAAAAGTGACACGTGGCTGGGCACTCTGAAGGCCGCCATGAGGAAAATCACTGAGGACAACAGGTGTGCTTCACAAAGGCGCCCAGAGGACGCCCCGAGCTCCCGGCCGTGCCCTGTGCGCTGCCCCGTGAATACCTGTGCGGTGGGCTGTCCGCCCACAGGGATGGAGCTCGACGGGACGGCGGACACAGCGGTGGTGGGCGGGAACCGGGCTCTTATGTGCATCCCACCTTGGGCCAAGGCTTCCGTGATCATCTTTGAGGACAGAGGGACAATAGACAAGGTGATCGCAACACAGAAACGCAGAGCACGGGCAGGTGCAGAGGGTGTGGGTAGCCTCCATGACAAGGGACGCCAGCGTGAGGGGCCCTGGAGCAGCTCTGGGCAGCCTGGGAGGGGAGCTTTGCCGACCTGTTCAAGCCCACAGCACCGCCAGGCCCGTGCAGCACTAGGAATCTGGAAGTTGCCAGGCATGCTGCTTCCAGACCTTTCTATTCTACTGGCCTCACTCCTTCATTGCTTGTCCTGAACAGACCTCTAACCTGCTGACAGACCAGAATCCTGTAGCCCACAGAGCCACCAGAGCCAGATCTCGAGGGCCAGGGGTGATGTTTCTGGGAGACCAGGCTCCTGGGTACTCAAAAGAGTACGTCCCTTCAAGCCACAAGCACAGTGGCCAGTCACTGAGACAGAGGATGAGCTCGGGCAAGCCGCTCAGAGCGTCCCTCCCTCTCAGCAGCACACAGCCGAACGCCTCCCAGGGCCAGACCCCAAACCATCCTCATCTCCCCCAGGCCTCTCTGAGGCTGCCGGTCCTGGTATCTACCAAGGAACTGGTTTCCTTTCTTCTTTTTTTTTCAGTTTTCATTCATAACTACAAAAATGAGGGAAGGTGGGCAAGGGAAGTCTGGGACTCCATCTGGCAGGCCTCCTCCCAGCAAGGCAGGCTGCGTGCTGTGGTGGGTTTGGGCCCAGCAGGGCCTGCATGTGCTCAGAACAGTTACAGACGAGAACAAACACGGCCAGGTTCAGAAAGGAAGCGGGACCGATCCATGGAAAAGCAGAAGTCGTCCTGGGAGGCTGAGCCGGGCTTCAGCGCACGCAGCGAGGTGCACCAGGGACAGGGCTCCAGCAGGAGAGCGGCTGCAGCGCGACTGTGGCCTCACATGTACGGCCACGCTCACTCCCACGGCCAGGCATGCAGCAGACACGGCAAGCTAGGGGTGAGAGGCCACGGGAGATGCCAGCCAGAACCTCACTCACTCCTGCAGCCAGAGCAACAGATGTACTTCCTAGGGGAGGGGTAAGGAAGCAATCCCCATGGTGTCCGCCAAAACGGGGGCCCAGTCCTGAAGAGCCCCCCACCCCCAACCCTGTTGTCAGACACAAAGGGGGACATGGGTCAGGGGTTAGTGAGGGCTCAGAATGTCCCCCGGGCCCAGGAGAGGAGGCCTGCCCAGGAGGGCCCCTGCCTGCACTGAGGGAGGGGCTGAAAGCAACACTCCCCAGGGCCCAGCTCTTGGCAGAACTGGGGGGTGGAGGTGGGGGCCGGAGTCCATTTACAACCAGCCGCTGCACTCAGAGGAGCCCGTCCGAGACTGCCGTGGCTCAGTCGTGCTCCCTCAGGAGAGAAAAAGGCCTGGAAGTTGGCCAGGTGGTATGAGAAGTGCAAACATTTTTCCAGGGAAAAAAAGTACTAATAAGGAATGAAAAGCTTAAATGTGATCTGCTGCTGACTGGTTTCTGTGTAACTGAGAACTCCTGATGAGGAAAGCTCAGTTTCTTTGACGCATAAATGCCAATGAAAACACCAGTCACGTTCATAGACCGGATGCGCCAGGTAGCCGCCAACCAGCACTGAGTCCCGTGAGCGCATCTCACTGCTCCCAACACACGTGTACCCGGAAAGGAATTCAACCCCCTCCCCCAGGCCGGCCCCTCCCTGCTGCCCTCACAGTGCAGGGCGCAGGAGAGAGGGTCCTCCAGGCCCACCAACGCTCTGCCAGAGAGCAGCCAGGAACCAGCACGCCACACGCACGTCCACAGCGCAGGTCTGTCTTGGATGACAATTCTTTGTTTTGGTTTTTCTGAGACAGAGCCTCTGTCGCCCTGGGTAGAATGCCGGCATCATTGTAGCTTACAGCAATCTCAACTCCTGGGCTCAAGCGATCCCCTTTTTCTCACTCAGCCTCCCGAGAGTAGCTGAGACTACAGGCGCATGCCACAATGGCGGCTAATTTTTCTATTTTTAGTAGAGATGGGGTCTTGCTCTTGCTCAGGCTGGTCTTGAACTCCTGAGCTCAAGCAATCCTCCCGCCTTGGCCTCCCAGAATGCTAGGATTACAGGTATGAGCCTCTGAGCCCAGTGATAATTCTTTGTAAGTTGTAAATTATAGTTAAGTTTTCATATACTAAAAGAAGGTCAAAAGACAAAAGCATGGAGACTGTTAGAACATAGAGACACACTCTGTGCTGCTTTTGTTGGGGAGAAAGAGAGGTCTGCTGTGTCCCAGTGAATTCCCTTGTGGGTGACATCACCCTCCTCAGCTACACAAGCAACATCAGGTAAAAGAGAACCAGGCATACGCAGCACAGGGCCGAGCGATCTTTCTAGAATACTCAATCCCAGGCTGAGGGCCTGGCCACCTAAGAGGGGCACCTGTCTTAGGCTCTGAGAGGGCGGGCTTGAAAGATGAGGAACGGAGGGCTGCCCGCTTGGGCCCCCATCCCAGTGCTTCCTTCGGGGAACCAGAGGCCCATTCTGCTGGCGTGTGGCAGCTCACATACACAGAGCTGCAACACGTGGTCACCACCGCATCCCGACGTCAAAGGTATGAGCACCACACAGGGAGATCGAGTCTGCATTTCTGAGCTCCTGGTTAGACGACTGGCTGACAGGATTTGGGGGCCCTCAAAGCGACCCAGTGACTCACTTCTGAGAAGCTTCGGGTACAATCTAGAACTCAGCCATGCATCAAGATATGCACCACTGGTAACAGCAAAAAATTGGAAATAACCCCAAGATCCAAGAACAAAATGGCAATTAAGGATAGCAGAAGATAATCATAGAGGAATATCACACGGAAAATGATGTCGACCAGGCGTCCTAATTCAGCAGAGCATTTCACTCTATGCTAATGTGGAAGACACCGCATATAAAACCCACGGGCAGCGTGACCTCGGCTATGTGGGAACCAGAAAGGACACCGATCTGTCCCTCCCTCACTGCAGTGTTTCTCCTCTATTTCTCTCCACTTTCTATCTGCTACAGTTACCGCACATTTTTAAAAGTTTGGGGATCAGAGTACTGTAGCCTCTCCTGGTCCACTGTGCCAACCAAAGGCCAAACACGCCCCTCAGGAGGGCTTGTTGCACCTAAGCCACTTGGCCACAGCCCAGGGACTCTGCTCTTGCTAGAACAGTGCAATGAGGTCAGCCAACCAGCCCCCACGAAACCGCACCGTCCGCAGGAAGCAAGCGCACTGGCAGAGAGAAAACCAGCAGGACGCGAGGCACCGAATGCCGAGGTGTGCGGCTGGACGGGGAAGCTCACCTCGGACGCGCACCACACTCAGGGCTTCAGGAACTGACCAGGCTCTTCTGCCGCCAGCACTGGGGAGCCCACCACACAGCACCCACGGAGCCGCAGGGCCAGTGGACAAGGCTCCTTCAGACGCCAACCCTGCCCTGCAATCAGCGGCAGTGCGAGCACGCTCCACGCGCCTGCAGCCTTTCCTGAGTCCCCACGTGAAAAGAAAAGTCTGGGGCCCACCTTCACTCTGCTTGCCATGAACACTCTGCACTCCACTGGGACAGAAAGAACGTTAATTCTGGAGGTGGCTGCCCATGGCCACACTCCCACGCCAACCAGATGGGGACCTCCACCCAGAGCAATGGGTGGAGGAAGCGCTGGGAAGCGCAGGCTCAGCGTGGGGAACCGAGTGCACAGCTGGGCTCCTGCTTCTGGAAGGTGACGAGATGCCAGCGAAGCTGAGGCACATAGATCCCTGCACTAGAAGCCTGCGAACAAATCAGCAGATCGGGCCCTCACCACCTTGACCCATCAACTATTCTATGGCCGCTCGCTTTCCAAACACCAAGACCGATGAAAAGGAAAGTTCTCCCTTTGCTGCTTGGCCAAACCTGAGGTGCAGAAGTTTCCACGAAGTATGGTCCTGGGACTGGGAAGGGAAGGTCACAAAGAGGCAACAGCAGCGACGTCCACCAGCTGGGCAGTCACCATGTGCCGCCACGGAACAGCTGTGAACACATGCCATGTCCTTGCTCTGCACAGGAGACCAAGAGGAGGGCCCCCTGCCCAGGAGGCCCAAGGACACGCCGAGACACACAGGACAGTGGCAGGGACAGACTCCAGTCTCATCACACAGGGCAGTTGGCCTCCTCCAGCCACAAATGTGAGGTCTGTGGTGTTTGGCACAGGCCACATCTGACCAAGCGGGTGACGAGAGACCCTGCGCCCAGGTTGCTTGGTGCTGTGACAAGGGAGGCTGCTAGGTCGGCCCAGTTCTGCCAAACACCTCAGAGTCCCTCTGTCGGCACGTTTCTCCCCAAACAGCTTCCCGGGGACTTGAGTGAGGTTGAGGGACCGGGACGGACGTTACTGAACACACACCCCCAAGTGCAAAATGACGCCTGGCATGTGTGGCTGTGCACCCAGACGTCACGCTCAACAGGCTCCCAGTAAACCAGCAGGGCAGGAGCACCGCTGACCTCATGAGGGCGGCAAAGCACCGCCAGGGTGCCAGCTGCGGCCTGGGAGCCAGCCACAGTCTCAACGCATCAACCAGCACGTTCTTACTCTTTCTAAAGCCAGCGCCCCCGAGTCAGGACTAGCAGTGTTCCCACCACGTGCTGGAAAAATCGAAGCCCCAGACCAGATGTCTCCCTGCCTCGTCCCCTGCACAAGGGTGAGGTGGCTCTATCAGGGAAGTCAGTACGCCGGATCTCCAATCCCCAGGTACTAGGAAAGGTGAGCCGCCACCGACGCCCGACACACAGAGCACGAGCACAGCAGGCTCAGTGACATGGGAGCATCACACTTCCCACAGCGCCGACGTCCCCGAGCGTGAGCGAGCGCCAGGACACCTCCTCCCACCCTCCTGCCCCATCCTCTCCCCAGTTTCTGAAGAGCTGCCTTTCACCGGACCAGCTCTGTACTCAGACGCTCAAATGGAAGCTAAGGTGAGGACGAAAGTGTGGTACTTTCCTCTCCGACGCACGTTCTCAGGGACGCTCAGAGTGGTAGGGAGGAGGGACAATGAAGGACACTTGAGGAAAGGCAGGAATGACATGCACTACACAGCTGGTAGAGTCCCAGACACGACTGAGCAGACCTGGGCACCCCAAGGACCCCAGGGAGTCCGGGGAGTGTAAGAGAGAGAGGAGCCCTGTGCTTCACCAACTCGGCCCCTCATCCAAACAGGACCCTCGCTGTAGCGCTCCACGCACAGGTGGGCACACACCTGCTGGTGACCACAGAAGCCCTGGCTCCCAAGGCCCTCACCTGGACTCCAGGAGCCACCATCTGGGTCGTCTGGGCTGTTTGCACAGCTGTCTGCGGCTGCACCTGCGGCTGCACCTGCTGCACCTGCGGCTGCACCTGCGGCTGCTGCACCACCATGGGAGCCCGGACCTGAGGGACGAGGAGAGAACGCGATCTGGAGCCACCTGGGGCAGAGAGCGCCCACTACCTCTGTGGGAGCTTTGCAAATGGAGCCTTTGAGACGGGGACGGATTTTCATGACTTCACGCAGCATGATGTGACCTCACTGGCTGTCCCTCATCCCACAAGCTCATCAGAAATGTCCCACAACTGCCTGGCTCTGAGTTGGCACTGCTGAGCCCCACCCCCCCAACTTCAGCAAGAGGCAGGGCGGCCCTCCTCCTGGGATGTCTCCACACACCCCTCCCCACCGGTTGTCACAAGCAAAGAGATGACTTCCAACGCCGCGCACACGCCTCATCCTCTGAGCCACCAGAGCCCCGCTCAGCCCTGATTCCTTGAAGGCAACCAGGCTGCCTGGCACAGGCGTGGCTAGAAAGGCGAACTTGGGCAGCAGAGCCAGGGAGAAGCAGGCAACTGAGGGACCACTGGGTGGAGACGCCTGCAGAGGGACAGGCCAGGCACTGTGCTGGCTCCCAGGTGAGTGGCTGTATCTGCTCCTCACAACCCTCCCAGATGTTGGCCTGCCTCTGTGGGGCCTCCTGTTCGCTCGACCCTCAGCTCAGAAGTGGCCCCTGGCCCCACTCCACTCAATTAATCAAAAATACAAAAAGCCACGAAAACTAAGTGAGCCAGAAAGACGTTCAAATGGCCCTCTGACGCAGCTACCTCTGCCTTGGCGGCAAGACCCTGTCTGCTGTTTGAATGTCATTGACTGGATTTGCTTTGCGCAGACACACAATGCGACCGAAAGTAACAGTATTTTATAGTAATACTCCCCTCAAAATGTGGTAATGACAGGGTTAAAAGGTCTTTGCTCAGAACATAACTCGGAGCAGCTGGCAAAGCACAACGGACACCCAGTGGAGCCAGCGCACCTTCCACATGGTGAGAATGTGTGCAGTGCCCACGGACCTAGTCACCCATGACCTTAAGGTGTCCACGGACACTGCTGGAATCAGCCGCACTGCTCGGAAGCCACACCTGCTGTCCAGGAGGCAGCGGCATCCCATGCGGGGCACAGAAACAGCTCTTGGAGCTCACACTCCCTTGCCGAGCTGCACCACACGGTCGGCGGGGCCGGCTAAGTCCCAACGCTTGAGGAAGAGGACACGTTGTCTATAGCCAAAGAGCCTCAGAAGCCACTGCTGACAGAACCGCTGGCTGCACGCGACAGGAGAAGAGCCACGTGCGCCCCACCGTGGGCTGCAAGTACTCACAAATTTCAGCTGCTGTTGGGGCTGGGCATACAACATCTGTCCAGGGAGGGCTTGAGCCTGTGACACCAACGGCTGGGTCTGTGACTGTGGTGGCAGCTGCGACGGTTGGTTCTGAGCAACGGGAGGCTGCTGGGGCTGTGGTGGCGGCTGGTGGTGCTGGGCGTGATGCATCTGCTGCAGTTGCTGGGGCAGCGCCTGGGAAGGGGGAGGCTGCGGCTGCTGCATTGGTGGCTGCTGTATTGGCGGCTGGGGCTGCAAAGCCTGCTGCTGCTGCTGCTGCTGCTGCTGCTGTTGCTGCTGCTGCTGCTGAAGCTGCAGCTGTGCCATCCGCTGCAGCTGCTGCTGCTGCTGCTGTATCTAGGGACAAAACAGACAGCACTCAGTTCCCATCCCTCAGTCTCCGGCACCGGCTGTGGCCCCAGGAAGTGAGGTGGGCATTGGCACAGCCTTCAGGGAGGCCTTCCTGGGCTGACCTCTCACAGGGCGAGGGAGCAGCTCCCACAGCAGGGCTCTGGGCCCCCAGGCCAACGCTGGCTACCTCCCTGACACTGAGGACACACCAAGTGTGTGCCTGTGCTCTGGCCATCAGAGACCGGTCCGCCCCCTAGGATGGTTCAAGGAAGCATCTAGAAGGTTTAGTAAGGGGCGACAACAAACAGGTGCAGCCCCACAGAAGCCCGGATATAGCTCAGCAACGGCAAGCTCTGAAGCCTCTCCACTGGCGCTCGTGTTGTCCCTACGGTGGTCAGCAGCAGGAGCCTCGTGATGGCCCCAGCCTGCTCGTCAGGCGGGGGAGAAGATGCACAGCCAGCCCTGGGAGCAGAGCCTCCAAGATCCAGGGGGCCGGCGAGCAGGGCCGGGATGGGTGGAACATGGAGCGGGCTCCCGGGGCTTTCCTCCCTCAACCACGACCTGCTGTGAGGGTGGATGCTTAACACATCTGGACTCTCACTGTGACCCTCGGCCCAGCAAAACAGCTTCCAGTAAGAGGGCTTCTAACATGACAGCTCCACTGCCCTACAGAACACAGTGGAGGTCGACTAACACAGCACAGACACTGAGACGGGGGCAAACAGGACGTGCACATGTCCTCGAAAGAAACGTGCCCTCAGGACGGCTCAAGCATTCCCAAGTCTCAGAGTGTTCGTCTCGCTTCTTGCCTCGGTTAGCTCTCGCTGAACTGCGCACAGCCCGCAGCACACAGTGGGCCTGCAGCCAGGCACCCCGAGCCCGATTGAGGGGCCTCCCTCACAAGTCAGGGAAGCCCACGGAGGAGGGCCGGCAGCACCTGTGTCGGGAGGACCCTCGGCTGCCTCTGGGCCCCTGCACCTGGCACTGTGGCGACTCCTGCCCAGGGCTCGAGGACCATAGAGGGAGGCTGAGAGCGGGAAGGGGGGGCCTGGTACCTGTTGCTGGTTTTGATGATGCAGTTTAATCAGATGCTGCTGCTGTTGTTGCTGCTGCTGCAGCTGCTGCTGCTGCTGCTGCACGACTGCCTGGAACTGCTGCTGCATGGCACTCTGCTGCGCCTGGAACTGCTGCTGCTGTTGCTGCTGCTGCTGCTGCTGCAGCGCCGCCTGCTGCTGCTGGAACTGCTGCTGCTGCTGCTGCTGCTGGAGCGCCACCTGCTGGAGCTGCAGCTGGGCTGCAGGGCGGACCCAGAGTTAGGCCGACGGCACCCCATGCACCCCACACGCCCGCGCAGGCCTGGCTCCCTGAGACTCCACAGGGCTGCACGGCAAGGGAAGCAACAACAGGCAAAGGCCCCACTGCCACCGCTGCAGGGCAGACAGGACGGCTGTTCAGGCAGGGCCCGCCGTCCAGGCTGCCGCTGGGATCTCGACGCTCCCCTTACTAGAGAAAGATGAATGGGAGGTGGCATTTGTGTTAATTATGGAACTTACTATTACGAATTACTCATATCAATGAGAAAAGAAAAGGGCCAACTAAGTCTTTTAGACAGATAAAATGCCCAGACTTCGCCAACCACTAATCTACTTTCTATCTCTATGGATTTGCCTCTCTTCTGGACGTTTCACATAAAAGGTATCAGACAGTATGTGCTCTTCTGTGACCAGCTTCTTCCACTTAGCATATTTACGAAGTTCACCAATGTTGTGGGTCTCAGCTTTGTCTGCATTATTTTTTATCGTCAAATAATATTCCACTCCATGGATTTCCCATATTTCATGTATCCATTCATCAGCTGACGGACACTTGGGTTGTTCCCACTTTCTGGCTGTTGTGAATAGTGCTGACATGAGCAATCACAGCATTTTCTGTGGTGAGGTTTCTTTTGTTGTGAACATGAAAATATTCTAAAACTGCAGTGGTGATGGCTGCATGACCCTGTGAATTACACTGCAAACCACTGAGTGGTACATTTCAAGTGGGTGAATTGTATGCTAATGAGGACTATATCACAATGAAACTGTTACTAAAAAAAAAGAACACAGAGAGATTCTTTGCATACTCCGCCCACTTTCCTCCATGGTAAGATTTTGTAAAATTACAATGTATCACAACAAAGATGTGTGGGATGTACTAGGTGCTACACAACTTTATCACCTGGGTGGGCTCAGCCACCACCACGTCAAGACATTGAACAGTCCCCACACCACTAGGGTCCCTGGTGCGGTCACCCCAACCCACAAGCCCTGGCAACCACTTGTGGTGTCTTCCATTTCTACAACTTTGTCATTTCAAAGTTATCTATAATGGTTCAAAATGGTATATATAAGTGGAACCATGCGGTACGAACCCTTTTGGGATTGGCTTATTACGTTCGGCACAATTCTCTGCAGATCGCCAGGTTGCGGTTGTATCAGTAGTTCCCTCCTTGTATTGCCAAATAGTATCCCATGGGCACCTCACAGCGCATTTAGGCTCATGTGAAGGACACTTGGGGTGACTGCAGATTTGGGCACAGGTGCTCACGGCCAGTTCTCGCTGTCCAGGAGCCGCGCGCTTCGTTTTCAGGCAGCTGCACCACTTCAATTCCCAGCAGGATCTCAGTGATCCAGTTTCTCTATCATCAGCACTTGATGTTGTCACTATTTATTTTAGCTATTCTCTTACTTGTAAGAATTTTTAAATTTATTTTGTTATGGACTTCTAACTGTGTGACATTCAGAAAACGTGTATGACAAACATGATAGTACTTTGAAACTGAAATCTGAGGCTTACTTTTCTATTTTTATAAATATATTTGTTTTATCATGTGCTTAGATTAAGTTGTTCATTACATTGTTTAAATCTTCTGTGAATGTATCGTTTTGTCTGCTTACCTACTAATAACCAGGAGAAGTAACATCTTTCTTCACCTTTTAGCTTCAAATCTTTCTGCATGTTATATTGTAGGTGTGTTTTCTTACTAAGATAATATAGCTGTACTATTTCCTTTCATTTCCATTTAATCTCACATTTCCTGTCTTTCAGTATATTTTTCAACTTAATTCTATTTGTCTTCCCTTTTCTAAGCTTCTTGGGGGTTTTTTTGAGACAGAATCTTGCTGCTCTGTTGCCCAGGCTAGAGTGCCATGGCGTCAGCCTAGCTCACAGCATCCTCAAACTCCTGGGCTTAAGCAATTCTTCTGCCTCAGCCTCCTGAGTAGCTGGGACTACAGGTATGTGCCACCGTGCCAGGCTAATTTTTTCCCATATATATTTTTAGCTGTCCAGATAATTTCTTCCTATTTTTAGTAAAGACGGGGTCTCACTCTTGCTCAGGCTGGTCTCAAACTCCTGACCTCGAGTGATCCTCCCGTCTCGGCCTCCCAGAGGGCTAGGATTACAGGCGTGAGCCACCGCGCCCGGCCTAAGCTTCTCGTTGAATTGCATTTTTGTCAGATGGCTGGACTGAACTTTGGATATTTCTGGATTTTTGTTTGTTGGCTTATTTTTTCCTTATTCCACTTTCTCTTATTGATTTGAAACTTATAAATTATTTCTACTGTTTTAGCAATTGTTTTTCAATTTTATCATGCATATTTAACTTAAAGCATAAAGCTTATCAATATTTTAGCCTCTTTCCCTAACTGAGTAAGCATTTTTCAAAGTAGGATTTACATGCTCATGACAGGCCTGGTGTTCGTGACTTCCATTTATTCCATGTCCTGTTATCTTCTTAACCGTTCAGAGCACACACTCTATTAAAGTGCAAGACAGACTGTGGCCAGGAAGACAACCTGTGAGCTAGGCTGCTGGGACTCAAATCCCAACTCTGTCACTGCTCACTGCCTCAGTTTCTTCTCTGTTAGAAAAAAGATAGTCATAGTATCCACCCCACACATTGGACTAAGAATTAAATAATCTATCATAAATAAAACACTCAAAATAGTGCTTGGAATGTGGCAAGTCCGTATGGAGGTTAGCTTGAGTGTATTATTTTACAGAGGTGATTTTTGTTTACACCATGGATTCTCAACCTTGTCACTGCTGACATTTCGACGCAGATGATTCTATGTTCTGGGGTGCCTTCCTGCACAGACAGCCAGGAGCACCTCTGGCCTCTGATCACTAGGTGTCAGCAGCACCCCCACCATTGTGACATCCAAAAACGGCTTCAGACATTGTCCAGTGTCTCCCGTGGAGCAAAATCACTGTAGCAGAGAATCAGCGGTTTAGACTGACACACATTTACTACCATCTATGCTCAGTGTTTCTTCTCCCATTTTACACCTTACATCATAAAAGGATGACCCAGGCGGGAAGAGGAAAGGGTAAGCAAATATAAGGATATGTCCTTTAGAAAACCTTTTCGCGAAGGTCTCTTAGGCTTGGTTTATCTAAAAACGTCTTGCTTCTCCACGTCCTTGAAAGAGTCTTGCTGGCACACAACTGCAGCTGGCAGCTCCACTCTCAACACTTTAACAATATTCGATTATCCTTCTGACTCCATTGCTGAGTCTATATATTGTTCCCTCCCAGCAACAGGCTGTTTCTGAGATATGCTTCTGGCCTCCGGAGTTCTGTAGTCCCACAGCAGTAGGTTAAGATGTGGATGCCTCTTACTTAACTTGCTTGGGGCTGGCTGGGCTTTTCCCAGCCAACAAGTCCTCACATACTGTTTTCTTCTGCTCTACACATTTGGTCCTTTCGGGGCTTTGATTAGATGCTGACAGACTTTCTGATCTGATCTTCCGCATTTCTTACCCCTTGTTTTCCCATTTCAATGTCCTCTTCTCTACACTACATTCTAGATAATTTCTTCAAACTTAGCTTCGAGTTTACTATTCTTTCTTCAGCTATATCTAATCTGCTGTTTACTCATCCACACTTTCTTCTTTCAATAATTATATTTTTCACTTTCACAGGTTCCATTTCAAATCTGCTCGACTACTTCTGACAGTGCTTCCTCATTTGAAATGCTGTCCTTTATTTCTTTATGCATCTTGAGCCTAAAGCCAGGATCGAACAGCTCCCGCATGTGTGGTCCCTGAGCGTGTCTCCATTGGTTCATTGTCTCTGTTCCCTTCACCCGTCTCTCCTCCCTGCGTGCCTGGTGACTCTGGATTGCATGCTTACCACTTGCCCTTAATCTGTGCAATCGAGTAGGCCTAGGCCAGGGATGTGTTCCTCTAATCTGCACCTGCTTCTGGGGGAACAGGGGGTGCCAAAGGCCCCAGCACAAATCCTGACTGGACGGAGGAATCCCAGGCTCGCCTCCCCCCATCTCGCAGTGAGCCAAGGCTCAGCAGGGCGAAGAGCTCCCCCACCAACCCAAAGTGCACCCCCTCCAGGACCTGGTTAGACAGGAGCACCCTGGCTGTCACACAGCTGGCAGTGGGAATTATTTTTAAAGTCGGTTTTACATGCATATGATATAAAATTCACTGAAGAACAAGAACACACAGAGAGAAAAGCCAGTCTCATCCCAATGCTGTACCACAGCCCCCAGCCACATGGACAGTCCGCAGTTTCAGCCTTTTCTGACCAACCCAGGTCCCCTGGAGACTATCACAGTACCCTTGGCAAAACCTCTGACCGAGGCTCTGCCCTCTTGGTGGCACTGGATGAAGACCCGAAGGGGACTTAATCAATAGTCGTGTTTGGAAAAGGTGTCAGGAAGGGACAGCAAATGCCCACTAGGCAACACCACCTATTTTGGGGAGACCAGGGAGGCTAGGGGTCCAGGGCAGGGAGGGAGGGTCCTAACGGGGGTAAGCAGCAGGATGCAGAAGCCTAGAACCCACTTCAACTTTCACCTAACGCCACACAGTAGACCAGGCCCCTGGGAAGCTGAAAACAGGATGTGGGCCAAGGTCACACTGGGGAGGGTGTGGGCAGGATACCACAGCTTCACCACTGAGCTTCTAACAAAGAATTGCTTCAACACAAAATCTTTGGAGTGGGATTACCACCAAGTCACGTGAGCATTCTAAACTCATAGTTGTTTTGGGGTTTTTTTTGCTTTTTGTGAGACAGAGTCTTGCTCTGTTGCCTGGGCTAAAGTGCAGGGGTATTATTATAGCTCACTGCAGCCTCTAACTTCTGGGCTTAAGCCATCCTCTTGCCTCACCCTCACTAGGAGCTGTGACTACAGGTATGCACTACCACGCCTGGCTAATTTTTCTTACTTTTTGTAGAGACAGGGGTCTAGCGTAGTTGCCCAGGCTGATCTTAAACTCCTGGCCTCAAGCAATCCTCCCACCAAGCCTCCCAAAGGGCCAGGGTTATAGGTGTGAGCCACCATGCCTGACCTTCAACTTATACATTTTTAAACTTTTTCTTATTATAAAATATAAGCTCATAATAAAAAGAAATCCAAGCAGTACCCAAGAGTATAACATGACAAGGAGCCAGTGCCAGCACTTCTGCGTATCCTCCCCTAACCTGGCCCTGCGTGTATCAGGTGTGTTGATGAGAGAGGAGGTGGGAGCCCGGGAGGAAGGGCCCCCCCGGAAACTACCTGTCAAGTTCTCAGCTACTTCTAGCATTGGTCCAATATAGAAAGCATAATAATTTTGTGTTTCAGGATGAGAAAGTCAGCGCTCGCTAAGAGCTAGATGGCAACACATCCGTCAGAAAAAGGGAATGAAGACAGGAGAAGGGAAGGGCTAGCTGGGGATGAAAGAAGATTCCAGGTAGGAGCAGGCAGGACTGAGGACGCCTGCGGCCTGAGAAGGGGAAACCCGACAGGACGGCCATGGGTGAGGAGGGCGGCACTGCCCTCTTAACAGGGTTATTGGGAGAGATGCATGAAAAACAGACCCAAACACCAAGGCCTGTGCACTGACGTCCACCCAGCTTCATCTGTAACAGCCCAAAATGAGAAACAACCCAAATATCCTTCAGGGGTGAATGGATAAGCAAGCTGGGGAACATCCATGCATGGACTATTACTTGGCAACAAAAGGTGCACACTACTGAGAAAGCCAGGATGGATCTCAAGGGCATCAGGCTGAGTTTAAAAAGCCAATCTCAGAAGTCACATACAGCGTGATTTCATTGTACGACGTTTGGAAAGCAACAGCACTGTAGACAAGAACAGATCAGCAGTCGCCAGGGCTTAGGGTTGGAGGGAGGGGCTGATTCGTAAGAGGGAGCACGACAGAGTTTGCTGGTGTTGACGGAAGACTTTGCATGCTGACTAGTGATGACTGCTTAATTCTACACATGATAAAATCTCATAGAAGGACACATACCCACATGTGCAACCCAAGAATGCACGCCAAAAAATGCTGATGTGTGAGTAAAGTCTCTAGCTGGGTTGATAGTACTGCCCAACGTTAATTTCTTGTTTTTGACAATGTTCTACGTAAGATGTTATTGTTGGGGGCAGCCGGGTGAAGGGCGCACAGAACTCTCTGTGCTATTCTACAACTTCCTAAGACTCTTAAACTATTTCAAAAATAAAAGAGTGTCATAAAGGGGAAGAAAGTACTGAAGCACTCTGCAGTGGGCACAGCACACACCAAGTACTGAGTAAATGCTGACGGGAATCAAAGGCACATAAACACAGGTCCCGGGAGTAAGATCGAGGAGGTTCTCTGCCTTCTCTTGAGAGCAGCTCTGGTCCACCTAGAACACCTGACCACAGCCTCCCAACCGGGACAGCGTGTGAGGGACAAGGGGCCACATCACACAGAGAAGCATGAGGAGGACAAAGCACCCCCTTTGAGGAAGGGCAGCCGATGACGTGCTGCAGACCACACCCAGGATGACCGAGGGGCAAGGGCAGCACCAGAAGGGATGGCTCCCAGGGCTTAGGGCGACCATGGGGTCGTGGGTGCCGACACAGCACTGCCTGGTGGCTGAGAACACCCGAAACACACTGCTTCTGTTTCAGCAACAACACAGCCCCTCAGATGGAGGCCCAGGCCACCCCAGCCTCCCCGAGTCCTGCCCTCCCGCCCAGGGCCAGGAAGAGGGCCCGTATCACTGCACCCTTCTGGCAGGTCAGAGACGGCTTGGAGCCTTTTCTCTCCACACACAACAAAGATAAAAAGGCAGAGCTGTCTGGAGCTTCTCCATGCTTTTCTTCATACCATTGGAAGGAAAGGAAAAAAGAGTTGTCACGCGCCAGGGAAGTGGCAAATCCTCCAGGAAGTGCAGTACTCACTCTGTGGAGTTGCCGTAGACACAACAGCCATGCCATGAGGGGCCATCCCTGAGGTCCCAGGGGGCGGCTGCCCTGAGAGGGGCATCGGCTGCCCCATGGCACCAAGGCCACCCATCCCGCCCAGGGACTGTCCTGGTCCCCGGGGAGGCATGCCGATTCCCGTGGCTCCTGTGGCAGGGCCACCAGTCAGGCTCTGGAGCGCGTTCATAGGATCTGTGGGAACACAAGAGCACAGCGTCTCAGGAAGGCCCACTGGACTGGGTGTGGCTCTACGGGTGAGGCTCACGGAGCACAGATCTCCTCCCACCTACGGGCTCGACCCCCTCAAACCCCCAAACGGCGAGAGACCAAAGTTCTCAAGCCTCCCAAACGCTAGGGGCCAGGATGTCAGGTGTGTTGTCACTGCTCCCGGACACTGAGCCCCTCAAGAGCAAGGAGCATGTCCCATACCCCTAGCCTGGCCTGTGCTAGGGTCCTATTAAGAGACAAACAACCCCTCTGATGCCCGCAGCTGAACTGGAGATGCGCTGAGGCCTTGAGGGAAGGTGGCAGCTCCTCCCTCCTGGCTGTCCAGCCCTCCTGCTGGGTGAGCACCCAGCTGGGCCTTCCAGAGACAACAGAGCACGATGCCCTTCTACACAGTGAGTGGGAGCACAGTGGCCAGACCAGAGAGAGCAGGAGGAGCCAGGCAGACACTCTCCCGGGGAGGACGCAAGTCTGCAGACACCAGAGCGCCAGCCTGCTGCTGCAGAGTCCAGCGCAGCATGGGCCCGTGTCCAAGGCCACCACACCAGAGCAACTAAGGAGGGCTCCACGGGGCACTGAGGGGCAAGGTGCCAAGTACACCAGGTCAGCAGACTTGGCTCATTGAGCAATGCCACGAGGACAACAAGCCCAATGCTGTGTAGGCTCACAGCAAACAGCTACCTGCTGGGTGTGGCCCAGCCAGGTTACCTTGCCACAGAACTGGGTGATGCCCAAGGACCCCACACTTCAACACCAAGGGGCCCAACACTCAGCCACGTTGCCTTGACTGGCTGGCCAAGAATCCTGCACTGGCCGAGAGGTGGAGCCCACGAGGGCTGCACGGCTAAGGCGTGCGTGCACAGTCAGCATTTACGGCCCACTGCCCAGCGCGGAGCAGACCGCTGTGCAGTGTGCGATGCCAGGACACTCCCTTCCTGGCGGGCGGGGAGCAGTCGGCCAGTGTGGGTCTGCGAAAGCCCTTCACTGGCAGCTCGGTCAGCAGAGACAGGGCTGAACTGACAGGATTCCCCTTATGTGATAAAATCCTAAAATTAAAAAATACAGATTTCTGAACTTACAAAGAAATTTTGTAATTTAAGAAAGTGAATTCACAGCTCTTCTCTCAGAATACTACTGTAGACTATTATACTAAATATACCATAATAGTTCTTTCCCAGAGAGCTCAAAATTTTTAGATAACGTCTTCATAGCTTTGTGACTTTTTAGAATCTTTTTGCTGGGCCAAGACGGCAGTGGTGTGAAACGGGCCAGGGAGGCACCGTCTGACTTCCCCGTGTGCAGGGAGGCGGAGGTGGAGCAGAGGTCAGGGCGCGGCTGGCGGGCCTTCTCCCGGCTGGAGTTCCCTCTGTGGCAAGGCGAATCCGGGCACACGAGCACGCACTCTCGTTCCTGCCGCCCCAAGTCTGAGGTTAGGAAAAACTTTACTTCAAAAGGAAAACTCTTACCGCTGACAGAAGCTTGAGATTTCTTGTTATCTATGTAAAAACATAAACAAAAAACCAAAGTAAACAAAAGTTTTATATAACCACATATTTCCAGGGGTAAGTCAGTTCTGTAAGCGTTTGCCCGGAGGTTATTTGCTAAAACTGAACTGACCCTGCCTAGAAACGAGGCGAACAGACCTTGGTGCCTCAAACCTTAACCCCCACGGAGCTCCTCGTGTTCCCCGAACTAGGGGAGGGTGTCTGCTCCTGCCAGCACTGAACCCACAAGAGCCCTTGCAGCAGAGGGCGCAGAGCCACTCTGGGGTCAACGTGGAGCCCTGCAGAACTGCCCCCAGGGCGGAGACAGGCTGGGGTCTGGGCTCTGGGCCTTCTCTGGCTTTCCTCCCTTCCAGGCCCAGGGTCTCAGCTCAGCCCTGAGCAATCAACAAGGGCACAACAGGAGCCCCCAGAAGGCTAGAACAGTGCTGAGACTCAACAGCACTGCTGGTGCCAGCCACTCCGGCGAGGCAGCATCTCCACTTCCTACAGGAGGAAACCGAGGCTGTCCACGCCAGCTGGAAGCCAGGTCTCGCTGGCCCCGGTGCACGGTGGTGGGGAACTGTTGCAACAGTTGGCCTGGAGCCTCCTGCTCGGCCCCCTCCCCATGAGCCTGTGAGCCTCCCAAGGACCGTGTGTGGCATCCAAGCCACTGTCCCCACAAGCAGAGTGGGGACGTCCAGGCTGGGTCATCTGGGCTCCTTATTCCCAGCTCCTGTTCCTTCTCCTCTTCTGTACTTCCCGGCGCCTTATCAGCACCACGAACAAAGTGAGATCCAGTCAAGTCCACCTTGCTTGTGGAAAGAAGCCAAACCCACGGGGCTCTGGGATGTTCTGTCTCCCTTTGCCCTGACGACTGACACTGATGCTGCAGCTGCTTCTACGACCCATATCCCCCCCATTCCTAAACCACAGGGGACAGGCGACGGACTCGCCAGGCGTGTGCTCCAAGGGCAGGCCTGTGTCAAGAGCAGTTCATCCCCAGCAGTCACACAACTGCAGTGGGCAGGAGCCACAGAGCAGCCACCAGCCCTGGTTTCCTTCACAGGCTGTGGTCATCCAGCAACAGCACCTGCGTGCTTGCACGTGACACACACAGTGCCAAGAGCGCCAGCCCCAGGATGCAACGACAACTCACTTCTGAAGAGCCAGGGCTGCTGCCTGGCCTGGCAGACAGACCCATAGGGGACTCTCCAAACCAGAGGTGGCACTACGTGAGATGAGGGCACTGTCACCACAGCGGGAGCCAGGGACTTAGGAAGCTGACCTCAGAAGCTTCTAGTCTGGTGGGAATACCTGTTTAGGTCAAAACTCTGTGGCCAATAAAATCAACTTTTAGGAAAGAAAGTTTCCATTTCCAGGGCAAACATATTTAAGAACTTCCCAGAATTAAAAGCAATAGTCCTATAAAAAAGGAGATTAAATGGACAAGTGAAAACAGCAGGCCAGTTTAGATCAATTTGAGGACATTTCCATGACACCAGAATCAGCATTTTTGAGGTGAGGAAGGAGTCTGGAATCAAATGCGATGCAGGGAAGAATTCTCCAGAAGGGGCGAGTGGACACAGACCTTCTGAGCCGGGTGCCACAGCCCACCCAGGAAGCCTCTGCCAGGCAGCGACACAGCGGCACTCTCACAGTGATAACACCCCAGAAATGCAAACTCTTACTTACGAATATCTCGAAAATGGATAATGAGCCTGGCCACGAGAGAAAGGTATTCGTCCTAAAAGTAAAAACAGGAAGCGGTTTAATCCCAGATGAAGAAGCACAGCCATCTGACTCCCCCTCCTGCTGCCGGGCTGAGGCTCTTCCCGGAGGCTGCTGGCCTCTGAGGCCACCACAGGGCGGCTCAGCCTCCTCTGGAATCCGTCTCTCAGAGCAGAGCCGTCAGTGCTCGGCCAGGCCGGCCAATAACAGGCACAAGGAAACAAGCGGTACAGAGAGCCTCAAATTGCTGCTCCTCCACCCTCATGGGAAGAGCACTCAGCTGAGAGGGCCGAGGGCCATCTCAAGTGCCCCTTTCTTTTCACAAAGGGAACAGTCAGGCCCAGAGGGGACGAGGAGCTGGGCTGAGGTCACAAGGCCTATCGGAAGCAGACGAGCGGGCCGCTTTGTCTTTGCACTGTTCGTATGGAAGTGCTTTCGTTTTTAATGCCCAGCCTGTTGCTGCCTTTTCACTGCTGACGTGGTCTCTGCTGCGAATCTGGATGGCGCGCCCCGGCTGTGCTTTCCGTGGATCTGTGTTCATCCAAATTTACAGCACAGCAAGGCAGAGAGCAAAGCGCCACTCACAGGTGGCAGGTGAAGGCCATGCCTGCCCAGGGCCCTCTCTGTGTGGGCCACCGTGATTCTGGAACTGCTCAGCAGGACCCGCCTGCCACCCACTGACTGTCCTCTTGGCACCCAAGGACATTCACTCCTGGGTGTCCCAGGGAAATCGCTACTGTGACTTTGTCCTCTGGTCAACAAGGCGATGTCTGAGTTAAAATCTTATTTCAGAGAAGCGTCCTTCCCGTCTGTCGAAATGCCCATCCTTCCGGCAAGGCAGCCCTGGTTCCCTGCCCTGCTCACTGACCTTCCTCCTAAATCACCTGACAAGGAGTGTCCCCTTGTCAGACATACAGGAAAGGAAGGAAAATGAAAAGTGGTCTCAGATGAGTATAAAAATACGGACACTTTCTAAATCTTTATGATCCCACATCTATCTCCCTGCTCCACCCCACCCCTTGTCTTCAGCTTGGGGAACGAGCCCAGAACAACAGGTCAACAGGAAGGGAAAGGCCCGGGGAGAGGGGAGGCTGGGCACTGCTGGAGCCAGGGCTGCAGGAGAGCCTGTCCACACGCCCAGTCCCTGGCTGCCCCAGCAATCCCTGGCGGGAAAGACAACATGTATGGTGGGCCCATGTCAGCCTGGCCCTTGAAGGACAGTGATGTGGTGAGTGGGGTGTGACAAAAAAGGTGTGGGAGCCACAGGAAGCTCAGGAACAGAGAGAAGGTGGCCAAGTGTGAGGGGAAGGGGACTTGCGAGCCAGGCCAGTGTCTGACGTCTCCTTAACGCCTGGGACCATCTCTGAGATCTGTGATGCCTTAAGAGAATTTGTTATGTTTTCTCCACATCATAAAAGGTAAAACAAGAGGAGGTAGGTTTCTCTTCTTTTTTTTAGAGATGGGGTCTCACTCTGCCACCCAGGCTAGAGTGCCATGGAGTCAACATAGCTCACTGCAACCTCAAACTCCTGGGCTCAAGTGACCCTCCTGCCTCAGCCTCCTGAGTAGATGGGACTACAGGTGTGCATCACCACGCCCAGCTGGTTTTTCTGTTTTTTGCAAAGATGGGGCCTCATTATGTTGCTCAGGCTGGCCTTGAACTCCTGGCCTCAAGCAATCCCCCCACCCTGGCCTCCCAAAGTGCTAGGATGATAGGCGTGAGCCACCATGCCCAGCCAAGGAAGTAGGTTTCAAAAGCAACTGTACTTAGACATAAAGACACATTGAACAAGGCTTAGGAGCGTGTCCCCAAACCCCTTCTGCACAGAACCAGGACACAGCAAGACTCACTGCCAGCCCAGTGCCTGGAGCCTGGTGAGCAGGTGTCACCACACTGCACTGCTCCTGGCCCAGATGGAGTGGCCAGTGGCGTCTGCTCCAGCTCCAGTTCTCAAGACAAGTGAGGAGGCCTGAGGGGAGGCAGGGAGGGGGCACCTGACATGAGAAACCGACACAGGAAGCAGTTCACCAACTGCTAGTCCAGGGCCTTTCTTGTCCGGCAAATACATTTCCTACAATTCTTCCAAAGGCAGGTCGTCCAGAAACATTGGGGGGCTGGGTGCTGTGGGTCAGCTGCAATAGCTCCTTTCCATGGGAGAAAACCCTGGAATCTGAAACTTTGCCTCTGATCCCCTGGTGGGCTGTCTGTCACGCCCCCGGGTCCTCTGGTTCCTGCTGTGGATGCTGGTGTCCTAACTGACCTTCCCAGGCTCAAGTACCCCCAGCCCTCATCCAGATGCTAAGACGATGGTACCCACTTCTGCTCCAAAGCACCCCGACTCTCCCAGGACTGTTCCAGAAAAAGCGCTGAGGAGCATGTAACCTCCCTCATCTTCACTCGGGCTGTTCCATCTCCTCTGCTTGCTACCAAACATCAAGTGTCCAGGCTGCACCTGAGGCTGGGTATTACAGACTATAAACAATGACCACCTTTAAAAATAACAGCTAACACTTGGCACTTACAGTGCCAGGCAGAGCCGCAAACACTTCACATGTATTAATGCCCTGAATCCTCCCAACCACCCGCAGGAGCTACTAACACACCCAGCTTACAGACGAAAAAACAGAATGAGAAAACATTTTAAACAGATGTTATTATAAAAAAGCTTCATACAGTTCCCTCACTGGCTCGACTTGCACACAAGGGCCCCGTGACACGCCAGGGCGTGAGCACCAGGAAGGAGACAGGCGGGAGGGAAACACGCATGCTCCCCACCACATGCACTGTGCCACACACGCCTCTGGGATGAGACCTGGGGAATCCAAAGACACACATTCACTTAAATCTGCCACAGGAAACGTGGGAAAGATAAACCAAAATCGCAGAGCAACAGCTGCCCCATGAGTGCCAGGAACTAGGCTAGAAATGAGCCTTTTCTGACCACACCACGTTGCCCGTCTTTGCTTTGGAAGCATGTAAATCTTCCACTATTGAGAAGATAAAACCAAAGCAAAAGAAAAAGGTACAATTTCTAAAAGTTCATAGTAAACTAAAACAAGGTATCAAGTCGGTGGCATACTCATTTACAGAAAAGAATTCTTTTGAGGGGCCTTTTAAAAGAAGGAAACAAAAAATAAAACTGCACATTCTCCATGGAAGGGATACATGTTAAGGACAAACTGCTGCAAAGGAATCTTAAATTTTCAGTCAATACTTTGTTATTAGTGGTAATATAAGCCATTTATTCTGAAACTATTTTAAAGTAAAGCAAGTAATTATGCTAATAATATTAGAAACAATGATATTCATAGTAACAGAAAAGACATGTTTAAAATTAAAGTAGTAAAAATCCTATAAAGTTAAATTTGAATAGGAAATATCAGTGTGCAAATACGGGTTTTTTGTTGTTGCTGTTATTTCAAAAATATGTTTTCCCTTGGTTTTTTTCACTAAAAGGCCGAAAAGCAATGAATAGACCAGTACCCACACTGCATGCTCTGAATGCCACGTCACCCTCAAAAGTACCCAGGGCTCCTTAGAGGAATAGCCAACTCCAGGCCTAAATGCCAGCAAGCTGTGAAAGACGAACGGGGTCACCTAGGGCCTCAAGAGCAACGGGACGGTGCTTGGGAGCTCCCACTGGGTGAGGATGAAGCCATCTGAGCATCAGAATGAACAGCTGCAACGGAATAAAACACCGCAGATACACAGCCCTGAGCTCAAAATGTGACTCAAAGGAAAAGAACCCACCTGTGCCCCAGGGGTACTGCTTGCACTGGAAGATGAGTGAGACAGCATTCCCAGGCTCCTGAACAAGCTGTTTCCAGCAATGAAACAGCCCTGGCTGATGAAAGGAAACCCTCTTTGACAGAAGAATTCCATGTAATAAATGTGGGTGAAAAGCCAGAATTAAGGACAATTACCATTTTGCAATCCCTAATTAAATGACAGAACAGTGAGATGCTAACAAGGAGCTTTACAAGAGGAGAGTCGGGCTGCCACTCTCCAAACCCCCAACAACTGTGGCCTCGTGGGAACATGGAGACACCCAGAAACGCAAAGACAAGGCCCCACCGTGATGCATTCTTGCTTTTCCGACGTAGCCAGTCCACAGAAGTAAGAGGCAGGCAGCACTGAGTCAGCCAAATGCTCGGAGGGCATAGGAGACCAGGCAGAGGGTCTACAGGGCTGCTGGGCTGTTCCTTCACCAGGCCGTTAGTGGCCTGAAGGGAGACAGGACCCTCACTGGGATCTTGATTCCTATAAGCTGACTGTTAGAGGAAAAGTGCTGAGCCTTGAAGGAGGCCTCCCCACTGACAGACTATGAGGCAACATCAGTGAGGCCACGCTATTGTCAGGTGGGGACACACTCTGCAGCGCGCAGGGATACTACGCCTCAAGAGGGACACAGAGATGGATGAGGGGAAAGCCACCAAACTGCAGCAATTGCTGACTTCAGCCTAGAGGAATATGAAAACTCTGTGCTTTTATGTCTCGCTGAAGGTTTTCCTAATAGATTTAAAACTACCATCAAATCCCAGATCAAGCACTCCTGTGCCAGTATCCTCGGCCCCAGGCTGGGCCATCAGAAACCAAGCGGGGCTCTCCTGGCACAAGGCAGCCCCAGCAGTGCCCCTTCTACTCCTCCCCACCCAAGGAAGCCACACTGCCCGGACCAGGCCACCAGAAAGGCAGACCTGATACCCATCACTTTCACTCTTCCATTAAAAATATATATATAATAGGTTTATTGAGATATAATTCATGTACCATAAAATTCACCCATTCAAAGCACACCATTCAGTGGTTTCTGGTACTATGTTCAGAGTTGTGCAGCATTACCACAATCAATTTTAGAACTTTTTCATAGCTCCAAAAGGAAACTCCATCTCCCCCATAGAACCCTTGGCCCTAGGCAACTGTTAATCAACTTTTTATATGTAGTAGGCTAAATAGTAGGCCTCAGAGATATGAGGTCCTATTCCCTGGAACCTGTAAATGTTACCTATTTGAGAAAGGGTCTTTGCAGATGTGATTAAGGTAAGGATCTCGAGACAAAGAGATTGCCCTGGGTTCCACAGGGACCCTAAATGCAGTTACAGGTGTCCTGATAAGGAGGCAAAAGGAAACTTCACACACAGATGGTGATGTGAAGACGGAGCAGAGAAATTTCACCCTAGGATGCTGGCCATGAAGACTGGAGTGACACAGCCACAAGGCAAGGAATGCCAGCAGCTAGCAGCAGCTGAAAGACGCAAGAACAGATTCCTCCTGAGGAAGCACAGCTTTGCTGACACTGTGATTCTGGCCCTGAGACCTGCAAGAGACGAAATTTCTATTCTTTTAGGCCACCAAGTTTGCAGTAATTTGTTACAGCAGCCACAGAAAAAGAACACAGACTTATGTCACCAGGAGTGGGGTGCCTAAAAATGTGGCAGTGGCTTTGGAATTGGATGAGAGGCTGGTAGAATTTTGAGAGGTGTGATAGATTGCTTTGAACAGGCAAATCTACAGGCAGAAATACAGATGTATTTTTCTGCCACCCAGACTCTGCCTCAGAGGAAGTGAGGAAGCTGATATAGAAAGCTTGTATTCAAGAATACATATACTATCAAAAACAGAATGTTGGTAGAAATATAAGTGTTAAAGGTGATTTTAAGAAGGACTCAAAGGATATGAGGAACATGTTATTGGAAACTGGAATAAAGAGGATCCTTGTTATATAGTTTAGCTGGATCGCGTCCTATAGCTGTGTGGAAGGCAGAATCATACTCAATGAACGTGTGTATTTAGCTGAGTAGACTTCCAAGGAAAATGATGAAGATTCAGCTAGGAATGCAAGAGGAAAGAGAGAAACTGAGAGAAGAACTGTTAGGCAACAATGACCCTGGGATTCATGATTTGGGAAATTCTCAGGCTATTCAGACTTGAAAAAACAAACAAAATGCTAAAATTAGGAGATTCACTATTAGGAAAATGTGTTCTGGAGAGGCAGCCAAGGGTGTGGCTGGCCAAATTTTGGTAGTGTCAAAGAGATTCAATGTGATTCATGAATCTTTACCAACTCACAGAAGCAAAGAAAAGAGATAAAATTATCTAGGGAAGATCTTTGGAGAAACTTTACCTAATGGCATAAATCCCAAGACATACACAGGAGACCCACAAGGTTTCTGAGACTGCTATACCGGCAGAAACACTGCCAGCTTGGACTGACTAGACAAAATCAAAGAAGGGTGTTGGGCTCCCAAAATTCTAGAGGTAGGAAACAGGCTGATTAAATTACTCAACTGTGGGGAGGGGGGAATACAGTGGGGATGGTTAATGGGTACAAAAATATAGTTAGACAGAATGAACAATATTTGATAGCATAACAAAGTGACTATAATCCACAATAAGTTAGGGTATTCTTTAAAATAACTTAAACAATAGAATGGGAATGTTCCTAACCCAAAGAAATGAAAAAATCCCTGAGGTGATGGACACCCCAATTAACCTGATTTGATTAATACACATTGTACGGCTCTATCAAAACATCACATGTACCCTATAAATATGTAGAACTATTATGTACCCATAAGAATTAAAAAAAAAAAAAACTACTCAGCTGCAAACATGTGTACCCTGCAAGAGAAAGGAAGGATGACTACAAGGCCAGAGCCATGGACTCAGAGATTAGGAGCCTCCACCTTTGTGGTAATTTGTTACAGCAGCCACAGGACACAAATACACTGTCTCCATAGAGTTGCCTATTCTGGACATTTCATAAAGTGCAATCATATAACACGTGGTCCTTTGTGACTGCTTTATTTCACTTACATAATGCTTTTAAAGTTCATCCACGTTATAGCATGGATTAGCACTTCATTCCTTTATGTGGCCCAATAATATTCCATTGCATGCATATACCACATTCTAGTTATCTACTCATTAGCTGACAGACATTGGCATTATGAACTGGCATTACTTTTTGGCATTATGAATGGTGCTATAAACATTTGTGTACAAGTTTTTGTGTGGACATATGTTTTTCTCTCTCTTGGGTATATACTTAGGAATGGAGCTTCTGGGTCATACGGTAACTCTACATTTAATTTTTGGAGGAACTGCTGTCATGATTTCACAGCGGCTGCAGCATATTACCTTCCCTCCAGCAAGCCTCCAATTTCTGTCTTTGCCAGCACTTCTATTGTCTTTTTTGATTATAGCCACCATAATGGTGTGAACTGGTATCTCACTGTGGTTTTCTCTTGTAGCGTGTGCTCTTGGTGTCACATCTAAGAAACCATTGCCTAATACAAGGTCACAAAAATTTATACTTTTATTTTCTTCTAAGCGCTTTATAGTTTTAGTGTTTAAATTCAGACTTTTAACTCATTTTGAGTTAACTTTTGCATGTGGTGTGAAGGTGGGGTCCAAGCTCAGTACTTTGTATGTGGCGATCCAGCTGTCCTGGCGCCCTCTGCTGAAAGGACTGTTCTCCACCGCGGGATTTTGTATGTGGAATCCAGCTGTCCTGGTGCCCTCTGCTGAAAGGACTGTTCTCCACCGCGGGATTTTGTATGTGGAATCCAGCTGTCCTGGCGCCCTCTGCTGAAAGGACTGTTCTCCACCGCGTGATTTTGTATGTGGAATCCAGCTGTCCTGGCGCCCTCTGCTGAAAGGACTGTTCTCCACCGCGTGATTTTGTATGTGGAATCCAGCTGTCCTGGCGCCCTCTGCTGAAAGGACTGTTCTCCACCGCGGGATTTTGTATGTGGAATCCAGCTGTCCTGGTGCCCTCTGCTGAAAGGACTGTTCTCCACCGCGTGATTTTGTATGTGGCGATCCAGCTGTCCTGGTGCCCTCTGCTGAAAGGACTGTTCTCCACCGCGTGATTTTGTATGTGGAATCCAGCTGTCCTGGTGCCCTCTGCTGAAAGGACTGTTCTCCACCGCGTGATTCTGGCACCCATGTCAAAAACTCAATTGACAGTAAACATGAGGGTTTCTTTCTGGACTCTCGATTCTCCTGCACTCGTCTATTATGCACGCTTATCCTCATGCCAGTACCACATGGTCTTGATTACTGACTGTAGCTTTGGAGTGTGTTTTAAAATTAAAAAGTGTGAGTCCTCCAACTTTGCTCTTTTTCAAGATTGTTCTGGCTATTCTGGGTTTCTTAAATTTCCTTAGGATTAGCTTGTCAGTTTCTGCAAAATCTGTTTGAAAGTGTTTCAAATATATTTAAAAATATTATATATCAAATCCCAGAGCAGGCACTCCAGAGCCAGTGTTCTCACCTCCCTGAGACTTTGAAAGTATTATGTTATGATTCACAAATTTTACATTCTTATTTTTATATATTATAAAATATTTTAAACATCAAAAAAATGAACAGAACAAATGTCAATGCCCCCTTACCCAGCTTAAATTTAAAAATAAGATCAACAGAAAGCAAGCAAGCAAGCTCACTTCCATGCTTCCTCTGACTTGCACTGTACCTGAACTTCTTCACAGGCAAACTGGGGAATGTCACAAGGATTAGACAGTATCTGTAAAGTACTGCTCTCAGTGCCTTAATATATGCACAATATTGCTACTGAAAACCAAACATTAGAATTTAAAATTAGGCCTAAGAACAAGTATGTCTCCTCAGGGTGATGCACAAGTCCTGACAGCCACACGCGTGAACAGGGCAGGGCAAAGGAGCACTGCCTACTGGTGAGCAGGACACAGGACCCTCATTCAGAGCCAGCTGCACCCAGCACAGCCCAGGCTTTCTAGCAGATCTCAACAGCTGTGAGCACAATGCTCGTCATTTCGCATGTTCACATCTTTCAATGTACATGTCGTGCTTTTCTCAGCTCAAACTCAATGCTTCCCGTGGCTGAATGCTGGGGTAACTGTCCTTGATTAACAGGTACAGCGGATATATTGAGACTTGGTGAAAAGCCTGACCTTGGGCTTGTGATGTTCCTTAAAAAGGTGAAAGGTAGGAAACTGTCTCCTTCAACAGATGCACATTGGCATCCTCCTCCTCCCTCGCTCTCCTGCGCAACGTGGTCAGGCTTGTCCATTTATTCCAGCTGGCTGGTTGTTCGCCCCAGGCCCTCCTCCCTGATGAGTCTCAAGGTGGCTTCCCAGTCCTGATGCTCTTGGCCTCCCTGGCCCCGGAGTTTCACCCTAGCTTCCCAGGCAGGGTTCAGGTCTGCACCAGTCATTTCTAAACTGCAAACCAGAAACATGCACTACTTTTGCATGATTCTATGTTAAGCGCAAAACAAGTGGTGTGTGTTCAACATATAAGGTTAATTTTCTAAAGGCCGATTAAGCAAGTGTTCAGAAATATATCCAGCCCTAGTAATCTCTCCACACTGCTCCTGTAGGTGCTGACACAGAGGTGCCAGGACCCCTGACTACCTTCTCACTCAGTGGATGCCAAATCTTCCTGAACCTTCAGGGGACTGGTTGGAGTGTCTGGAGATACCATCATCAGTATTACCAGCCACACCCAGGCACCGCTATTTTTGTTTCCCTCAGCCTCCTTTCGGCAAAGAGTAGTCCCACCTGTAGAAATCAAGGTATTAAGAAATTAAAGTGTGTGTTTGGGTGTTTCTTGCTTTGATAGATGGGAGTCAGTAAGAGATGTGGCTAAGAGTGTGGGCTCTGACATTAGAGACCCAGGGTTCACGTCAGGGTTCTACCTCTAACCAGCCAAGTAACATCCTGAGCAGGACAATTAGCATCTGTGTGCCTGGGTTTTCTTGTCTGTAAACTGAAGAGCGGTACTGTATGCACTTCACTGAGTTAACTGGGGGTCAAATGAGTTTACACACATGAAGCACGCAAGACAGGGCCTTGCAAGGGGACATCACTTTAGAGTGTGCAAATGGGGTATGCCCATGAGACCGGGAGCCAGCCAATGACAGGATGGAGAGGGTTTTAACTCAGGGTGCTAACACCCACAATGGAGGCAAGAGCTCACTCCAGGCAATTTGGTGACTTCCTCTAGACAAGTACACTAAAGGCTTTCCTTGCTCTGGGGTACACACTAGACAGCCTAAGGTGCCCATTAGCATCCCGGTTTCCTTTGAGATGGGCACCTCTGGACCCACAAGCTTGCCAGGATTCCAAAAGAAGGTTATCCCTCTCCTCCGTGACCTACAACCTCCCAGACCCTGCTGGGGTCTGCAAACAGAGAAATCATTCTTCCCTACCTGTTTCCCTGCTCTGGGGTCCTGCCTTTAAATTCTTCCCCACTTGTTTTTACAGGGTCTCGGGCAGCAGGGGCAGGTAAAAAGTGTGCCCAGGCCACCATCTCTGCCTGGAGAGTCCTCCCATGGGCCCACCTGCTGGGAAGGTCCTCGCCTCACTAACTGGAATCCACCTCCATGTGAACCTTGAGCAGTAAGTTAAACAATGGACATCAGACAACAGTGCCAAGTAAGACATCTGTCCTTTTAAAAATGACATAGGAAATTTCCAACACAGTTCTCATAAATACTTCTCTTCCAATTACTCAGGGCTGCTTCTTGGAATTAGGGATTTAGAACCTGCTTGATCAAAGGAAATGGACTAAAATCTTTCAGGCGCAGTGTGTGGGCTATAGTAATTCAGAGGCCGAGGCAGAGTGATCTGCCCTGGTGAGGGGCCGTTGTGCTGCTAGACACCTCCTGTGGGATGGAAGGCTTATTCGTCAGCTGCTGAGAGGGTTTCTGTGGTAGCTAGTCTCCACGATGTCCACCCAGTAATCACTGGCCTCCCTACACCCACAGGCTGCTGCTAATATCAAAAGGTGGAGGCAAAATGCTCAAGGTGATGGATACTCCAAATACCCTGACTTTGGCCGGGCGCGGGGGCTCACGCCTGTAATCCTAGCACTCTGGGAAGCCGAAGCAGGTGGATCGTCTGAGCTCAGGAGTTCGAGACCAGCCTGAGCAAGAGCAAGATCCCCGTCTCTACTAAAAATAGAAACAAACTGGCTGGACAACTAAAAATATATACAGAAAAAATTAGCCGGGCATGGTGGCACATGCCTGTAGTCCCAGCTACTTGGGAGGCTGAGGCAGGAGGATCGCTTGAGCCCAGGAGTTTGAGGTTGCTGTGAGCTAGGCTGACGCCATGGCACTCTAGCCCGGGAAACAGAGTTGAGACTCTGTCAAAAAAAAAAAAAAACCCAAACAAAAAATTCCCTGACTTCATCATTATACATTCTGTGCATGTAACAAGTATCACATATACCCCATAAATATGTAAAATATTATGTATCTATAAAAAAATTTAAAAAGTGAAAAAAAAAAAAAAAAAGGTGGAGGCAATTTACCCTCCCTTGAATCTTCACTGGCCTTCAGACTTGCTGTATCCAAGTGATGTTCTAGGCACTCCAAGGACTGGCAGCTTCCACGTCCTCCTGGAAGCCAGCTGCCACGCTGTAAGGGAGTCTGCGCTCTGCTGGTAACTGACGGGCAAAGCCTTTATGGATCTTCCAGCCTGGCTGGGCTGCCAGGTAAAAGCAGCCGCACGAGAAGTCCCAAGTGAGACTGGCAGAATGGCCTGGCCAGGCAATCCCAGCCGCCCCAACTTCTGACTCACTGCTTTAAGAGACTAAGTTTTCGGCTGGCTTGTTACAACGTGGTAGATAACAAGTAATGCTGAAGCAACAAGGCCAACATTTCAAAATCTGAGATAGTTCAATAAGCTCTTATCAAAGCTCACTTAATTATAAGAAAATACAAACAAAAATAATAAAAAATCTCGTCCTTGAAAATATTTGTAAATTATATATCTAGTAAGAGACTTACATTTAAATACATATAGAACTATCATAATCCAACAATAAAAACTAACAACCCAATTAAAAACGGGAAAAAGATCTGAACAGACATTTTTCCAAAGAAAATATACAAATGGCCAACACACACATGAAAAGATGCTCAACATCATTAGTCGCCAGGCAAATGCAAATCAAACCACAATGAGATACCACTTTATAGCCATTATGATGGCCATAATAATAAAATACAATAACAAGTGTTGGGGAGGATGGGGAAAAATGAGAACGTCATGAGCTGCTGGTGGGAATTTAAAATGGTGCAGCTGCTTTGGGAAACAGTCTGGCAGTTCCAGAATAACTAAATATAGAGTTACCATATGACCCAACAATTCCACCCCTAGGTATATACCCAAGAGAAATGAAAACAAGCCCACACAAAAACTCTTACATGAACTATTATTCAGCATTATTCTTAAGAGCCAAAAAGTGGAAACAATTCAAATGTCCATCAACTGATGAGTAGGTACATAAAATGTAATAAAAATATCCATCCATAAATGCATTATTTAGCACTAAAAAGGAATAAAGTACATGCTATAAGATGGCTCATAAATGAACTTTGAAAATATTATGCTAAGTGAAAGAAGCCACTCACAAAAAACATATATCGTATGATTGCATTTACATTGAAAATTCAGAATCATGCAAATGCCCGGCAGCAGAAACTGTAAGTGGTTGCGAAGGATGAAGGAAAATGGGGTACAACTGCTAAAGCGTATGGAGTTTCTTTTTAAAGACGTTCTAAAATTAGACTGTGGTGATGGCTGCGCAACTCTGAATACCCTAAAGACCACTAGAATGCACCTTAAAGGGTGAATTGTATAAAGCCCTAAAAAAAAAATTGCTTATCACACTTTTCCACTGTGTGGAGCCCACCCTGCGCCACCTTAGTTCCTGTGCTCTTGGAGCTCGTCCAGGCACATACATGTCCACACAAACACACACATTTCTTTGATTTCTACTAAATTTCATTCATTTCTACCATCTGGCTTTATTTCTAACTAAAACAGCTCCGCCCTAGGGAGCACGCACAGATGGAGGGAGGTGGTCACATGAAGCCTGGTGTGGCTGGCGCCCAGACCAGGAGAGTCCGTGCGGCGGGAATCCTTCTCCTCCACTCCACCTGTGACGCTTAAGGACTCAGCCTCAATAAGGATCACCATCCTCATTTAACTAAAGGGGACAGGCCGGGCGTGGTGGCTCACGCCTGTAATCCTAGCACTCTGGGAGGCCGAGGCGGGTGGATCGCTCAAGGTCAGGAGTTCGAGACCAGCCTGAGCAAGAGCAAGACTCCGTCTCTACTAAAAATAGAAAGAAATTATCTGGCCAACTAAAATATATATAGAAAAAATTAGCCAGGCATGGTGGCACATGCCTGTAGTCCCAGCTACTGGGGAGGCCGAGGCGGTAGGATCACTTAAGCCCAGGAATTTGAGGTTGCTGTGAGCTAGGGTAACGCCACGGCACTCACTCTAGCCTGGGCAACAAAGCTAGACTCTGTCTCAAAAAAAAAAAAAAAACTAAAGGGGACAGGAGCCCTTCTGGGCCCTTGCCTCGGGGCCCTACGGGGTTTAGGTGAGGACCCCCGGGAGCGCTGAGGCCGAACAGACCCTGTTCTTACTCACGGCACTCACCCCTTCCACGGGAGCAGCAGGGGGCCCGAGTGAACTCCCTGTAGGGTTCAGGGGGCCCAACCACAGATGGAAGGTGCTGGCAGTGAGGTCTTGGGCCAGTGGCTGGGCCTGCATCCTGGGTGCCTTCCTTAAACCAAGGATACATGAAAGGACCTACAGTGCTGCAGACAAAGCCAACTGTGCCTTCGATCAACCCGCAAGCAACTGCCCCACCCTCACTCCCTAGGGGACTCCCACAGGGGGACCCAGAGTCTGTGACACTCTCCTCCTCAGGCTTCTCTGCCCCAGGCTTCTCCCACACAGGGCCTTACCCGGGTCTTGGCCTTCAGGAACACATGGCTCTCCATATCCTTGCTAGATTTACTGTGGGCCACGCCAGCTTTCCTCATGGCATCCTCGCTGAAACAAAGAAGGGGAAGAGACATTTACACACCCCAGCCAGTCCACTGCTGCAGGGCCCTGCACAGCAGCTACAACTGGGTGCTGAGGCACCGTCCCTGCACACCAGCCTGGCTGAGGTCCAGGACAGGCACGGAGGAACCAGCACTCAGCAGGGAGCAAAGACGGGCAGCTGAGCAACGGAGTGAGTAGGCAGGGCCACGAGCAGGAAGAACAGGAGAGGAGGTCACCATGAAGCAAAGAGGGAGCCCCAGCACATGGGCAGAGGAGCCAACCCTTGGGGATCATTCACAACCAGCTCAAAATCAAGTAAGTGGGCATCAGACCACTGGGTGGCCAGCTGGTCTCTATTTCCTACCCTCTGAGTGGCCTGGGCTCCCACCCAACCCTGTTAGCACAGTGGGACCTGGTTCCCCCCTCTGTAAAATGAAGGGGCCACAGGAAGTTGTCTCTCAGTCCTTCCTAAGGCAAAGGTCCCAATGTGGGACCAAAGAGGCAAGCCCCAACTTCAACCACTTCTAGGCAGGGACAAAAGGAGATGGACCACACAATTGTGAAAAATATCTTAAAGACACATTTACCAACACACGTGTAATAAGAGATGGAATCCTATCAAAGGCTTTCCATCACATGGATGCTCCACAGGGATAGAGACATGCACATCAGCTAAGCTGGAGCTGCCCGTGAATGGCAGCACAGGCTGCCCAACACTCTCTCTCTCTCTCTCTCTCTCTCGCTCTCCCCCCACCCCCCACTCACACACACACGCACATGCACACACACACACACATACACACACAAATAGGTAAGAAAAGGTGTGCATTTGTTAGAAAGGCTGGGGCCCCTGAGGCCTGGCCCCTGGTTCCCAGGGGACTGGCTGCTCTGGTCTGCTCACGGCCACCTTCTTCCCAGTAGGATGGGTCTCCTTCCTGCCTGGCTTCCCAGCACTGGGCTCTGCAGCCTCACCTCTGAGTGAATTAAACAAGCCCAGCCCAGCTGTACTAGAGCATGCCGACCACTCCAAACACAAGCCAAGCAGCCGCAGGGTACTCAAAGGATGCACAAGTGGGCCTGTAGCATCATGGCTGTGATCCTTAAGACATCACAGAAAGGAGGCTCACTGCTGAGAGATGTACAAACCTGCCTTAACGTAAAAAGAAAACCAAAATGACATTGACCCATCACACTGCTGGATACTTCACTCAACAAGCACGCTTGGAGATCCTACCTCCCCCTCTGCTTCCTGAAGCCTGAGCTCAACCAAGGAGGAAGCAAAAGGTCCCTGCTTGCCAGGCATCCGGGGTGGAGCAGGCACATGAGTGCAAAGGTCACCAGGGCCACAGGACACCAGGGAGTTAGCCACACAGGATGGGAGCACAAGCACCAGCCCAGGGCAGGATCAGGCTTCAGGGAAGCCAGGCGCAGGCGCAGGCCCGCTGGGAAGCCGGCGATGCCAGTGTGGGGCAGGCTCTCCACACTGGGGAGGCTGAGACATCACCTGGTAGGCCCTAAGAAGTCACTGGGCATTTCTGACAGAAGCCACTGAGCAGATCTGTTTTCTGAAGGTGGCCTCCCCTGTGCCCCTCCCCCTCAAGCCAGTACCTGTTCCTCTTCCCACCTCTGACAGCAGCACGCAAGGGGCCCAGGAGGCAAAGCCTGCCACACAGAGACTTACTAGGGGCCGAGGGCCACAGAGCGGAAGACCAATGGGGGACCCAAGGGAGAGCACTCATAGGCAACTAGGAGCCTGGAGGCTGGCTGGGTGGGGAGGCCGTGGGTGGCAGGTGCAGCTGAGTCAGAGAGGAAGAGAGGAGTGCAGAGGAGTCTGAGGTTGGGGAGCAGTTACACAGGTGGGCTCTGCCAGGGACAGCGGTCACTGAGGGCTAAGCCAGACTCGATAGGAAAGCAGTCCTCCTGCACTGCCGCCAGCCACTTTCCAGAGGGTCAGCAGACTGGCAGGTCCCAGACACACACTGTGCTTCTTAACTGCAGCAAAGATGCCTGGACAGCCAGAGACAAGGCCCAGAGCACAGCTTAATGCAACAGCTTTGAGGTTCTGGGGTGGCCAGGCCAAAGAAATGTGTTTGGTCAGCCGAGGGCAAAGTGGCACCAGACACCCAGGGACGTGCTGGCGGACGAGCCCTGTCCCGCCCTGGCGAGGGAAACACCACAGATGACGGGGACGCTGTGGGCACCAACTGTCAGCGACTCAGAGCCTGAGGAGCATCAGCCAGGCTGGAGGCCAGAAACAGGCACAGCTTGACAGGCGAGGACACGCCCCTCGGCAACAGGAAACGGAGCTGGGGGGAATGTCCGGTTCTGCGGAGCTTCCTAGGGGCTACAATACAAGTTCAGAGTCGGAGCCAGAGCCGAGGAGGAAGCCAGGCCAGGGCTCAGGGAGGCAGCACCGTGCCGGTCACTCCAACGTTCCTCCACGGTGCCCACCCAGAGAAGCCCTTCAGCTTTGGCGGCCGAAGAATAAACAGAGATGCCCTGAGCACTGTTTTCAATTCTGTGAACAATATTTTTTAACAATGTTTTTGCTCCTATTTCTAGCCTGAGGATCATGCTCCACAAAACACAATGCAAGGCAAGAAAGAAACCAGGCGGCTCTGCTCTCTGTCAACAGCCTACACTTCTCCTCAGAGGTCTGCCCTGACCTCCCAGCCAGCATCTCACACTCACGCTGAGGTCGGGTCCCCTTCCTTCCTCCCTCTGGCCCCGGCGTGCATGTGGGACCAGGCGCAGTCAGGACCCAGCCGCCTTCGGAACAGCGGCACTGCTCCCCGAAGCCCCATTCCGCTCCTCCGGAGCTGGGCCTGGCTGCCGTGCCCAGGATGCTTTTCAGAGCAGCAGGACCTGAATGGCACCTCTCAGTCTCTGTCTCCTGAAAACAAAACGCTTTGAGCCACTGCCATGAAATGAAGGTAAACAAAGGTAAACTATCGTATAAGAGACAGCCCCAAACGGGGGGGGGGGGGGGGGGGGGGAGGGTAAAGTCTACAGCTTCAGAGAAACAGCGGTTGAGGTGACCTCTGCCCCAGACAAGAAAGCCTGGGAAGATGAGGACCTGCTCACAAGGGAGGACCCTAAACCGCCGTCCCGCCATAGTCCGGCCCAACATGAGCAATGTGCTCACAGTCACTTATGAGGTGGCCGCCAAAGAAGCCCAGGCTGCCCCAGTAGCATAGCGTTCGCACCAGCTGAAAAAGGAGCTGGGGCCGCTCCCTGGGTGTGACCAGGTCTCTGAGAAGATGGATGTGAGGACTGACACCGGCTCCGGCACATGGCCCCTTGCTGGGACCTGGGCTCCACAAGCTCTTCCTTGGGCCATGGGCTAACTGGTTGCCATGGCTACGTTAGTCTGCCCAATCACAGGGTTCAACCGGTATGTTTGAGACCGAAGCCTCCCAGGGAACTGATCCATCATTGTAGGCCCTTAGAGCTCCCTCACCACGGGGCACTGTCCAGATCTGCCCCCAGTACATGGTGCATCTTAAAGGCACTGCCTAACCCTGTCTGAGAAGCCAGCAGTGACACACCAAGAAACCCTCTTGATGTCGTCACTTCCTGCACCAAGCATCCATGCTGGACACCTGGGAACCTCCCTTCCCTTCCCAGCTGCCACCCTCAATTCCCTAAAGCTAAAATCCTTGCCCCAGCCACCACTGCAACTGTGGCAATGCCTCCCAAGTGGCCTCTGTCTCCGTTCTCACTCCCTCCCCACATCCCCGTCACATGACTGCCAGTGACTGTGGGAAATAGCCTGGGCTATGTCCCTGCCAGCCTACAGGGCCTCACGCCTCGCTCCTCACCAGCAAGGCAAGAAGGCTGTCCAAAAGCCTGCCCTACTTGCTCTCCCCAGGGCCCTGGGGTACAATGGCCCTGCTGGCTTGCACGCTGGCTGACCATCCCCCTCCAAGCCTGCTGGGGCTCCTACCTGGGCACCCCTGCTGTCTGCGGCACAGAAACCCTGTAGCTACCTCCACCACATGCATCGCAGCTCCTGGAGGAATCGCTGGTTCCTGTCTGCGGGCCCCACTGTACTGTGGACACCCTGAAAACAGAGCCTGCAGCACCCACTTCTGTATACATATGCAGCAGGAAGTCATCAGTGTCAGACAAAATAACTGGCTCTTTTTAACACAAGGCGTGGTGCCGCCATGCATTCTGATGGGACATGATGTACAGAACTGTGAATCAGTGTGACAGGCACAGGGGAAGCCAAGCCTCGACCTAGCGCCCCAGGCAGTGCAGGCCAGGATGACTGGGGCCACAGGGCCTGACAGGACGTAGACGGGGAGGAAGGGACTGGGCTCAAATTCCAACCTGGCCACTCACCAGCTCTGGGTCTTAGGAGAGGCATGCCAGCCCCAAGCACGGCTTCTTTATAAAGGAGTGCTCTGAGGGGCTGTGGCCAGGAGGAAGGGGCACAGAGGTGGCCAGACTGTGAGGACAGGCCCGGTGTTGGCCGCTCTGCACCACTGTTGTTCTTCACTTCCTCCCTGTCCCCAAACTGGGAAAGTCCATTAATTAATGGGAGTCTATCCCAGTCCTTGTCATCTGAATCAATGTAGGATAAAGCAAAACAATGGCTCACTGGGTGTCCTTGGGTTGGCACACACAGACATCAAGCTCCAACTGTGCTAACTCCAGCAAGGCCTGTGGCAGCTGGCCCAGCTCCCAGGCGGCTGCCCTACTCTGCCCTCAACCCACCTGGCAGCACCCATGTCCTCCCTCTGCAGGAAAGGAGGGGACAGTGCCGACCTCATGGACCACTTGACTCTGAGGATTACAGTAGTTAATCTTAGAAGGCACTGGGCACACAGGAAACACTAAGCATATGTTAAAGAACCAAGTCAGGGAGCAACCTGCAAACCTGCACAGTAAGACAGCATCCCAAAATACCTCCGCTGCACGTGCCATTAGTGTCGCCCCCTTCCCAGGCAACGATGGAACAGTGAGTGCGCGCGCGCGCGTTTGTGGCTCCCTCAGGCAGAGCGCTCTCCCACTGGTGCTGAGTCACCTGGAGTGTACCCTGAGGCCAGTGCCACCACTCTGGCAGGAAGGGCGTTCACGCAGACATGCTGATGAGAAGCGTTAACAGACCTCTCCTCCCAACTCCCTGACTCTTTTTTCCACGCCCTGTTCCAAAAGACCCCGGTGCCCACTTGAGGACCCTCTCCCCTCTCAATGAGGCCCCTCTCAACCTGACCCTTTTCACCACTGCCCCCTGGCACTGCCAGGCCCCCTTCCCTGATCTGCCTTCTTTCCCTCGGCCAAATGAAAGCATGAATTCCCTGGACAGACTGCTGGTGTCTAAAGCAGAAAGGAAGCCCGGCGCGGTGCCTCACGCCTATAATCCCTGCAATCCCAGCACTCTGGGAGGCCAAGGCAGGAGGATCACTTCAGCTCAGGAGTTCAAGACCAGCCTGAGCAAGAGCGGGACCCCATCTCTACTAAAAATAGAAAAACTGTACCGGGCATGGTGGTACGCTTCTGTAGTCCCAGCTGCTCAGGAGGCTGAGGCGCTTGAGCCCAGGAATTGGAGGCTTTGTGAGCTATGATGACGCCACTGCACTCTAGCCGGGGCAATTGAGCAAGACTATCAATCAATCAATCATCCAATCAAATCAATAAATAAATTAAAATCAAATCAAATTAAACAAAATAAAAAAGCAGGAAGGTTCACTCACCCTCCTGACCTCAGGGGGACAGGATGATTCCTCCCATTTATGTGACACACTTACGTTCTGCCCAAAGGAAACTTCTGTGGGTCTCTTGTAATTTGGAGAATCCCAACACCCATCAATCAAGTGACCTCTCGTGGGGCATGAGGAATTTCTGCCAGCTCCTCCTCACCCCACCTCAGAGGGTAGTTACACAATATCAGGCTGAGAACGGTTTTCCTAGGCATGTCACTGGAAGTAGACACCATAAGGGGAAAACGATTTTGCCATACATATTAAAAACGATTTCTGCTCTCTGGGCTCGGACCTGGTTAGCAGCGACATTGCTAAATGCACCAAGAAGGTTGGAATCATGAGTAAACACAGGACCCGCTATGGTGCCTCCCTCCGGAAGATGGTGAAGAAAACTGAAATCAGCCAGCACGCCAAGTACACTTGCTCCTCTGTGGCAAAACCAAGGTAAAGAGACAAGCTGTGGGGATCTGGCACAAAAACAGTAGCTGGTGGAGCCTGCACCTACAACACCACTTCTGCCGTCACGGTAAAGTTCACCATCAAAAGACTGAAGGAATTGAAAAACCAATAGAAGCTCCACCTTTTCAGACACCACTAGCCTCTAATAAATTTATGTAACAGGAAAAAAAAAGATTTATTTTTGTTTGTTTTAGAGACAGGGTCTCGCTCTGTAACCCAGGCTGGAGTACAGTGGCACAATCATAGCAGGAATCTACTGCCCTCAAGCGATCTTCCCACTTCAGCCTCCCAAGTAGATGCCACTACAGGCATGCGCCACCATGCCTGGCTAATTTTTTAATTTTTTTGCAGAGACACGGTCTTGCTATGTTGTCCAGACTGGTCTCAAACTCCTGGGCTCAAGCAATCCTCTGTCCTCAGCCTTCCAAAGCGCTGGGATTAAAGATGTGAGCCACTGAACCGGTCTAAAAAACATTTCTACCCCATTTTTACCAGTCATCTACCAGAGAGAGAAGGGAAAGGTGTCATTCTGTTGGCAGCTTAAGCCCAGCCCTGGCATTCGAGCACAAGACTCTGGCAGCCCAGTTCCCTTATCTGGGTGCTCCCCACACCCCAGCGGGCATACGCAATGGCCCTGGATGTTTTGGGGAGCACTGCTGGACTTTGTGGCAGAGACCAGTGGTGCTAAATGTTAGGTAAAGCACAGTTCAGTCCGAGATGACAGAGAACAGCTCCACCCTTTCTAAATGCCAGCCACACTCCTGCAGAGACACCAGGATCCCTAGCCCGAGGCAGGGCCCACACACGGCACATGGATCAAGCATCTCCCTGCTGCAGCACCAAGGAATCCCAAGCGTCTGCCTCCAGGAACAGAGCCAGAAACTGAAGTTATAAGACAAAGGAAGCAAATCATTCCACTGGCCCTGAGAGGGAAGCATCATTTTGACCAATTCTTGTCACATCTACTGGGTTTCATACTTTCAATTCAGAAAGGACCTATTTTTTCACTCCAAAATTTTTGTTATGGTTTGTGTTCTAAAAAATATTATACTCGCTAAGAGCCAAATATTTTAAACACTAGAAACTTATTTGGAGAGAAGGATGACTAAGCGATCAGTCAGAATGAAAACCACACAGGCTCCAAATGTAACATCCTGGCCCTGTGAACAGAAGCCATCCTGTCTGCAGAAGAACACAGCCATATGAGCGTGGAGCTAAGTTACACTCCAAATAAAAGCCTTCCCTCTAACTGCATTTTAAAAATAAAACTGAAATATAAATCTCTAGGTTGAAATGAGGGACTGAACCTGCACATCTAATTTTGTTCCATCCTAAAACTCGACTGGAACCACAGAAAAGATGGGAAAAATGAAAATGATGGCCACAACACAGCATTTTATAAGCTGGAGAGCAATGGCCCAGTGGTAAGGGACATAGCAAGCAGACCAAGAAAGTGGAGCCCTACGTGAGTAACAGTGAGAAGGGGAGAGCCCACCCGACGACAGCCCCGGGTTCTCACGAGGCTGAGGCCGGCCTGCACCAGGTGCTCTGGGATGGAGGCTGAAAGCTGTCCCTGCATCTCCACCCCCTGACTTCACCTGTGGGTAACTACCCCCGCACCAGGAGGCTACTGTAGGTTTACTCTCTGGGAATGGAGAGTCACTGGACTGGGAGGTCAACTCACTCGGTTGAAAAGGCACAGGCAGGACACTGAGCCAGGTGGACAGAGTGGCCATCGGTGCCCTGGTCTAAGTGACTAGATCCATACTCACTGCTGAGACCCACCACCTGGTCAGCCCTCAGCCTCCTCCAGCACAGCGAGCAGCAGGCTGGCAGCCAGGCCCTCACCCTGCAGCCCAGTGTCCAGAAGACTATGCTCTGGAGGAAGGACTCAGAGAATCTGCAGCCACATGAGCCTCCGCTGCAGCTCCTGGTCGACAAGCCTCACCTGCTCAGAGAGACGCCTAGGCTTCAGAGGATCCCTCTCTTAGAGCGACCAGCCAACCAAGGGCTCCCAGATCCCCTAACATGGCAGATACTCTTTTCTCATTACCCCCCAAAAAACAGTAACTTGGAAGTAACAGAAACTTAACAGGAAGGAAATGCAGATTCAATATTATCTATAGAGATAGGATACTACCTTGCATCCATTTAACAGGAATGGATGCTATAAAAAGGGGAAAGTCAGATACAAAAAAGAAAAAAAAAGGGGTTCTTAGAAATAAAAGCATGTTAGCAGTGAAAGTTCAGAGATAAAATTGAGGAAATCACCCAGAGAGCAGAGCTAAAGACAACAGGAGAAAAGAGAAAGAAAATTAGAAGAGGGCCCAGGGGCCAACAGTCCTACTCTCTCAGCTAAGGAAATGCCCTGAGATGACTCAAAGGAACCCTCCCCGAGAGGCAGGCTTGAGTTAGGGGAGCGAGGAAGCCACTGTGAGGCTCAGAGCCACAGCCATCGGAGAGGAGCACATAGCCAGTGGAACGTGCTTCTAAATCCTCCAGGAAGTATATCCCACCAAGGAGTCTAGATGCATCCAAATTGGCATGGTCTCCAGAAAGTTAATTCCCATGAGCCCTCTCTCAAGAAGCAGAAAAGGGAGTGAACTGCAAAGAAAGTGGCACGTGATATGGGAAACAAGGACCAGACACAGGAGGACAACAGTCACAGTCCCGAGCCGAGCCCTGTGACGACAGACAAGAGAGACAAGCATCATGCCTTCAGCCACTGCCCGGAGGCTCCAGAAGCGAGGTCCATGGTCCATGGGAACAAGCTGGAACTGACACAAAGCCCGACAGCTCAGAGCCTGGGATAACTACCAAGAGGCCACAAGAAGATACAGGAAGAATTAGCAACAGGTACACAGAAAACTGGGCGCAGTTTTCAAAAGGCAAGTTTTCTCTAGGAAAAAAAAAATCAGACAATTGCAGTACACCACTATGCTCAACTGTGAATATCATTTGTGCAGGCAGAAAATGTAAACATTACTGATCTACCCAGAAAGTAAACTCCTGGGAGGACGAGGGAGCAGGAGCAGAGAGGTCAGCAGGGAAAGTCGAGATAGCAGCATGTGCACATTACTTAGAACCAGGACACATGCCAGAAGAAACAGCTCAGAGTCAAAGGCAGCTGCAGCCACCAGGGAGGACCAGGAGAGTAGGGAACCACTGTGGTTTCTCATAAGTCTTTTCACAATTTATGTACATATATTACTTTGATAAAATTTAAAGTAACTGCCATCCATTAGACAAGAAAAAAAAATTTAAAGTAACTAAAAATTAAATGACAAAATACACAAAAAGAGTGTGCCACAAAAAATATTCAGTGAATGATAGCTATTATCAAAAAAGTCTCTTTCCTCTGTCTAAACCTTCCTGTCTCTGCTGACACTGGGACAGGAAGTTTCTGTCCCATCTGTAATTTTGATGTCCAGGAGTGTCCCGAAAAGCCCCTACCACACATTCCTTCCACAGGTGGCTCCACAGTCACAGAATACAGGGCTGGCAGGGAGCTCAGGGTGAGTAAGGCCAACCAACAGCCACCGGCAAGGCAGTACCCTGGCCCACCCCGCCCACCTGAGACCTGAGAGGCGCCTGCCAGCCGTAGCTCAAATGCCCCTCCCTGCCCTCCAGCAGCACAGGACTGGTTCTCACCCAGTCTTCCGACCACGACTGTGTCTCCAGAGAGCTTCAGAGCAGCATCCCTCGCTGCCCCTGGTCTTCTCCCCATCCTGCAGCCAGTTTACCATCCCTGTGCCCAGGTGGCTTCACCTCTGAGGCAGGAAATGATGAGCCACCGATTTGCTTAGTCACCAACAGTAACCAAAGCAAACACCTGGCCTCTAGACCTCACAGGTAGCCGGAAGAGTGTTTGCCAAACTGTATCCCAAACATACTACAATTTTTTTCTTTCTTGTACACTTCTGCATTCTGGTTCTTTGACTTTTTAAAGAAACAAAAAAAGTGTTTTTTAACAAGATAAAAATATGTATTTCAGAATTTAACTATCCACCTACACGTAGGAATGGGTATTTTGGTTTTGCAGAAAGAAATTCTCTCATCATATCAATACAGGAGACTGGAGACCCTCTCTCTCCACGCTCCTCTCAGTCGCTGCATGAAGCTCCTACTTCTGCTCTCGAGACCTCTCGATGCCCCGTGAGCGAGAGCAATGAAGAACTAACCTGAAGAAAAGACTACTGCTCCTCAAATGGCGTGCTATTACCTGAGCTAGTTCAGAAGACCACACAAGCCTCCTTCGTTTACTCCAATCTGTTGGTTTGACCTCAAAAGAACCCAGAGGGCTGGAGAGGCCTCGTGATCCCTGTCTCGGCGCTAGTCTGGGGCTCCTCCAGCTCCAGCCTGTGTCCCACCCTCTCCCAGGCAAGCCCGTGGCAAGGACCCAATCTGCCAACCCAGGCCGTTATGAAAATGCTTATCTCACACGGCTCTGTGGTATTGGTGGGGGTGGGGAAGCCCTCTCTTCCACAGATCTGCACTCAGGCACTCACAGTTGAAATCATCTGGCATCTGAGATGTGATTTAAAATAGTCCAGGAGGGGGTGGGGAGGGGTGGGTGAAGCAACACTGGCCATATGTTGCTAACTCTCAAAGTACTGGGGAAACCATTTTTCTATTATCTCTACTTCTGGGAACACTTGAAAAATTCCATAATGGAACTTTAAAAAAAAAAAAAAAGGGAAGTCCAGTGCTTATCTCAAGCCCAGGGGATGACTGTGCACGGTCCACACTTCATGTGAACCTGGGCTGTGGGAGCTCAGGGCCCAGCCAGAGTCCACCCTGGGAGAGAGCACAACCTCGGCCACGAGAAACCTGCAACTCAAAACTGAACTCAAATACATGTGCATATATATCTACATATTTAAAATACATACATATCATGTTGTAAGCACACATAGGAATGGTGGAAACATATCAACAGGTCAGTCACAGCCAGCTCTGGGCAGAGATTATGGAAAACACCTTCCTGTTTTGCAATCCCCCACAATGTTATCTAAAGGGAATAAAGTACTAACCCACAAGCCCTGAAGGCACTGGCCAAACAGGAGGGAGAGACAGGGCCGAGGCTGCTGCGACTGGTGAGCAACTTGGAGGCTGAAGACCTGGCTTCATTGTGCCAGATCCTCTCCCCACACAGTCTCTCTCTCCACATCAGCTCTGCCCTCCTCTGGGGCCCCACCCGAGCAAACTGGCTTCACCCACCCTCCAAGATGGCCCACACACTGGCTCCTGCAGCAACTGCTCTTCCCAGGTTGGCTTCTTGCAGCTCCCCTTGGCATCACCCTGCACCCACCCCGCTCAGAATCAGTGAAGAGTCAGGGCTCCTCTCCTGCAGCGGTACATACCTGTGTCTCCCTCCTCCTCTCCTGCAAGCGCGTGCGTGCATGCACACACACATACAGAATCACCAAATCCTACTGCTGCTTTCCTTACAGGCACTCTCCCTCCTAAATCATCCTTCTGCTCCTATTGTCCCTGCACCCAGCGGGTCTCCTATTTGAGTGCACATTTAAAATCACCAAGGGTGCTTGGTATAAAGGCAGGTTCCCTAACAACACCAGGGTGTTGCAACTCCCCCACATTGCCGGTAGGACCACAAATTGGTACCACTTGGGAAAGCGTTCAGAACATGCTATAAGGCCACATCCGCCGACCAGGCAGGCCTCCACTCCTAAGGTACACAGCCCAGAGAGTTAATACCCACCAGAGGACATGACCAAAGCCAGTCCTGGGGCTGCCTTCACATAGAGAACTGGCACTCACTCCAAAATCCATTAAGCATAGGACAGTAAAGTGACCTGGGGCAGAGTCGGGCATGGAATACCCACGTCATAAACAACTGCTACACGTGAGGATGAACTTCACAGACGTGATGCAGGAGATCACACAGAGTGTGATTCTGGTGACGGGAATTTCAAGAACAGGTTAAATGTCTCTTTGGGCATGGGAATCGGAAGAGTAGGGCAGGGTTTGCCCTGGCTGAAGCAGAAGGAAGAGCCCGATGGGTGCGAGGCCTGTTCACTGTGCAGCTCTCTCTGGGCAGTGTCAACAGTCATCTGGCAGCGTGACGAACACTGGAGTAGCTGTGTCACCCGCTGTGGTAGGTATGTTACGCCGCAATATAAACACCACGTGACATAGGCGAGAGCTCTGAGCCCTGGGCCCAAGGACCCTGCTCCGTCCTTTGGTTGGCCTGAATCCCTGCTGCACAGCCCGGGCAGGGTTTTCTCCCTGGCATGAATCAAAGCACACTGGCAGCATCTGAAGGGCCAGTGGTGATCCACCAGGGCTTCTGAGAGCAAACCCTGAGTTCTCTCCACTTCACCGCAGGGGCTCCATCCCACACACAGCAGCCAGATCACTCCCTCAAAGGTCACGCCTGGTGAGGACTGAAAGGAAGCTGGGAAGAGGGAAGAGCAGAAGGGGCAGTTGGGGTGGGCGGGGGTTGCGGGGTGAGCAGTGGGGATGTGGGACGGGCCAGCTCTTGACTAAGCGCTGCCTTCCCCCACCCCTGACACAGGAAGGAGCTCAGGGTACTTAGGCTGAGAAGAGCAGGAGGCCCAGAAGTGGGGGCCTTTCTGGTCCCTAGTCCTTGGCCCAGGCGCCCCTCATCCCCCTTGCTGGCTCTCTCCCTGACAGGAGACAAGTGGCTCAGCTCAAAGACCACCCTGCAGCTGGACCCCACCCCACTCTTGCTCCCCAGATTCCCAGACAGAGAGCTCAGTGAAGCCTGTGTGGCCAGGGCCTAAAGGGGAACAGGGCCCAGAAGGAGGCGGCCCCAGGGAGCAAACAGCACAACTGCCATCCATCAAGCACGGAGGATGGCACAGTGAGAGCAAGCTGTAAGTCCCAGGGAAGGGGATGCCCAAGTCCTTTTACTCTCCTTACAACTCTCTATATATTTGAAACATTCTCAAAATAAGAAACTCTAAATAAAGAGACTGTGGGCTTGGAAAGAAAGTGAAGTATCTTCTCCAAGGACTCACTGCCCCAAGTAACAGTTATTCTACCTCGAGATGCTTGACTCGTTAGTCATGGGACCTTTATTAACAGTCCCACACCTAGGTTAGAGATTCACAATTTAAGCTGAGAGGAGCATCTCCCTCATGGGGTGGTGGTTTGGAGGCTGTGACGCCTTGGCTCCTATTCCATATCCTGTAAAGGTTCTCTAGCCTGTACTCCCCTTTGTCTCTAAATAAATGTAACAAAAAAAAGCTCAACATGAGAAGCAGTTCAAGGTTTAAGTAGCACGGAAAGCCAAAGCCATGGCCAGAGCTGCTTCCCACAAGCCTACACATGATTATTACACACCTCATCTAAGCCAAGGCACCGTGCTAGGAGCTACGACAGGCGCAGAGCTGTAAGACCAGGTTCCACACTCAAGGAATTTCTAATAGTGTTGGAAGGCAAAAAATAATAAAAAATGTAAAAATAGGGAAAAAAAACTAGTTAATCTGTTCAGTTCATGTCAGGATGCACCCAATGAGAGCTCCGTAAACTCAGAAGTAGGAACCACCAGGGGCTGAACCATCAGGAGGAGATGAGGCCAAGGTCAAAGCTTCACCAGGGAAGAGGGAAAACAGCCTCAGGAGACAGAGGAAGAGCCACCCAGCCACGACAGTGTCCAAGGAGGGCACAGAGTGGCGCAGGGCTCTTGTGCCAGCATGACGGAGGGTCGCTAGCAAGGACAGTTTTAGATTCAAAGGGAAAGGGCCCCAAGTGCCTTTGTAGGGGTGGAAAGGATAGAGTCATCTCAGGAAGGCTGGTTTGGCACTGAGGGCCCAGGGAGAGAGGGCACCCACCCTGCACAAAGCACACGGTGCCTTTCTACCTCACTTGCAGACAGGGTCCACCTCGTCTAGAGATTTCTGACTACAAAAGGAGTATGTGTGTTCATTCTTTAAGACAATATACCCGTGCATACACGTACTGAAAATTAAAAAGAAAACTGAAATCACTCATAACCAGCTAAAGACACCTATGTAACAAAACTTGGCCTGCACCACACGTCCCGCATGGTAACCAGTCCCTGTGACATGGATGCACCACGGCCATCCCCCACGTCACTGTCAGCAGCAGCACAGAAACCATCACCTGCAGCTACAACCCCAACCAAGCTCCCACTGCCGGTTTGTGCCCTGAGATGGCGTGGCCATGGGCATCCCCACCACCGTCAGGCTTTGAACGCTCTCCCGATTAGGTCTCAGGAGGAAATACCTAAGGAAATGGACACTTCAGGGGATAAACAGAACTGCCAAATGCCCTTCCAGAAAAATGGCCCTCATTTTTGTGCCCCCAGATGAGTGTGCTGGTTTGCCTACGTGTTTACATGGTGTTACTACTGTCTCTAGCCCTGAAGTGAATGCCCCATCAACACCCGAATGGGCCCACAGCGGTGCTCAGGAAACCCGAGCTGGACGGACCCTGGCCTCCCCCTGCAACAGCACCCTGGTGGGGCAGGAATCAACTCCAATTCAAAGCCACTCCTGGTGCTCCTGCCCTGAACAGCTCAGACTAGGGGAAGACCAGCCTTCAGACAATCCAGCTGCACTGGTGCCTCTTCACTGTGTGGGGCAAGAGCCGGCAGCAGGGCAGCGGGAGGAGGGCTGCACAGCTCAGCCACGCAGGATAGGTCTTTCAGGCAGGGCAGCCAGCCCAAGGCCTGGGCTAGTCTGAGGATCCACAGGCAGCCTCTTGTGACAGAGCATGGGCAAGGGGGACTGGCAGACAGGTGCAGACCCTGGAGGAAAGACCAAGACTCAGAGTCCAATCCACAGTGGGTGGCCACTAAAACATTCTGAGCACCAAAATAACTGGGGGGAGAAGGCCAAGAGTTGATGACCTTTGAAGCTGAATGGTAGGTACATGGACGGAGGTCTTTACTCTACTTGGTTTTGTGATGTAAATTTTCCATTTTTAATTTTTTTTTTTTTTTTTTTTGAGACAAGGTCTCACTTTGTTGCTGAGCTAGAATGCAGTGGTGTCACCATAGCTCACTGCAGCCTCCAACTCCTGGGCTCAAGCAATCCTCCTGCCTCAGCCTCCCGAGTAGCTGGGAGTACATATGTACACCATAACACCTAGCTAATTTTCCTCTTTTTAGTAGAGACAGGGTCTCACTCTTGCTCAGGCTGGTCTCAAACTCCTGAGCTTAAGCAATCCTCCTACCTCAGCCTCCTAGGATGCTAGGATTACAGGCGTGAGCTACCATAAGACAGGGTCTCGATCTGTTGCCCAGGCTGGAAGTCAATGGTGCAATCACAGCTCACTATAACCTCAAACTCCTGGGCTCAAGCAATCCTCCTGCCTTGGCCTCCCAGAGTGCTGGGATAACAGCCATGAACCACTAAGCCTGGCCTTGAATTTTTAATAATTCATTAGAATTCCTTAAAATTTTTATCCTCTGAATATTTAATCAAAATTACTGTCCCAAGAAATGCTTTACAGGGGTCTCGTACTCCCTGGCCCCACTGTGACTACAGCAGGGAGATAATCACGTGGTCGCAGTCCTTCCCATCTTGGAATGTGGGTCCTCTACTTGCCACAGCCACACTGTCATGAATAACAGTAACAGCTGAGCGACCTCTGGTCAGGAACAGACATCAGGACATGCAGCTGTGGTAGGCAGGTGGGGTCACTTACAAACGGAGCTGATGGCTCTGGTGGGCTGGCAGGCTGGCCCTTTGCTGTTTGGGGGTCCAGAGACCCATGGGGAGTTGCTAAAATTATAAAGGAGCCACCAATAGCAGGCTCCTCTACTGGGTCTCCCAGTGTTCTTGGCTTGGGTTAACTTCAAGCTACCCCCCTCCCCCATGAGCCAACATATGTCAACTCCTGCAACAGGGCTTGGCATAGCATACCCACTGCATGTCAACTACTGTTGAGAAAGTCCTGGACTCCTGAGCAGATGACTGAGGGTTCTAGTCCCCTCAGGTCACTGTCGCTACAGGTCCAGAGACTCAACAATCACTTCCTGTTTGCTCGTAAAGGTGAGGATTAGGGCACTGGGACTATGGAGGTGAGCAGAGGGACGGGCAGGGCCCCTGCCATCAGAGAGCGAACATTCTAGCAATGGGTTTCATACAGACATTTGTAAGCAGGCGCAGTCTCTTAGACAACAACGAGGCTATGAATAAAGCGGCAGGGCTCAGCCGCTTCCTCGCTGGAAAATGAGGGCTAGAAAGAGCAGGAAGGCCCAGGGCTGTTAGGAGGCCTACGCAGGAAAAGCCACAGAAAAAGCTTGGCCACTACTTGCTGGCTTCTGCCCACAGGAAGGACCACGACCCACACGCAGGACCTGGGCTTGTACATTTAAGGTACTCCTTCTCCTTCTGAAGGCCTCTTCAGCCCCTTGACAGCTGCTGTTTGGCTGTATGTTCTATTCTTCGTTCCTTGTGTTTTTATTTTGTTTTTAGCTAAAGAGCATCCGACTTTCTACTTGTGGTCTAGGCCAACCTCTCTGTATCTTCCAGACACCAGACTTGGAGCTCAGGTCTCCCCGGAGGCTTCAACAGAAGGGGTGGCTGACCTCTCTGTCCCAGCTCCACTCCATGCTCTCCCAAGCCATTCCAGCACTTCACCAGAGCCCCATTCCTGGGCTGCCCTTCCCCAGCTGCATCTCCCTCTGTATTCTGTTCTGCCCCCCGGACATTGATTTATTTCATCCCTATGTGTGCAATCTGCTATACCGAAGGGTGGGGGGATAAAAGTCTCAAGAATAAGATGGCAGCCAGGGGTACTGGCTCATGCCTGTAATCCCAGCGCTCTGGGAGGTAAGATGGGAAGATTGTGTGAGGCCAGGAGTTTGAGGCTGCAGTGAGCTATGATGATACCACTACACTCCAGCCTGGGCAACAGAGCAAGACTCCATCTCAAAAAATAATTAATTTTTTTAAAAAATAATAAGATGGCAGAAAAATTAAAAAGAACTGGTAGAAAATGATTGATGAAGTCCTTTCATTCATTCACAGCTTAAATACTTTCTGCAAACCTCTATGTCAGGTGCCGCACTAGATGCTACAGATGCACTTTTGTTCTCTGGGAGCCTGTAAACCAGAGACATGCTCAACGTTAACCCGACAATCCCACGAGGAAGGCCCAAGCCCCACAAAGGCCAGCTCAGGGGGTTCTAAGGCCAGCTTCTCCTGTGGTCTCTTCAGGGAAAGTGAGTGTTCAATGAAAAGCCAGTCTGAACCCACCAACAGTTTCCCAACTACCCTCCCCACAGCCTCCTTTAAGTGTCATCAATTCCCTTAACCAGGCTCAGGTATCGCCTCCACGATCCAAGGCTATGGGATCTCCCACTGCTGCGAGGACACAGGAGGTAGCATCAGGGAGCTCATGACTGAGTCCTGAGACCTCTGTGAGGGGCTGCACAAAGGTCTCTCCGTTTTCCCTCCCACCATCCCTACGAGACAGACTGGCCTCATATCGTTTCATAGATGACAGATACAATTCAGAAAGGTCATCCTGGCTAACAAGTGGAGAAAGTAGGGGCTCCAGAGCTTCACAATACACACCGGCTCAGGTAAAGAACACCACTGGAGTGCAAGGGGTGGCTCACATAGCCCCCAGGAAAATACTCACTCTTGCACTCTTCAGCAAGTGTTTCTTATGCCAGGTGCCATGCTTCATAGGACTGTGGTCCTACGGGAAACTAAAAAGGGCTGAGACAAAACAGAGCAGAGGGGTGGCCCACTTTAGGCAGGGTGGGCAGGGAAGGATCCTGAGCAGACAACTAAAGGAAGTGAAGAAGTTGGTCATAAACATAGCAGGGGAGGCAAGGATCTACACATTTCTGGATACCTTAAACACTTGATAATAAATTGGTTTAAAAGAGAGAACAAAGGAAGAGCTTGGAATGTTCAAGAAGCTGAAAGACCAGAACAGGCTGGGGGGTAGGAGAAGAGGTGGCTCAGCCAAGCCAGGGCGAGGGGCTGGGAGTAGGGGACATCTGGAGTTTTATTCTGATGCTAAGGGAAGTCACTGAGGGCCTGCAGCAGGGACATGACCCCCTCGGCTGCCCATCAAGCCTCACCCTCACTTGTGCCGTTGGGGCAGGAAGGATGGAAGGACTGGGAGGACAGGATGGGATGGGCCAGCACCAAGTAGAGGCAGCGGAGGGCTAAGAAGAGGCTGGACTAAAGAGAGTCCCTGCAACGGCTGTCTAGTCATGGCTCTCCTAACCAGCCCCCACTGAAAATCGCTTTTTCTCAGTGGGAGCTGGGAGACTAGATTAACCCATTCTCTGGAGCATCATCCCCTAGGTTCTAGGTAGACAACTCAAGAGCAAGGCAGAGACAGACAACTAACATCAGATGCTTTCCCCTCCATCGAAACCAAACAGTTCTCCCCTATGTTTTCCTTATTCCCTCATCGACTATGAATTACTTGGGTTCAGAGCATTCCCAAAATGGCTGACTTTAAACAACCGCAAAAACACCAGAGGATAGAATTAAAGGTATATGAAGAATCCTAACACAAATCCTCTTTTTTAACCCTATGAACACAATAAACCAAGGCACCAAGAATCACGACTTTCAAAGAGAATCCTAGAGAGAAAGGCAAATCTGAGAACCAAGAACACCCACATCACTTCAGGAAGGCAAACTCTGCAACTGCTCATCCCAGCTGTGGTAGGAGAACGCCCTCCTCCCCAAAGACATCCATGCCCTAATCCCTGGAACCTTCGAATATGCTACATTATATGGCAAAAGGAATTTTGCAGATGTAATTAAAGTTACAGACATTAAGGAGATTATCCCGGATTATCCAAGTGGGCCAAATCTAATCTGAGCCCTGAAAAGCAGAGAATTTTCTCTAGCTGAAGTCAGAGAGATGTGGCAGAAGAACCAGCCCTCGTTGGAGGGGCCACATAGAAAGCATGAGGAGGATTATGGGCAGCTTCCAGGAACAAAGACTGATTCCTGGCAAACAGCCAGTAACGAAAGAAGACACCTCAGTCCTACAGGCTCAAGGAACTGAATTTGGCCAACTATCTGAATGGGCTTGGAGGCAGATTCTACCCCAGAGTCTCCAGTAAGAAATGCAACCTGCCAACATGATTTCTGCCTTGTAAGACCCTAAGTAGGAGACCTAGTTCAGCCTACCAACAGAAACTACCAGACAAAAATTTGCATTGTTTTAAGACGCTAAATTTGTGGTAATTTATTATAGCAGCAATAGAAAAATAATACACAAGCAGCAACATGGCAAAGAAAAAGAAAGAACCCAGTTCTCCTGGAAGCAAAAGGAAACTGAATTATTTAGTATCCAGTAAGTCTCAACACCCTGAAACTCTCCAATAGCCCTCCTGGCCTTCTGACACTTCCCCACCCTCCTCATTTCCTTTGATGACAACTCATTCCTCCAGTTCTTAAATTCTGGGCTTTCCCACAGAGGAATCCTTGCCCTGGGGCTTTTCTTGCAAGAGCTCAGAAGAGCCTGCACAAGATTTCACCTATAGATAACAGGGGAGCATCGATGAAACACTGTTCATTGATTCTGCAAAATCCACAGAAATGTCCCAAGGGTATTCTGCCCAGTGCTCAGAGCCACTAACTCTTTAGTCCCCACTCCTTCCACTGTACCCAGAGGTTTCCCGGCATTCAGCCCAGCTTCCTTCCTTCCGTACTGCTTCACCCCACCCCCTTCATCCAGTTAGTCATCAAGAATTGTCTATACTATCCCCTTCCTCTGGAATCTGTCTTCCTCTTTCAGTTTCTACCACTACCTAATGCAGGCCTGACTAGGTCATTCTAAGCCATTTTATGGAGCAATGTTGCAGGCAGTGAGCTAGCAATGGGAATACATGGCTGATAAAGGACAGGTCTCCATCTCTCAAGTGCTCAAAACTCTCTTAACCAGCCTAACTGACCTCTCTTCTCTGTCTTTGATCCACCTCCAGTGGCCCTAGAGATATTTCCAACACCAGCATTTCACTACCTCAAACAATGCCACATGCCAAAAACAGACTCAACTCCTTAGCAAAACACGCCCACCACTAGCAGCACCCGCACACCCTCATTCCATTATCTCCTGAACTCCTCAAACCCCAGAACTCTCAGCTTCCAAGGTCCTTCATGCAGTGGGTGCTCATGCTTCCCCACTCCTCAGCTTGGAATGGTGGCCATTCCACTCCTACCTTTCTTTCTAGGACTCAATTTATTCGTCACCTACTCCACAAGGCTGCTCCTGGACTGTTAAAGTTAACTGCCACTTCGCAGGAAGCCCCTGCAGTATACAACTACATTATGGAGGACTGACAAGACTGAACTACGACTGTTCCTTTACCAACAGTGCCATCCCTCAGGGAAAGGGCTGTGTCTCAGGCAAATTTGTGGCGAGCAAAACACGCCACTAAGCTCAGTAAAAACTGCTAAATGGGACAAGCAGTCGGTGGCGAGGGGCTGGAGTTCGGCTATGAGAGGGCACTGACCTCAGCTCTTCACTCCCTCCTCCAAAACCGATGATCGATGATTGCTTCCTCACAGCCACTTCCTGCCATCCTTCATCCACATTCCTTCAGGGGGTCACACTTAAGATTCTCCGTCCCCACCGCCTACAGCCCAAACACCTACGCTCCCAGCCTTATCTCCCATCCACTCTCTTTAAATCTTTTTCTCTCACCCTTGATGTGCTTTTCTGGAAGAGAAACCACGAAGCACCCGCCCCGCTAAACCCACTACTAGCCGCTGCCTCTTTCTCTTTGCGATTCAGTGTGGTTCAGAGCAGGGGAAAGTCTGCGCCCAAAGCACACAAATGACGAATGAGAAAGCTCAGGACGATGACTCATGAGCCAGGGCTCGTTGGTTTGCAGACCTCTGCCCCAGGAAAGCTAACAAGCAGTCCACGTCGGGAACGGAGGGGGCGGCCGGGGGAGGTCCGCGCCCTGGGACCCACGCGCGTCCCCAGTGCCTTCGGTCTCCCGATGCCCTCGGGTCCCCGTGGGTCCGGGAGTCGGGGTCTCCCGCGGGTCTGGCCCCGACCTCGCCCGCCACGCGAGGGAGGAAGGTCCGGCAAACATGCCCCCCGCCCCGGCCCCTACTCACATTTGACTGACAAGCTTCTGCCGGAAGGCGGCGCTCCGCCAGTCGGTCTCCTGCCCCGAAACATCCATTCCGGTCCCCAGCTCCCGCCACCCGCGTCCAGCTCAGCCGCCGCCGCCGCCTCAGCCGCAGCGCCAGGCCCAAACCCGGAAGCCGTGCGCGGCGCCTCGCCCACGCCGGAAGTGGAGAAAGAATTGTGGGAAATGGAGTCGCGCGCGGGGGCTTATGGGAAATGGAGTTGCCGGGAGCCACACGCTCCCTGCCCGTGCAGCTGTCGCACAGGGTCGGGACCCCAGGTGCCCCGAGCTAAGTAGAACGGTGGCTACGTGGGACTCCTGGTGCTGCCTGCCGCAGGCCCGCCGCTGGCCGCCTGTATTTCCTGAGACCCCACTGTGTGCTGATCTCATCAAGTCCCTGAGATCCAGACCCCTCGGGGATGCCGGCCCAAGCAGCCAGCTATCCACAGCGATGCTAAGAATAGAGTGTGTATTATCAAATATGTACAAGCATCTACTGTATGCCAGGTACTTTGCCAGTACAACATGATCCGGGCCTTACTTTCCTGCGACTACCTGTCAGCGCCGCATCGGAAGAGTTCCCAAGTAGATGCTCATAACCGCCTCTCTCTGTTAGACTCTTGGAATCTCAGGTCCTACCGATGACTGTATTTTGTCGAGTCGGAGATGTGGGAAACCTAAACCATGTCTATTAATTTTTAGACATGGGCTTTCCTATTTGGCCAACAGCCATGTCCCCTTCGTGGAGTACACAACATAGAGATGGTGGCTGGAGGCAGAACGTCACACAACTTGGTCAGTGGAGGCAAGCTAGCTGGAGGCTGAATGAGAGGCTGTGGGGGGGCTGAGGATACTTTTAGAAGGATAAAGTTCTGCTGCATTTGACCTATGGAGCCTTTATTTGTGGTCCTGAGGAGGGAGATGAGGTGATGAAAATCCTGAATCCAAGTGGTCCACAAGCAACAGGTAGACAACCACTAATATGGGCCTTAGAGAGTGTGGACTGGCACCTACTGAAGCCTACTAATGCCAGGCCCCTGCTGGGCTGTGTACAGGCAGAAAGTTGGGGTGGTGGGAGGAAGGTGAGAGAGGTAGGAGCAAGCAGGCTCCACAAAGGGGCCTCTCTTGCCAGCAGGGTTTCAGATTTTGTGTTGATGGGAGACCTGTTCACATCTTCGAACATTTTTGCTCTCATTCTCCCAAAAATAATTTTTAAAAACTCTGTATCTAGGGTGATCAGCTTGTCCTGGATTGCTCAGGAGTTTCAAGGTTTTAGTTTTTAAAATCCTGAGTCCCAGAAATCCCCTCAGCCCTAGGCTGGCCAGAATGGTTGATCACTCTAACTGTATCCCTCTTGCACATTTTTTTATTGTGGTATAATTCACATGCCAGATAATTCACCATTTTAACATGTCCAATTCAGTGTTATTTAGTATATTCACATGTACAGAAGGATGGCAACCATCGCCCTTCTCTTGCATACTTTTAGGTTGACATCTAAAATATTTCTCTGTGAATCATTAGAAAGGTATGACTGCTGGTATAGCTTACATTATATATGCGCTTCAGATGTGTTTTGTTAGATTCTTGACTCACGGAAAACATTGATCTTATAACTTCATTGGCAAAGCCAGTCCTCACTGTCAAACCCTCTGGCAAGTTAGACTCCCTGGAGCTTTTGGAACATATTAATAAGGTCTTCAGGACAACCCTCCCTCTTCTGCACTGTGGTACTAGGAAGGTTGATGGAGCAAAAGACACATAAACTCACAGACAGATAGATAGACAGAGGCCCAGAGCTTTGTCAGGCATTTGTCATCATGATAAAACTGAACGACTACTCCCTTTGTTAGTTCCTCCAGAGCTCTTTTTCTACTTGTCCATTCATTTGGGTTGGTGGCACCCAAGGCAGTGGTCCCTGGTGAGAGCCTGAATGGGTGACCCAGGAAGGAGATACAGACAAACACAAACCTCCTGGCCTCAGGGAGAGAAGGAGGCCACATAAGGTCAATCCTGAAATGAACCTCCCCTAGCTTGACATTGCAGACTCTCGTGGGTCTGCTGGTGGTTTAGACCCCTAGGAAGAAATGATGGAGGAAGCTGAAAGTATGCAGATGCCAGACCTGTATCCTACACTACACCCTGGTGGGCCCCTTATGTGGCCACATCTCCAGCCTGCTGGTTCCTGTAGGCTAGTGTATCATAGCTGGTCCTTGTCCCTGGCCACACATTTGCTGGATACCATCCTGCAGGTGGTAGGAACTGGAAGCTTCCTGGGCAGATTAGGCTTCTCCCTAGGGAGCCTTGCACAAGCCTGTGACTCTCTTGGGACCCCTCCAATCCTCCTCTTTGCTTTGGTCCTCAGTCCTTGGGAGGTGCTGACCTGCCCCTCCTTCCATCTTAGCATCAGCCAGATGTAATTCCTCTACCATGTTTGGCCTGGAGCCTGCAATCACTTATGTGTGTGGAGGTAGGGATGGTTATTGCTTCTGAAAGCAATACATGGTAGAAACTATAGGAAGAACCAAGATCATTCTGCAACCCATGCACCATAGTTGATTCATGGACATTCATTTTGGTTCTCCTTTTTCACAATTAAAAATATACTGGCCGGGCGTGGTGGCTCACGCCTGTAATCCCAGAACTCTGGGAGGCCGAGGCGGGAGGATTGCTCGAGGTCAGGAGTTCATGACCAGCCTGCGCGAGAGCGAGACCCCATCTCTACTAAAAATAGAAAGAAATTATATGGACAGCTAAAAATACATACAGAAAAAAAATTAGCCAGGCATGGTGGCACATGCCTGTAGTCCCAGCTACTCGGGAGGCTGAGGCAGGAGGATCGCTTGAGCCCAGGAGTTGGAGGTTGCTGTGAGCGAGGCTGATGCCACGGCACTCTAGCCCAGGCAACAGAGCGAGACTCTGTCTCAAAAAAAAAAAAAAATATATATATATATATATATATATATACACATACACACTATAGGCCGGGCAAGGTGGCTCACACCTGTAATTCTAGCACTCTGGGAGGCTGAGGTAGGAAGATTGCTTGAGCGCAGGAGTTTGAGACCAGCCTGAGCAAGAGCCAGACCCCATCTCTACTAAAAATAGAAAAAAGTAGCTAGGCGTGGTGGTGTGCACCTGTAGTCCCAGCTAGTCAGGAGGCTGAGGCAGGAGGATCACTTGAGCCCAGGAGTTTGAGGTTGCTGTGAGCTAGGCTGATGCCACAGCACTCTAGCCTGGGCAACAGAGTGAGACTGTCTCTCTCTCTCTCTCTCTCTCTCTCTCTATATATATATATATAAATATACTTTGCTATACTATCTTGCTTCCATCTAGGGGCATTTTTCCAGTGTAGACACCCAGAAGTGGAATTGTTGGATTACAGAGAGGCACTTTACATTTTCTTTAAATGTGATCAGCTACTACCAAGTGTCCTCTGTATTAGTTATCCAATGCTCCTGCATAACAAATTACACCACAGGTAAGCAATCTAAAACATCAATAATAAGCATTTATTATTTTTCACAGCTTCTGTGGGTCAGGAACTCAGGAGAAGTTTAGCTGGTTAGTTCTAGCTCAGAGACTGTCATGGAGTTCCAGGCAGATATCAGCCAAGGCTTTGCTGGGGCTAGAGGATCTGCTCTCAAAGTAGCTCACGTGCCCAGGCGCAATGGCTCACACCTGTAATCCTAGCACTCTGGGAGGCCGAGGCGGGCAGATTGTTTGAGCTCAGGAGTTCGAGACCAGCCTGAGCAAGAGTGAGACCCTGTCTCTACTGAAAATAGAAAGAAATTATATGGACAGCTAAAAATATATATAGAAAAATTAGCCAGGCATGGTGGCGCATGCCTGTAGTCCCAGCTACTCGGGAGGCTGAGGCAGTTGGATTGCTTGAGCCCAGGAGTTTGAGGTTGCTATGAGCTAGGCTGATGCCATGGCACTCTAGCCTGGGCAACAGAGTTGAGACTCTGTCTAAAAAAAAAAAAAGTAGCTCACGCATGGCTGGCAAGTTCATACTACTTTTTACAGGAGGGCTCAGTTCCATAGGTCCTCAGTGCCACTGGACTGTCCTCCTGACATATTGAACCTGTGTAAATAACTATATTTCCATAAAAATAAAATATTCATGAAGTTTCTGAATTCTGAAGGGATCAAATAGGAAAAAAGTAATTGTTTCATCTTTGTTTAGAAAGGGTATATTTTATCAAATTGCTGTAAGCTGTAGATATCTTAAAAGTTTCCTTAAATCTGGGAAACAAAACATTAAAGAACCAGCAAAGTTTCAAACAAAATGTTATCCTCATCAGTTCATTCAATCCCATGTAATCAATTCTTGTTCTGTTTTATGTTGGGTTAGCAGTTACTTCATTAGAACTCTGGAAATTCTTACCCAGTCCAATGGCATAATCTTAAAAGTTATCAGAAGTCTACATTTCAGAGTCTATCAGAGTTTTTGTCCATGAATCTCTTTGAAGAAGTAGCAATTGCAAAAAAGCTTTCAGGAAAACATTAGAGTAAAACAATTAACCGTGTGTGGATGACAAGATTTAAAATGGCCACACTTAAAGATCCAGTGAGATTTCATTATAATAGTGATGCAATTGACAAGGAAGTTTAATTATTTTAGTGGCATATGACATTTTAACACAATAACTGAAATATTGACTGATAAAATTATACCAGGACATATCAGATGTTATGGAATGTCATACAATTTCTGAGACATTCATATAACTCCAAGAAGATTTAGCATCACTTGATAATGCTCCCATGTAATTTAACATATCAAATAAGCCAAATTAGTTTAAAATCTCCTTTTTACAAGTGAGAGACAAATCCTTTCAGACTTTCCAGGGGCCCTCTGGGAAGTCCTAAAGTTAGTTCTGGGTCAAAGAGACTTAATTTGGAATTTGATTTGAGATGCTAAAAATGTCAAAGGTTTAAAACAGTTGATTAAATAGGATCATAGGTCACTGTGAAATAATACCAAAATGACAAAAGGTTTTAAAGGTAAAAACAGAAAGTTCCATATTGTAAAAAATCTTAGCTCTTTTAATATTGAAAAGACTCAGTTTTCTTAAGTAATCAAACCCAATAAGGATAATACAAAGTACAGAAGTTTATCCTGATGAAACACAAAATCTGTTTCCTAGGCCAGTTACAAGATTAAAAAAAAAAAAAAACCCTTTTATAATCTCTTATCAAAGGAGACCAATACTCCAAGAAAACTTTGTGATTTTATTAGAGAAGACCAATTTCTAGTTTTGCATCAGTGTACTATTAATACCAAAGCTATATATTTTTATTTATTTATTTTTTTTATTTATTTTTTTTTTTTGTTGAGACAGAGTCTCACTCTGTTGCCCAGGCTAGAGTGAGTGCCGTGGTGTCATCATAGCTCACAGCAACCTCAGACTCCTGGGCTTAAGCCATCCTCCTGCCTCAGCCTCCCGAGTAGCTGGGACTACAGGCATGCGCCACCATGCCCGGCTAATTTTTTCTATATAGATTTTTAGTTGTCCATATAATTTCTTTCTATTTTTAGGAGAGACGGGGTCTCGCTCAGGCTGGTCTCGAACTCCTGACCTCGAGCGATCCACCCGCCTCGGCCTCCCAGAGTGCTAGGATTACAGGCGTGAGCCACCGCGCTCGGCCCAAAGCTATATATTTTTAATGTTGATTAGGCTTGCCTTGAAATCCTGGCTCAACTGATCCTCCCACCTCAGCTTCCTGAGGAGCTGGGACTACAGGTATGTGCCACCACACCTGGCTCAAAGCTAATTTCAATAAAACTTATATAAATAAATTTATACAATCTTTCTTTTCCTTTTTTTTTTGAGACAAAGTCTCACTCTGTTGCCTGGGCTAGAGTGCCATGGTGTCAGCCTAGCTCACAGCAACCTCAAACTCCTGGGCTCAAGCAATCCTCCTGCCTTGGCCTCCCGAGTAGCTGGGACTACAGGCATGCACCACCATGCCCGGCTAATTTTTTCTATATATTTTTAGGTGTTCAGCTAATTTCTTTCTATTTTTAGTAGAGACAGGGTCTCGCTGTTGCTCAGGCTGGTCTCAAACTCCTGACCTTGAGTGATCCTCCCTCCTCAGCCTCCCAGAGTGCTAGGATTACAGGTGTGAGCCACCACACCCGGCCAAATTTATACAATCTTACCCAGTTTTGACCACAAAGATAAGATTTCTTTTCCAAAAACCTTTTACAGCCTTTTAATTTTAATCCATCAGCTTTTTTTTTTCTCTTTTCTTATAGACAAGGTCTCACTCTTTTGCTCAGGCTGGAGTGCAATAGTATGATCATAGCTCACTGCAGCCTCAACCTCCTGGGCTGAAGTGATCCTCCTGCCTTAGCCTCCAGAGTAGCAGGGACTACAGGTACACAGTACCGTGCATCAGTAATTTTTTTCATTATTTTTTACAGACAGCATCTTGCTATGTTGCCCAGGCTCATCTCAAACTCCTGGCCTCAAGTGATCCTGCCTCAGCCTCCTGACTAGCTGGGATTACAAGCAGGAGCCACCACACATGGCTCTCATCAGCCTTTTTTCCCCCTACATTTTCCTTTCTCATCCTGGAAAAATCAGATATTTTACTTTAATAAAGAATTAATTACGGGCCGGGCGTGGTGGCTCACGCCTGTAATCCCAGCACTCTGGGAGGCCGAGGTGGGCAGATCGTTTGAGCTCAGGAGTTCGAGACCAGCCTGAGCAAGAGCGAGACCCCATCTCTACTAAAAAATAGAAAGAAATTATATGGACAGCTAAAAATATATATAGAAAAAATTAGCCGGGCATGGTGGCTCATGCCTGTAGTCCCAGCTACTCGGGAGGCTGAGACAGGAGGATCGCTTGAGCTCAGGAGTTTGAGGTTGCTGTGAGCTGGGCTGACGCCACGGCACTCACTCTAGCCTGGGCAACAGAGTGAGACTCTGTCTCAAAAAAAAAAAAAAAAAAAAAGAATTAATTACTTCTTTTCCCTTAACAGAAAGCATATCTTCATGTCTTAGGATTTTCCTTACCAAAAATACATCTTACTTTCCCTGTATATTTTGCATAGAGTTGTTTCCCTTGTTATTTTCAGTAGTTTTATTTTATTTATTTATTTATTATTTGTTTAACAGACATGGTCTTGATCTGTCACCAGGCTGGAATTCCTGGGCTCAAGTGATTCTCCTGCCTCAGCCTCCAAAGTAGCTAGGACCACAGGTGTGCACCACTATGCCCAGCTAAATTTTTTTTTTTTTTAGAGATAGGGGTCTCAATACGTTGCCCAGATTGATGTTGAACTCCTGGCCTCAGCCTCCCAAAGTGCTGGGATTGTAGGTATGAGCCACCATGCCTGGCCTTATTTTAATTACATATGTTAACTATATTTTAATCATTAGCAATTAAGAACTGTGTTAGATAACAACATTCTGTAGATTAATATAATTTCCTAAGTCCTAGAAACATGTGATTTCTCATAGTATATGTTCTCATGTTTATAAGTAGACCCAAATATATTTTGTCTTTCTGTAAAATTCAAGAAGCCAAAAGTAGATAAATGTCTGTTTGGTAATTAATTTTTCAATATTTTATCCTTCTTACAAATGATGCAGACATTAAATAAATATCTCTTACTTATCTTAGCATACTTTAAGGCTTCAAGCTACCAAAAAAAAAAAAAAAAGAGTTTTGAAACTATTTTTAAGTAGGCATATTTAATTAACTAATTAATTATTTTTAAGAGATGAAGTCTTGCTATGTTGTCCAGGCTGGAGTGCAGTGGCTACATACAGGTGTGACCCCACTTTTGATCAACATGGGAGTTTTGACTTCCTCCATTTCCAAACTGGGCCTCTTCAACCTCTTCAGATAACATGTTGGTCCTTGCTCACAGGAGGTCACCATATTGATGCCAGACTTAGTACAGACATCAGTTGGTATAGTGCACCACAGCCCAGAACTCCTGGGCCCAAGCCAGCCTCCTACCTCAGCCTCCTGAGTGGCTGGGACTATAGGCACATGCCACCACTCCCAGCTTAGCAATTCACTTTTATTGCACATTTTGTACATTTTTATTGCACATTTTAATGATCTATATAGTTTTATGATCTTCAACATCTGGTACAGATAAACATAAGCTTATTTTTTTTTAATATTTTTTTTATATGTGCTGCCCCATAAGCTTATTTGACTAGTCCAACAAACTTAAAACTAACTTTATTTACTAAAGAATATCCCAGGCCGGGTGCGGTGGCTCACGCCTGTAATCCTAGCACTCTGGGAGGCTGAGGAGGGAGGATCACTCAAGGTCAGGAGTTTGAGACCAGCCTGAGCAAGAGTGAGACCCCGTCTCTATTAAAAATAGAAAGAAATTAGCTGGACAACTAAAAATATATATAGAAAAAATTAGCCGGGCATGGTGGTGCATGCCTGTAGTCCCAGCTACTCGGGAGGCTGAGGCAGAAGGATAGCTTGAGCCCAGGAGTTTGAGGTTGCTGTGAGCTAAGCTGATGCCATGGCACTCTGGCCCAGGCAACAGAGTGAGACTGTGTCTCAAAAAAAAAAAAAAAAAAATTAAAAAAAGAATATTCCAGATCACGTGAACTAAAAAACATTTGGGTTACTTTCTATTTTTCTGAGAGTTTTAGGAATATTTAATTTCCATGAATGCTCATTTATCTCTAAAACCAATAAGTCTTTTATGACTTAACCATGGACAAAATACATGTCCTCAAAAGAGGGTGCAATTTGAATAGAACTCCTTTAAGGGAATTTTTTTTTTAAGACACAGTGTCCTTTCTCTGTCACCCACGGTCCTAGGCTCAAGCAAGCCTTCCAAATAGCTAGGACTACCAGCTTGTGCCTCATTAATTTTTTTAATTTTTTAAAATTTTATCTTATTTATGTATATATGTATGTATGTATGTACTTAGTAAAAACAGGGCCTCGCTATTTGCCCAGCTGGTCTTGAACTCTGGGCCTTGAGCAATCCTCCTGCCTCAGCCTCCCAAGTAGTTGGGACTACAGGTGCAAGCCACCATGCCCAGTTCTCTTTTAAGGGATTTTAAAAATTAAGTTAATAATGCCACCCAGAGGTAGAAAAATATTATTTATAAATGACACTCAAACATACATACATACATACATGTACTATTTATAAACAACATAAACATACAGATGCAAAGATCTTATAGCTTTCATTCTGAAATGTTAGTCATGAGTCAGTAAAACATAGTAACACAAACTCACTGGTTTATTCTGCTTATATTTTTATCCAAATTATGTTTCTGACAAAAATGGAACAAATTAAGGTTACCTGTTTCCATGCCTAAAGCTGTTTACTAATATTTATGGAAAAGATTTCTGAAGATTTTGCATTTGCCCAGTTACCAAATAGTTCCTTTTTTCTCTTTTCAGCTTCCGGTGGTTGCTTTTAGGGGACTTTGAGGCCCTTGAGGCAGGGGTTCCTAAAGCTTAAGTGACTAAGGGGTTGAAGGAGAAAAAGTTCTGGCAGGATGGACAGAGGGATGGAGCGGGTAGTGGGAACTGGACAGAAAATGGAAGGTGGCAAAATGAGGATGGAGGAGTCAGTTTGGGAAGATCTTAAGTTTCCCAAAGAAGCCAGTGAAGTTCCACAGTATCCTTAGCAAAAATCACGCCAACACGGGACTGCAAACTAGTACAACCTCTGTGGAAAGTAATATGGAGATACCTCAAAGATCTAGAAGTAGAACTACCATTTGATCCACCAATCCCACTACTGGGCATCTACCCAAAGGAAAAAAAGACATTCTATAAAAAAGACATCTGCACTCAAATGTTTACCACAGCACAATTCACAATTGCAAAGATGTAGAAACAACCAAAGTGCCCATCAATACATGAGTGGATTAATAAAATGTATATGTATACCATGGAGTGCTACTCAGCCACAAAAAACAATGGTGATCTAGCACCTCTTGTATTATCCTGGATAGAGCTGGAGCTCATCCTACTAAGTAAAGTATCACAAGAATGGAAAACAAGCACATGTACTCACCATCAAATTGGTATTAACTGATCAACACTTACGTGCACATACAGTAGTAACATTCCTCGGTGTCTGGCAGGTGGGAAGGGGGGAAGAGGATGGGTATATTCACACCTAATGGGTGCACACCGTCTGGGGGATGGACACACTTGAAGCTCTTACTCAGGTGGGGCAAAGGCAATATATGTAACCTAAACATTTGTACCCACGTAACATACTGAAATAAAAAAAAGAAAGAAAGAAAGAAAATATTTGGGGAAAAAAACAAAAAATAAATACAAATTTAAAAAAAACATGCTAACAGAAAAAGAAAGCAGACCCTATGGAGAGCAGGGGTTTGAGAAGAGGGGTTTCAGTCAACTGAAAAGTTCCCATGGGAGAAGCAGGATTCAATAGAGAGAACAGAGGGGCCTTAAAAAAAATACGTAGCCTGAATATCAGGGTCTGGTGAAGCCATCTTCGGACCACAGAGCTGTAAAAAAGAAAAAAACCTTTTCAAATATCTTATTATCAGTTTCAGCCAGGACAACCAGTAAATATTCGGCAGTCCTGAACACCGCCCACCCGCTGCTTCTTTTAAACCAAAGGGACCTACCAAAGGACTCAGAACAAAAACCAATGAGCCTTTCATGACTTAGCCGTGGACAAAAGAGATGTCCCCAAAAGAGGGTGCAAGAAGGGGCAGCACGCCCATGATCCAGACCACTCGCAAAGACAGCTGAAAGAAAGGACCTTTGTTGCCACAGGCAGTTAAGGATGTCAGATCTCCTACAGAACATTGGACACCCATCTCTACAAAAAATGTAAAAAATTAGCCAGGCGTGGTCCTAGCTACTTGGGAGGCTGAAGCAGGAGGATCACTTGAGCCCAGGAGTTTGAGGTTTCAATGAACTATGATGACGCCACTGCACCCCAGCCTGGGCAACAGAGTAAGGCTCTGTCTCAAAAATATAAAAAAGTCTGAAGTTCAGAGTCTCAATCTAAATGTCATATGAAATCAGATATGGGTGAGATTCAAGGTATGATTCATCCTGAGGCAAATTACTCTCCAGCTGTGAACCTGTGAACTCAAACAAGTTACATATTTCCACAGTACGATGGTAGGACAGGCGCGGGACAGACACGCTTGTGCCAAAAGGGAGAAACTGGAAAGAAGAAAGGGGTAATAGGTCCCAAGTAAATCCCAAACCCAACAGGGCAGACAATATTAGATATTAAAGTTTGAGAATTATCTTTGCTCATTTCCTGTCTTCTGAACACACTGGCTTTGCTGAGTGCAGCCCACATAGCAGCTATACTCAATGGAGTTCCATGCCTGTGGCTGTCCAGGCTGGTTTGCATGTTGGTGGCTCTACTGGTCTGGGGTCTCAGGAGTTGCCCTGCCCCCACGGCTCTTCTGGGTACCGTTCTTGTGAGGGCTCTCTGTGGTAGCCACACCCCTGTGGCAGTTCCCTACCTGGGCCCCAAAGCTCTCCAGGGCACCCATTGAAATCTAGGTTGAGGTAGCCATACCCCCATAGCCAGTGCACTCTGTGCCCTGGTGGAGATGGCACCACATGGACAACAAGGGGTACTACTTGTGCCCCTGGAGGGGTGGCCACTGCAGCCTGCACCACACCTGGGCCCACTGAAGTCTCACCTGGGACAGCCAACGAGCACTGCAGAATGTGGGGAGCACAGACCTGAGTGTGGTCCCGGGGGCCCCCAAGCCCACTCTTTTTTAATTTTAATTTTTTTTTTTTTTGAGAAGGAAAGAGGAATTTATTAATTTTCTGGCAAATGAGGACGTTGGCAGACCATTCTTTTTAAAAAAAATTTTTTTATTTTTAATTATTATGGGTACATGATTGTATATATTTATAAGGTACATGTGATGTTTTGATACAGGCATACACTGTGAATCAATCAAATCAGGGTAGGCGCAGTGGCTCACGCCTGTAATCCTAGCACTCTGGGAGGCCGAGGCGGGAGGATCACTTAAGCTCAGGAGTTCAAGACCAGCCTGAGCAAGAGCAAGACCCCTTCTCTACTAAAAATAGAAAGAAATTATAAGGACAACTAAAAATATATATAGAAAAAATCAGCCAGGCATGGTGGCACACGCCTGTAGGCCCAGCTACTCGGGAGGCTGAGGCAGGAGGATCGCTTGAGCCCCGGTGTTTGAGGTTGCTGTGAGCTAGGCTGACGTCACGGCACTCTAGCCTGGGCAACAGAGTGAGACTCTGTCTCAAAAAAAAAAAAAAATCAAGTCAGGGTAATTAGGATATCCATCACCTCAAGCATTTATCATCTTTGTGTTAGGAATATTCCAATCCCACTCTTTTGGTTTTTATATTTTTTTATTTTTATTTTTTTGGAGACAGAGTCTAGCTCTGTTGCCCAGGCTACAGTGCCATGGCATCAGCCTACCTCACAGCAACCTCAAACTGCTGGGCTCAAGCGATCCTTCCGCCTCAGCCTCCTGAGTAGCTGAGACTACAGGTGTGCACCACTATACCTGGATAATTTTTTTATTCTTAGTAGAGATGGGGTCTTGCTCTTCCTCAAGCTGGTCTTGAACTCCTGAACTCAAGTGATCCTCCCACCTCGGCCTCCCAGAGTGCTAGGATTACAGGTGTGAGCCACTGGGCCCAGCCAAATTATTTAAAAATATACCCTAACTTACTGTTGATTATAGCCACTTTGTTGTGCTACCAAATATTGTTCATTCTAACTACCTAATTATATTTTTGCACCCATTAACCATCCCCACTTTATCCCCCCTCCCTGCTACCCTTCCCAGCCTCTGGTAACCATCATTCTACTCTCTGTCTCCATGAGATCAACTGTTTTTAATATTTAGCTCCCACACATGAGCAAGAACATGCAAGATTTGTCTTTTTGTCAAAGCTCAATCTTTTTAGAAAATTTTTTTATTTTTAATTATTATGGGTACAAAATGACACCTTTCCGTTCCCCAGGCCTTGGCACTCTGGGCCTTTGATGGGAGGGGCAGCACTCATAATCACCAAAAAGCCTCTGGGGTCATCCTTCCACTGTCTTGATGAACAGCACCCGGTTTCTGCTGGTCCACGCTAATCTCCTATCAAAGGGCTGCTTGGCCATACCCTGGGTGCTCTCCCCCGACAAGCCCTTTCATTTTTTACAATGTGGCCAGGCTGAAATTTTCCAAATTTTTAAGTTCTGCTTCCGTTTTGATTATAAATTCCATCTTTAGTCTGTATCTCTCTTCTTGCATTTTACTATAAGCAGTAGTCAAGAGAAGCCACCCCACGCCCTCAACACTTTGCTTAGTGATTTCTTGAACCAAATATCCTAGTTCATAACATTCCACAAAACACTAGCACATGAACACAATTGAGCCAAGTTCTTCACCACCTTATAACAAGGATGGCCTTTCCTACAGTTTCCAATAACATGTTCTTCATTTCCATCTGAGACCTCATCAGAACGGCCTTTACTATATTGCTACCAGCATTCTGATCATGACCACTTAGGTAATCTTTAGGAAGGTCGAGGTATCTCTATAACTCTTATCTTCTTCTGGGCACTCACAAGAATTTCCCGTAATGCTCTGTTCATGGCAATATAGGCTTTTTCTAGAATTCACTTCCAAAGTCTTTCTGCCTCTACCCGTTACCTAGTCCCAAAGCCGCTCCCACACCTTTAGGCATTTGTTACAGCAGCACCCCACTTCTCAGTACCCATTTCTGCCTCAGTCACGTGTGCTGCTATGACCAAATACTACACACTGGGTAACTTATAAACAACGGAAATTTATCTCTCACAGTTCTGGAGGCTGGGATGTCCAAGGTCAAGGTGCCAGCAGATTCAGTGTCATTCTCTGCCTTTAAGATGGCACCTCTTGTGACATCCTTACATGGCAAAAGAGGTGAGTGAGCTCCCTCAAACCTCTTTTATGAGAGTACTAAGCTCATTGGCAAAGGCTTCACCTTCATGATGTAATCACCTCCTAAAGGCCCCACTTCATAATACTATCCCATTGGAGATTAAGTTCCAACATGAATCTTGGGGGGACACCAACACTCACACCATAGCAGCCTCCCTGTTGCAGCTCCAGGCCTTCTCCTTCTCTCCCCTCTGGGGCCCCCCTTACACCCTGTCCCACTGGGCCTTTGAGATCACTCCTCCCCTGTCTCTCTGGGGGTTCCTGCTCTCTGGGTACCCCCTGGAACCCCACTGTGCCACACGCTTCTGCCCTAAGCCATTCTCCTTTCCCCTGTATGTGTTCCAGCTCAGCTCACCACTTCCCACTGTGGTGTGTGATATGCCCCTGACCTCGCCTCCCACCTGACACCCCCCAGAAAGGCCCCTGCTGGGCATCTGCAGGCTCCTCACCCTGCCGGGGGCCAAGCTGAGCCTTGTCTTCCCTCAAACCTGCTCTTACTCCAGCCCCTCTGTGGCCAGGTTGGGCCCATCATTCCCAGCCATATCTTGGGCTCACCCCTCCCCACCCATCACTGGCCCATATTGTGGAACCTGCCCCCTTCCCAGGTTTCCAGCCAGCTCAGCCTTCTGTCCTCACTTCCAGACGGATGTGAGGAAGGCAGGATCTGGTCTGCAACCTTCCCTTCAGGCTCTGAAAATCCCAGCAATTTCTAAACCACTCACGTTTCAGGATCTCACCTGTGTACCTTTGCTGTCCCCTTCCTGGAATGCTTTTCTCACTCCCCAAAATTCCTCTTCTGTTAGACAGCTGGCGGGGGGGGGGGGGGGCACTTCGTCTAGAAAGCCTTGCTGGAAGGAAGCCCACTCCCGGTGGGGACCTCCACACCTGGAGGCTGGTCTTGCTCTCCCAGCCCTTGTCTGAACCCTCAGGTAGCTCTCTGGGCTGACAGCGGTTCTCTTGTTTATCTTCTTCCTCTCTTACATTCCTCTCCACCTTTTTTTTTTTTTTTGAGACAGAGTCTCACTCTGTTGCCCAGGCTAGAGTGCCATGGCGTCAGCCCAGCTCACAGCAACCTCAAATTCCTGGGCTCAAGCAATCCTTCTGCCTCAGCTTCCCGAGGAGCTGGGACTACAGGCATGCGCCACCATGCCCGGCTAAATTTTTCTATATATTTTTAGTTGTCCAGCTAATTTCTTTCTATTTTTAGTAGAGACGGGGGTCTCGCTCTTGCTCAGGCTGGTCTCGAACTCCTGAGCTCAAAGGATCCACCCGCCTCGGCCTCCCAGAGTGCTAGGATTACAGGCGTGAGCCACTGCGCCCGGCCTCCACCTTTGTTTTTAACCACGAATGACCTTCTGCCACATCCTCTCCCCATGTCTCTCCCCATCCTCCACAATGCCTCTCAAAACCAGGCGGGACACTGACACAACGCCATCCATCAGGAGGCGGCTCCAACCTCTGTACACGGCCAATAAGGGTGCGCCTCGGAAGGTGGGATCCTCTTGCAGGTGAGGCGGAGAAAAGTGAACGCCAAGAGGCTGGATGGCAGGACCAAGCTTTAGGATTCGACACAGGATTTATTCCAAAATCTCAGTAAACGGGGAAAGAAGCTAGCACCTTTTCACATCGACTGTGTTCGGCTGTTCTTCCCAATACCCAGCAGGGGGCGCACGCCTTCCAGGGGCACCGTCTGCTCTAAAGGAAGGGGTGAACGAGTGAAGGCTAGGGAATGAGTGAAGGCTAGGGAATGAGGGAGGGAGAGAATGAGTGAAGGAGGGAATGAGTGAGTGAAGGAGGGAATGGGAGAGGGAGGGAGGAATGAGTGAGTGAAGGAGGGAATGGGGGAGGGAGGAATGAGTGAGTGAAGGAGGGAATGGGGGAGGGAACGAGTGAAGGAGGGAATGAATGAGTGAAGGAGGGAGGGAATGAGTGAGTGCAGGAATGAATGAATGAAAGAGGGAGTGAGGGAGGGAGGGAGAGGAGGGAATGAAGAAATGAACAAGGGAATGAAGGAAGAAATGGATTTACACGGCGCGACCCTCGCCCAAAGGCGTTCGTTCATTTATTCACTCATTCGTTCAATCGTCCATCCCCGCAAGGCTCTAGGAGTCGCGTCAGAGCCGGCGCCACCTACACCCGCGGTCGCCCCCCGCCCCCGGGTCCGTCGCCCTCGGCCGCGAGCAGCCCGGCTGCGCCTGCGCGGTGCCCACGTGACGACCGAGGCCCCGCCCCGCCGGCCTTGCGCTTGCCCCGCCTGCCGCCTCCCGCGTTTCGCGAGTGCGGCCTCAGCTTCGGCGGCACCAGGTCAGCCGCGAGGCGTGGGCCGGGCGGGGCGGGCCGGGCGGCTGGGAGCGCGGGCGGCAGGCTGCAGGGGGGCGGGCGCGGGCAGGGGGCGAGCTGGCGGCGCGGGGCCCCGGGGCGCGGGGGCGGGCGCGGGCCGGAGGTGCGGGGGCGGCGCCCTGAGGAGAGCCCGCGGCCTGACGTGGCGGGAGCGCGGCCGGCGGGACCCCCGGGCGCGGCCGGCCGGGCGCTGGCGCTCAGCCGCGGGCGGGGTCCCGGGGTCCCGGGCGTCCGCGCCGCTGCGGGCTGCGGGCCTTCTCGCGCCCGGGCAGGCCTGTTGCCTGCGGCGGCTCTCGCGCGGCCTTCCCGGCGGCGACCCTTGGGCGGCGCGGCGCCTCCTGCAACAGGCGGGCGGGTCGGGCCGGCCCCACCGCCCGGCCGACCTCGGACCTCGGCCTGCAGGGCCCGAGTCTCCGCAGCCGGGGGCCGGGCCGGGGCCGTGAGAGCCCGGCCTCACCCGCTCGCCCGCTTTGCTGAGGGAAGTCGGCGACCGCGCTGTCAGTGCAAAATCGCCGGATCGCAAAGTGTCGGCTGCCAGTTCCCTTTTATTGCGTTCCGGGCGGACCGACCAGAACCGAGCTGGGGCCGCAGCGCGGGCGCCTCCCCTTCTGCCCGGGCCCCCTGGCTCCGGGGCTCGCGGGGGCCGGGCCGGGCGCAGAGATGCCCCGGTCTGCTCTCTGGGAGGTCCGTCCCGGAGCGCATCCCCCTCGGGAAACTGGGACCCACCCACCCCTCCCCCACCCCCGGACCCTTTGCCTTTGTCGCAGACCTTAACTTTCCGTGGCCAAGCCTGGGGCTCGCCGAGGGCAGACTGCGCGTTTGGGGCCCTTCAGAGACTGGGGGTATGTGCTCGGGAGTGGTGTTGACTTGAAAATGCCTCTCAAATGCTTCCGACGGTCACCTGTGAGTTCATAAAAATTCCTCTTATGTCCTTCAGTTTGTACCTACTGGGGACATAAAACTTCTTTCCTGCTCCCCCCTAAAGTTTTGAACAGCTCAGACCGGAGGGATCTGCTGATAGGACTAGAATTGGGGACTGAGGGAGACTTAATCTAGGGAAGGACTCAGGACAGAGTAACTTTGTGTCAGATGAAAAGGGGGACACGAGGGTGCCGCTGAGCGAGCTCTTAAGAGCATGCTTTATCTGAGGAAAACAGGCCTTGGGAAGGAATCACAAAGGATGTGCTACATTTGGACTTTTTTTTATCTTTAAAAGTGTCAGTTATATTAATGTAGTTATACTCTGAAATGCCGTTTTTCATCTAAATCAGCAAAGATTAAAAAGAAACACTGTTGGTAAGCTAGTGGTCAGGTTCCCATACTTTGATGGCGGGAGAATAAACTGGTACAACCTCTATGGAGGGCACTTTGATAGTGTCCATTAAGATGACAAATCCAGTTATGCATTAAAGTTAAAATGACCTGGAAGTTGTGTATCTAGGAGATTTTCCTCAGATATCTGCTGTGTGTGTGGCATATTTAAATGATTTTGTGTGTACAGCTATTTGCAAAAGCAAACAATTAGAGGAAACCCAGATGTCTCTCACTGGGATTGGTGAAATAAAATATATTGATTCATACAGGGGACTACAGGAGGGGTGTGAAGTTGTGCAAAAGCTGGTAAAAAGGGGGAAAGAATGTTATAGATCGATAGGGTCACCTGAGATTCTGTGTGTGCCTTCTGGAAGAGGAGGCAGGGAGGTGGAGTAGTAGCTTCCTCTGGGAGAGAATGTGGTTGGGGCATAGATGGGAAGGCAACTGGAGTTTTATGATATCCTTTTTTTGCCTTTTGAATTTGAATCACGTGAATGTATTACATATTGGAAAATACATGTGAGAATTTTTTTACTAAACATTTCAAACCAACAGGAAAGTATAGGGAATAACAGATCCCTGTCAGGTCTTTTTGTGGCTTGTCTTACATGATTTTTGTTTTTTTTTGAAGTAATGAAACATTCCCTTTTTCCATCCTGAAGAAAATTGTGACTCAGAATTTGACATTTATCATTCCTATGAAGGTGTTTATGCTGTTTTATATTAATACCGTGATACCTATCTATAAACAATATTAGACAATATTATTAGTGTGTTTTCAAACTTTTTGTAAATGAGATTGTACCATACATATTCTGCAATTTTCTGTTTTTTCTCTGCATGGCTTTGAGATTTTTTTCCACTTTGATGACTACAGCTTGAGTTCCAGTTTGCTCATTTTAATTGTTGCCTCGTGTTCTGTTGAATCTCTGTGCCATGACAGTGCTGCTGTATGTGTGGTCTTAGGTGTTGTTGCACTCTCTGCTGTGCTGCTTCACAGCAGGGAATTGGTTTACTTTTCTTCACACCTGCTCCCCAGCGCACTTTGTTAAATTGTGCATGGTAAATGTGCTTTGTCTGCTCAAGGAAGTAGTCTTCCTGTTTTTCTCAAGATGGCAGAGGTCCTGCTGTGCTCACAGCAGATAAGGACTCTGGTGGGGGGTTGTCATCTGTTGGGGCAGTCAGTCCTCATGGTCACCCCTAGAAAAGGAGGCCCTCGTGGCCATGGTGGTGATGAGGAAGCTGAGGCTGGGATGTTTGAGCCAAATGCCCGGAGTCTGTGGTCAGCAAGCGGTACAGCCAGCCTTGGGGGCTTTGAGATGTTTGTGAGTTAAAGCCCCAGCCCTTAGGAAACCTGAATCTCCTTGTGGGTAGATTAGACAAGTTTGAGTGGTGAAGCATGTTTGTTGTATTCTTGATACAGTGATGGAGAAGCAATTGAGCAAGACCTTGACCAATATGCAGTTATGAGAGACAGAAAGGTATAGGTGGGAGGTTGAAGGTATTCAGAGGATGACAGATATCCCTTTTAGTTTAAGGACTAGTGACAGGACAGGGGAGGAAAAGCCTGAAGGAGAATTTCAGGCAGGGTCACAGGAGCCCTGAGCAGGAGGCAGCAGGGAGCCAGCACTTGAGAAGTCAGATGGTGCACTCACAGGGGCATTTGGGGACCTCCATGAAGCCTGGGGATGAGGCAAGAAGTAGGGAAACTGGTTGGGGCTCATTGCTGAGGTGTGACCCAGAGTGGTGGCCTTGGAGGAGTAGGGGGTGGCTGTCAGAGCTAGGGGAAAGGAGAAGGAATCAGAACTAGAGGGTCTGTCTTATAGGGCACAGGGTTAGAAAGGAGAAGAGATAACTGAGATCAAGAGGTTTCCAATGTGGAAATAGTAGTTGTACAAATAACAAAAATAGACCAGTTGGAGGGCTACTGGCTGGATTAGGCAGTGAGCTGGAGGTGTAATTGGGAATGCAGGCTCTTGGGAAAAAAGAGTGGGCTGGAACACGGTATATTGGATGAAAGGAAGAGATCTAAAAAGAGGGAATTGCTGTAGGGCAGAGTTTCCAGGCAAGAGAGAATCCTAAGCAAGAGGTGGCCAACATGAGACACATCTCAGCTCTTGCCGTCTCTGGGGCTTTGTTGAGAAAGACCAGTCAGTCCAGGGTGGGTGTTGGGAATGAGTGGGTGGCAGAGGTCCCAAGTCCATGAGGCAGATGGAAGGGAGCAGGCACAAAGATGGGAAGCAGTAGAGGGTCCAGAGCAAACAGGTCCAGGAGGAGGTGGGGGTGCCTCTGAGCCTCAGTAGTGAGAAGAGAGACCTCTTCTTTTTGGCAAGTTTTATATTAGGATTTTTTTTTTTTTTTCATTTTTTTCTTTTTCTTTTTATTTTTTTTCTTTATTCTTTCCTTTCTTCTGTCTTTCTTTCTTCCTTTTATTTGAAACAGAGTCTCACTCTGTTGCCTGGGCTAGAGTGCAGTGGCGTCATCATAGCTCACTGCAGCCTCAAGCAAGTCTCCTGCCTCAGCCTCCTGAGTAGCTGGGACTACGGGCGCACCACCATGCCTGGCTAATTTTTTTCTATTTTTTGTGGAGACAGGGTCTTACTGTGTTGCTCAGGCTGGTCTTGAACTCCTGGCCTCAAGCAATCCTCCCGCCTCAGGCTACTAAAGTGCTGGGATTATAGACATGAGCCATTGTGCGCAGCATATTTTTCATTTTTTACTTTTAAAGATACATGGTCATGTACCACATAAGAATGTTTTGATTAACAGTGGACCAGGCTGCATATATGATGTTAGTCCCATAAGATTGTAATTCCATATTTTTACTGTACTTTTTCTGTTTAGATAAACAGATACTTATCATTGTATTAAAAACTGCCCACAGTATTTAGCATTGTGATATTGTGAAATATGTATTTTGTTTTCATCCCATTTCCTGGCATTCAACTCCTAAAATCCTTGGAACCTCCAAAGTGATGTCTTTTTGTATGTTGGCCAGCAGCCCCTGGGAAGCTTCAGGAGTGGGGCTGGTCACAGGAAAGACCAAGGCAAGGTTAGAGGGTTGGGATTTTCAGCCCCACCTCCCAGCCTCCAGAGAGGAGAGAGGGACTGAAGTTAAGTTGATCACGAGTGGTCAGTGACCACCAGTGGTCATGCTTATGTAATGAGCTTCCATAAAAACCCCAAATGACTGGCTTTGGAGAGCTTCTGGATGGCTGAATATGTGGAGTTTCCTGGAGGGTGGTGCTCCTGGGAGGGCACAGATGCTCTGAGCCACTTCCCACGTGCCTTGCTGTGTGCATCTCTTCATTTGTGATATCCTTCATAATAAATCAGTAAACGAAAGTGTTTTCCTGAGTTCTGTGAGCCGCACTAGCAAATTAATTGAACCTAAGGAGGGGGTTGTGGGAGCCCAAGTTCCATAACCCCCTCCTTAGGTTCAATTAATTTGGGCTTGCAGTTGGCATTGGAAGTTGGGGAAAGTCTTGTGGGGCTGAGCCCTCAACCTGCGTGGGATCTGACACTGTCTCCAGGTATGTCGTGTCTGAATTGAATTGGAGGACACCCACCTGGTGTCTTCTGCAGAATTGATCCCTTCCTTGTTGGTGGGGAAGCCTCCCCTCCCCACCCCCGCACACATTTGGTCACAGAAGTCTTCTGTGTTTATTGTTGTGTGAGAGCAGAGGACAATTGCTGGTTTTTCCACTCAGGAGTACAGTAACGTGCTATATAGGTTTGTAGCCTAGGAGCAATACCATGTAGCCTAGGTCCATAGTAGGCCATAACATCTAGGTTTGTGTAAGTCCACTCTATTTCATATGGTAGTTTTAGTTCTAGTAAGGGAAACCAGAAAGGAAAAAGTACACTCTATGATGTTTGCATAGTGATGAAATCAGCTAACAGTGCATTTCTCTGAACGTGTCCTTGTTCTGAGTGATGCATGACTGTGGTAGGTAATTGGAGAAAACACATTTTGGGGAGAGCAAAGTGGGGCGACATGAGGCAGAGAAGGCAGATGTTCACATCTTGTAGCTGACAGGCTGTGCTGTACCCACAGGACGTGCAGCTTGGCCATACCTGGTGGTGCAGGACTGGCCACTCCCTGGCCCTGGGTGGCTAGCTGTCCACAGTGGCTTCTGGTTGGTCCATGGCAAAAGTCTGTTTACAGTAGGTTTGTCTTGCCAGTTGGGTTTCTGAGGCTCCCAGTGAAATCAGTTTGCATTTTTTGTGCATGCCTACTCAATTATTGGAAGGTAACTTTCAATTGAAAGCATGATGCAGATGAACTTGAATGCATTAGGCCCAGTCCAAGTTAGTGTGCTTGATTCTCCGAATCTCAGTAAAGGAAGGTAGTTCTAGAAACAACCCTCCCTGCCAGCCCCCACCTCCAGACCCCTGTGTCTGGGTCTCCTGGCATTTTTATGCATCCATTCTTGCCAGGGGGAGCCCAATTTTGTTCTCTCTCAATGAGAGAGTGGAAGAGCTCTTGAGAACCTGGTGTGTGCTGGTGCTTTATGTTCATTATTTTACCAGTTTTAGAACACCCCAATGGGGTGGGTGCTTTATGTCCCGTTTTACAGATGAGGGACCAGGGGCAGCTCAGGTTGGTCATATTGTAAGTCCATGGTGGAGCTGTGCTTCAGCCTGGGTCAGTCTATCTCCCAAAACCCTTCTGTTTAACTGTGATGCTGAAGGAGAGAAAATGTGATTACGGATCTTGGGGATGAAGGGGTACAGGTCATTAGGAAGAAAGCCAAACTGGACCAGAGGTGGGAGGAGAGAAGGAGTTAGGGGGCTTGGGATCCCAGGCAAAGCACAGGTGAGCTAGTGGGAGGCACAGGAGCATGGAGAGCAGCAGGTGCCGCCAGCCCATGCACTATAGGGGTGCTGTCTGCCTGCTCACTCCCTGTCCCCTGTCTTGCCAGTTGACGGGCCGCGGTGGTGAGGGGTCTTGTGGCTACCAGGATGGCAGAGGAGCAGGAATTCACCCAGCTGTGCAAGTTGCCAGCACAGCCCTCCCAGCACTGCATCAACAACACCTACCGCAGCGCGCAGCACTCCCAGGCCCTGCTCCGGGGGCTGCTGGCTCTCCGGGACAGTGGGATCCTCTTTGACGTCGTCCTAGTGGTGGAGGGCAGACACATAGAGGCCCATCGCATCCTGCTGGCTGCATCCTGTGATTACTTCAGGTGAGTTCCCTACACATGTTTTTATAAGGAAAATAACGGGTATCCTAGCTCCAGTAGTAAAGGTGGTGGCAGGGGAGAAGGGGATGGGTATATTCACACCTAATAGGTGCAGTATGCACTGTCTGGGGAATGGACATGCTTGAAGCCCTGACTCGAATGGGGCAAAGGCAATATATGTAACCTAAACGTTTGTACTCCCCGTAATACGCTGAAATTAAAAAAAAAAAATGGTGATGGCACTGACAGTGGCCGGTCTCCTGCTCACCCAAGGGCCTCCCCCGCTGCTGATTGTGGCGACCTGGTCAACAAGCATGAGAGACAGAAGAGGTCCTAGAGTTTGTTTTTCTTTCAGCAGTCCTGTCTCTTGGGCATATTCTCTTTTTTCTTTTTTAGAAAGATACCATGCTTGGCTTTACTCGTAATGTGTTTTGTAAAGTGAGTTTGCTGCTGCAAATACGGTATCTACGCAAATACGGTGTAAAACAGATTTTCTTTCTACGTTGCTCTGGCTTCCATCCTCACCCCTAATGTTTTCATTTTGAAAATTTTCAAATCTATGGAAAAGTCAAAGGAACAGTATGATGAACACCTGAATGCGAATTGTTAACACATTGCCACATTTGTTTTCTCTGGTTTTATACACACATACCTTTTTTTAAGACACTATGACATTTTACCCCTAAATCTTTCAGCACTCTCCCTCTTCTTGTGATACCAGTGGAAAGTTAGAAGGGCCACGTGAGCCCTGGTCACTCCTCTGGGACCCTGAGGGTGCTGAAGCCTGAGGCCAGGTGTTTATTGCTGTATCTGCATTGTCTGCACAGCTACATGATGTTTAGGATAGCCCCTTCCCTGGGCATCCATGTTTTGGCTAACACCTCTCAACCCTCAGTATTAGCCTCTGGCCCTCTCAGTAGGCTCTGTGGCCCCTGTGGCATTTCTCATGGCCTCCTGTGTGACCCCATCCTAGCAGTTGGCACATTAGGAGGAACTGGTGGCTTATCTCTCTCACCCAGTGGGCTGGAATTTCTTTCCTATCCCTTAGTGCCTACCACATGGTTGTCACATAGATAAACAATAGCAAATCAGTACACCGTCTCCCCTGTTGCATGTACTGCTCTGCACCCCAAGAGGTGGTCTCCCAACCTCATTTCACATAGGTGAGATGAGGCTTAGAAGGAGTGAGGGCCTCCCATGGCTCCCAGCAGGGGCAGGATGGGACAAAAAGCTCAAGTACTTCCAGTCCAGATTCTCTTTGATAATTCTTGTCATCAAGGCTTGGTTGTAGTTCTCTCACTCTCCATTTTTTTAACTTTAGGAACTATTGAGCAAAATGCTTCCTTATGATTTAAGTGCCTCCTGTCTCCAGAGGGAGTTTATGGAGAATATGACCCAGTGGTGGCTTGATGCAGACATGTCCAGGGCCAGCAGAGTCCTTTCAGTTCACTGGGGGGTTCGGCTGAGGCCTTTAATAAGCTTTAAGATGACATACAGGACAGTGGGCAGGGTGGGGAGCTGCGAGCCACCTGTAGGGGGGCTTAGGGCTTGTGAGGAGAGGCTGGCAGGGGGTTGTGGAGCCTGTGGGACCTCCTGGGCTCCCTCTCCCAGCCTTTCAGGCCAAGCTGGCTGTGACTGTCAGACCACTCTTCTTGAAAAGAACAGTATGGACAGTATTTGAATTATTTTGTGAAGAACAGAAGTTGCTTTTGAGATGTAGGGTTTGACTTCACCTGCAGTGCTGCCCCAGTGTGTGGTGGTGCAGGGTTGAGAGCTGCTGCCTGAGGCCTCGCATGGTCAGAGTCTCCTGGCACCGAGACCTTCCAGGAGCCCCCCTTTCCTTGCCTCTTCTCCCTCTGGTTGCCTGGTGTCCTCTTGAGCCAAATCCACTGTGGTCCTGACATGCTCTGGGCCTTGCTTGCCTCTGTGCTCTTGCTGTTATTCTCACAGCCTGTGCTGCCTTTCTCTGCCTTTTGTGCTGTGTGGAATTTTATCTTCCTTCCAGGCTCACCTGAGGTGCTTCTTCCTGTGAGGAGCCTTCTGTAATTGTCGCTCGCCTTTTCCCAGGTGGAGGGATGGCAGTTTCCTCCCCACAGAATGCTGCTGGCCCCTGGAGGGCAGAGAGCTGTCCTGTCCTCTCTTTGGGCAGAGCCCTGCTGCAGGAAGCCTCCTTCACTATTCCTATGCACTCTGTGCATGGTTTAGGAATGGGATGGTCAGACAGCATCCTAGGTCTTCTTTTTTTGATTTTTGTTAATACATTTCTACTGCCCATCTCTTGGCAACCTTGGCCCAGCACTTAACTGCTTACCTCGTAGGCTCTGAGCTGCTTCCTCCTCTATTCCTGGACCCTTATGGTCTGAAGGACCCAAGGGCTCTGTCCTTTTTTTTTTTTTTGAGACAGAGTCTCACTTTGTTGCCCAGGCTAAAGTGAGTGCCGTGGCATCAGCCTAGCTCACAGCAACCTCAAACTCCTGGACTTAAGCGATCCTACTGCCTCAGCCTCCCGAGTAGCTGGGACTACAGGCATGCGCCACCATGCCCGGCTAATTTTTTTTTTTTTTTTGTATATATATATTTTAGTTGTCCATATAATTTCTTTCTATTTTTAGTAGAGACGGGGTCTCACTCTTGCTCAGGCTGGTCTTGAACTCCTGACCTCGAGCGATCCACCCGCCTCGGCCTCCCAGAGTGCTAGGATTACAGGCGTGAGCCACCACGCCCGGCCGGCTCTGTCCTTTTTATACAACCTCTTTGGATCACCTTGTTCCTCCCTCAGTTTTCATGCCATCTGTAAATTATAAAAGACTACTTTTCTCAACTCAGTGCTTGTGATTCTGAAATTTTGGATACAATTAATGGTTTTATAGAAAAATAAATTGATAGCACTTTCCCCCCAGAAGAGAGAAAAAGTTATATTCCCTACAAAAGCACAAAGCCCAGATGTTCCCCAGGGTAGCTGTGCCTTTTAGGAGCAGACGCCCATGCCATTTCAACTTTTTCAGAGCAGTTTCAGAAAAAGAAGGGAAGATCTCAAAATGTTGTACTGAAGTTACATAACATTGGTGTCAAAATTGGACAGACAGCCAAAACTCAGAAAGAAAACTACAGCTCATTTGTGAATGACCATGTGAAAATCCTCAGTGAGACCCTGGCACATGGAGTGCCACCATGCCTAATAGAACTTTTAGAGCAGTAGTTCCCAACCCAGGTGGGCTTTGTTCTTGGAAGGAAAGATTAGTTCCATGCTAGGGACTCTTTCTTACAATGCATGGCATTAACTGATCAATAGCAACCTAGCATATATCTCTATACGTGTATATGGCGTATCTGCAGACGGGTGAGCAGGCTCGTGATTACATTCAGTATCCATTCTCACGGTTAAAAAACATTTTGAGTAGGTGAAAAGGGATTTCCAGTGAAGTATCATTTTATCCTGCCCTCCCACCACCTTCCCCAACCCCATAGTAACTAGTTTTTAAATGTTCCCATTCATCTATACACTGTTTCTTTTTGTAACTACTAGTCCACAATTCTGAAACCCCAAAAGCTCTGAAATTGAACTTTTTTTTCTTTTTTCTCCCTAAAAACTCTTTTGAAATATGAAATTGAACTTTATTTTTGAGATGGGGTCTTGCTTTGTATCCAGGCTGGAGTACAGTGGCACAATTATAGCTTGTGCAGCCTCAAGCTCCTGGACTCAAGCCATCGTTCTGCTTCAGCCTCCTGAGTAGCTGGGACTACAGGTTGGAGCTACCACACCTGGCTGATTTTTTTTTTTTTTTTTAGAGATGAGGTCTCACTATGTTGCCCAGGCTAGCCTGGCCTCAAGCAGTCCTCCGTCTCAGCCTCCCAAAGTCCTAGGATCACAGGTTTAAGCTACCACACCCAGCCTTAAGCTAAACATTTTAAAAAAATCAGTTTGATACAAATTCATTAAACCACAGAGCCTACTCCAAACTGATACGAAACTAATAATGTTTTTTATCCTACTTAGTGAGAGTCTTTATATATTTTGTTTTGAAAATAATAAGATGTTTGAATATGAGGTGCTGACCCAGGTCCTATGGGTGTGATCAGTTAATGCCATGCATTATAAGAAAGAGTCCCTAGCATGGAACTAATCTTTCCTTCCAAGAACAAAGCCCACCTGGGCTGGGAGCTACTGCTCTGAAAGTTCTATTAGGCATGGTGGCACTCCATCCTATATGGCATGTGTATACTATTTCTCACATTGAAAGCTGAATTCTGAAATACTAGGCTTCAAGGGTTTGTGTGAGAGATCAGGTGCCTGAACGAGCTGTCACTGGAAATGTTTCTACCCTCCTTCACCTTATGTCAGAGGCGGCACACTGGTGTGTCATTTTGTACCTTGTGATATCCTGAAGATCCAGGTACCAGTAGTAGAGGTACCCTCATTCTCTGTGCTGTACCCTCCACTTATTTGATCAGCCTCCTGCTGCTGGCTGCTGGGTACTTAGTGAACATCTTTTTTTTTTTAATTGTGATTTTAAAAAACACAACATGAAACTTACCATCTTAACCTTTTTTAACTGTTCAGTTCAGTAGTGTTATATATATTCACATTGTTGTGAAACAAATCTCTGGAACCCAGAACTTTTTCATCTTATAAATCTGAAACTTTTTCATCGTACAAATAGGAAACCCCCAGCAACCACCATTCCACTTTCTGTCTCTATGAATTTGACTACTGCAGGTACCTCTCTTAAGTAGAATCATGCATCATTTGTCCTTTTGTGACTGGCTTATTTCACTTAGCATAATATCCTTAGGGTTTATCCATGGTGTAGCATGTAACATTTCCTTCATTTTTAAGGCTGAACAGTATTCCATTGTATGGATACACCATATTTTGTCTATCCATTGATGGACACTTGGATTGCTTCTACCTCTTGGCTGTTGTGAATAATGCTACTATGAACATGGGTGTACAAATACCTCTTTGAGACTCTGCCTTCAAATTCTTTTGGTTGTATACCCTGAGGTTGGAATGCTGGATCAGATAATTCTGTTTTTAATTTTTTGAGGAACCACCATAGTGGTTACACCATTTTACATTCCTACCAACAGTGCACAAGGGCTATAGTTTCTCCACATCCTCACCAACACTTGTTATTTTCTGTTTTTTTAAATAGTGGCCATCCTAATGGATATGAGGTGTAAACATCTTTTTAAAATTTTTCCTCTTTAAAGTTTTTATTTTGATGTAATTTCTACTGAAAAGTACTAAGCATACAACAAAGAATTAAACATCTATGTTTGGTAAAGAAAAAAAAAAGAAAAAGGGAGTAGATGTATATTTTATTTTCCTTTTAGGCTCCTTTTTCTCTTTTTAAAAATCTTTTATTTTAAAAGATTTAGCTTGGGAACAGTGGTTCATGTCTGTAATCCCAGCATTTTGGGAGGCTGAGGTATGAGGATCATTTGAGGCCAAGAGTTTGAGACCAGCCTGGGCAATATATTGAGACCCCATCTCTAAAAAAAAAAAAAAAAAAAAAAAAATTAAAAATTAGCTGGGCATGGTGTCACATGCCTATAGTCTCAGCTACTCTGGAGACTGAAGTGGGAGGATCACTTGAGCCCAGGGGATTGCTTGGGCCTAGGAATTGGAGGTTATAGTGAGCTGTGATCGTGCCACTGCACTTCAGCCTGGGCGACAGCGTGAGACCCTGTCTCTTAAAAAAAAAAAGTGACTACAGCCTTTGCAAAGAGTGAGGCAGTCCTGTGTACATGGGCGTGGATGTTTCCAAGCCGTATCCTTAAGTAAAAACAAGGTAAGATGCAGAATATGACTGCCCTGGGGATAGCACTGCCCTCGGGAGGGGAACTCACTGATGGCTGGGAGCAGAGAAGAGGGGACTTTCACCACCACCTTTTATATATTTTAAATCTGGTACCATGTATATGTATTACTTAGTCAAAAAATAAATAAAATGTGAAAATAGCCACTTTTATCTCAGTGTTGCTGACTGTCATATTTAACACATGCACTGCCACACTAGAAAAAAAATTTCCCCTGGGGCCACCATGTTTTATTATGAAAAGAGAAAAAAACTTTGAAAACAAAACAGTCTTTTTTGGGGGGGAGAGAGACAGTCTCCCTCTGTTGCCCGGGCTAGAGTGCCGTGGCATCAGCCTAGCTCACAGCAACCTCCGACTCTTCTGCCTTAGCCTCCGGAGTAGCTAGGACTACAGGCATGCACCACCATGCCAGCTAATTTTTTCTGTATATTTTTAGTTGTCTGGCTAATTTCTTTCTATTTTCAGTAGAGACAGGGTCTCGCTCTTGCTCAGGCTGGTCTTGAATTCCTGACCTTGAGCGATCCTTCCACCTCGGCCTCCCAGAGTGCTAGGATTATAGGCATGAGCCACCATGCCCAGCCCAAAACAATCCTTTTTAATTGAATGAAAAATTTGTTACATCATCAATAAAAAGTAATATAAAAATTTGAAAATTAGTAATGTGAAAACTTGAAAAATAGTTCATAAGGGTAAAGTGTTTTTCTTGACTTGTCAGGCTTAAGTGTAATTTAAAGGTAAACATAAATAGAAAAATGAAATTTATTGACTTCTATTCATTTAATGCACATTTTTATAATTAAATTGTCAATAGGTAAAGGGATGCGTGAGTTATATATGCTTCATGAGGCCCCGGACTCAAAACTAGCATTTGTTAAATACAACTCATATAGTAGTCAATGTGTTAAATCTTCAGCTCCAGCCTCCAGCCTCTTACCTCCAGATACCTCATCAGCATCTCCACTTGGATGTCCCACAGATGTCTCACACTGACCGTACCAGGAGAGGACTCATGACTGTCCTGTTCCTCCCAGGTTCCCCCCATTAGTAGAAAGTCCCTATCTACCCAGCAGCTCCACCCAGCAGAGAGCCAGAGTCCTCCCAGGCCCTGCTAGCTTTTTTTGAGACAGAGTCTCTGTTGCCTGGGCCAGAGTGCCGTGGCGTCAGCCTAGCTCACTGCAACCTCAAACTCCTGGGCTCAAGCAATCCTCCTGCCTCAGCCTCCCAAGTAGCTGGGACTACAGGTGTGTGCCACCACACCCAGCTAATTTTTTCTGTTTTTAGCAGAGACAGTGTCTCGCTCTTGTTCAGGGTGGTCTCGAACTCCTGAGCTCAAGCAATCCTCTGCCTTGGCCTCCCAGAATGCTAGGATTACAGACGTGAGCCACCATACCCAGCCATGTCAGCAGGTTTTCTGCACTGTGCCCCAGGGTTGTCCCAACTGGTGCTCTCCAGCCACACTGACCTCCCAGGGCCAGGGTCACCCGTGGCCTCCAGGCCTACAGAAAGCTCTGGCCTAACTGGTCATCTTCCAGGGGCCCCTCCTCCAGCACCTGGATCTGAAAGCCAGGCAGCACGTACCACTCTCTCTGCATGAATTCCTCAAAGCATCGTTTCATAATGCTCGGATTTCAGTCCGGACTGTACCTGCCCTAGAGGTAGCTGGACCTGGCCCCAGGGCCTGCTTGGCCTTGTCCTGTGTCCTGCTCACTTCCTTCTCATCTTGGCTGCCTTGCCTGCCAAGCTTTTCCTTGCCCCAGGACTTGTGCACCTGTCTCCTCCACCTGGGACGCCCTCCCCATGGCTGGCCATGTGTGGCTCTCAGCCTCATCCTTAGGTCTTAGTCCTTGGGAGGGGGCTGTCCCTGCCCCTTCTCATTGCCCCGCCCACCCCCACTCCCAGCCAGTGACTGATGCCCTGTTGAATTCCTTCCTGGCATATCCACCATCTGAAATACCTTATTTCCTTTTTTCAATTTTTCTTTGTTATCGTCTGTCTTCCTTTGCTAGCATTAAACTTGCACAGAGGAATCTTACCAGTTTACTTCACCGTTACTCCTTCTGCTCTTTGAATGGTACTTGGCATTTGGTAGGAACTGAATAAACGCGTTGGATGGAATGACTACCTGTTTCCCACTAATTCGTTCATTCTTGTGAAATGTGCTCTGGAGTTGCTGCTGCTCTGATTCAGGAACTGCACTAATGGGCGCAGCAGAAAGTAAGCATTGGAGGTGGGTCTGTCCTCCTGAGGCTCACCTGGGGCCCATGAAAAAGGAGACAGGGTGATTCCCAGGAGAGCTGCCCAAACGTGGTCAGGATCCAAGTAGAACAGCTCCCACATGCAGGGTATTCACTCAGCACAGCGCGGGTCAGCCTGCCCCATGCCAGCCCCTGCACCCGTGCTCAGACCCCACTCTGGATGTCCTTGGTCTATGTGGCCTTGTCTTGTGTCCTGATCGCTATGACTCCGTTTTCTTGTCTCTTCACTTTGCAGAGGAATGTTTGCTGGGGGATTGAAGGAGATGGAGCAGGAAGAGGTCCTGATCCACGGTGTGTCCTACAACGCCATGTGCCAAATCCTACACTTCATATACACCTCTGAGCTAGAGCTCAGCCTGAGCAATGTGCAGGAAACACTGGTGGCTGCCTGCCAGCTTCAGGTGAGGCTCGTCTCGTTGAGACCCGCACCCAAATGGGGTTCCCCATGATGCCCGGGACGCCTGTAGGGCAGTGGTATTTTGGCTGGAAGCTGAGTCAGAAGGGCAAGGACACTGAGTGGTGAAAGAGGCCACAGAGCAGGGAGGAGGCTCCGGTCATGCCCCAGGAGCTCGAGTGCAGCTGCTCCAGATGCCCCCAGCCCAGGCTCGTCTACCTTTGTCCTCTGCTCATTTGCTGGTTTCTTCCCTCGGCCCAACTCCCTGCCATTGAAAGGATCCTTTACGTAAGCAAGTGGGCCATCCCCAAGGCCATACTTGGGATGTTCCGTTTGCCCTGGGTCTGGCGATGCTGAGCGTCCCCCAGCATTGCTGCCAAGGACCTTTCTGCCTGTCCCTGTGCTTGGCCGCTTGTATTAATATCTCTTGAAAACCATTTTCTTTTCTGTTACTGAACTTTAAATACTTGTTTTCTGTAGAATTGAAAAAGTTTTCTGAGGCTTTGATAGTGTGAATTACATTTGGGAGATTCTATTGAATCTCAGTGGTATAGGTGCAGTTACACAGGGGTGGCCCTGCAGGTGCCTGTGAGGGTTAAGAGGCCTGGTCTGGGTTAAGAGTCATTTCGTCCCACATTTTTTGAAAGTGAAACAAAACGCTGTGCTGAGTTCATCATTCTGACCTTTCTTCAGATGAAAGCATGTTTGGGGCAATTAGAAAAAAACTCAAGTCATAGGAAATCCAACCTGTTCCAGGGTGTCTCGAGGTCCTGCTCTGCGACCGTCCTGTCAGCGCCCTGGGCTCAACCTAGGGGGCTTCTCGAGTTCTTCTACATTGTTCATTCCCTATACCCAAGTTCAGACAAGGCATCCTTGCCAGCACTGCTTGTAGCCATCTCTGGCCTCCCATTTCTCCATTTCTGCTTTCTCCTCCTCCCTGCATTGATCATGCACACTGACACCAACTCATCTTCCCAAACACTGTTTTCTCTCTCTCTTCAGTCAGTATGGAGACCTGCAGTCTCTTCCCACAGGTTTGGCTGGTGCTTCTGAGTCCCGGGCCGTCTCCCCAGTGCCTCAGAGGCAGCAGCCCCCTTTGTTTATTAACGGAATGGGCTTCTCTGCAGTACTGTTTTAAAGCAGATTTTACTCAGCATAACAGTGTTGAGCCCATAGGCCTACCAGATCTTGTTTGCTCACATACGTAGTGATAGCTGGTGGCTTAGGCCCCATGTGCTGGCTGTGTGCTTAGCTTGGGATCAGACTCTTCACGGTGTCCCCAGAGGCCTGGGTCTGAATCCCAGCAAGCCCATCCCACTGGGTCACCCAAAGCAAACATATTCCTTTCTCTGAACCTCTCTTGGGGCTCCTTCCCAGGCCAGGCACAGGCTGGTTCCCCTGTGAGACTGCACGGGGCAGAGGGGCTGCTGCTCTGAAAACAGAGTGGGAAAGTGAGGCAGCAGGGTCCTCTCAAGGAGCTGCTGCTCAGGCTCACTCAGGGCTGTTTGCACTGCACATTCAGCCCACAGCCTGGTCTTCAGGACCCTGGCCCATGACAAACCAGAAGTAGCATTTTTGGAAGAAGAGGCAAAGCAAAAGTGCCTGGAAAGGGATAAAATGGAAGGTCAAATGAAGACGTTCAGGGCCTAAGATAGCACCCCAGGGACATCTTGTGTAGGCACGTACCTGTCCAACAGTTAGCAGATGTTCCTTTAGTCCTTAGGACATCCCTGGCAAGCAAGCATTAGATGTCTTTTGAGTTAAAAATTTTTTTTTTGGCTGGGCGCGGTGGCTCACACTTGTAATCCTAGCACTCCGAGAGTCGAGGCAGGAAGATCGCTAAAGCTTAGGAGTTGGAGACCAGCCTGAGTAAGACCAAGACCTCTTCTCTACTAAAAATAGAACAATTAGCCAGGCGTGGTGGCGTACACCTGTAGTCTCAGCTAGTTGGGAGGCTGAGATAGGAGGATCGCTTGAGCCCAGGAGTTTGAGATTACAGTGAGCTATGATGACACCACTACAACTCTACCCAGGACAACAGAGCGAGACTGTGTCTCAAATTTTTTTTAATGTTATGATAAGCTTCAAGCATCAGTCAGCAAAATTATTCTACGTATGTGGTTACTTTACTGATCCTGGATAAGTCAGGTGTTCCTATTTTTTAGAGAAACCATTTTGTCCCATTGAACCCATGGCTGGAATTGCCCCAAAAATCAGTGGCAGGGGAGTTCCCACAAGGGGGTGCCCCAAACTGTTTTGAAATGGGCTAGTTGGGATTCCAAAGAAAGAAGCCAGGGTGGTCAGTCCAAAGCATGTATTAGAGAAACTTATATACAGAGTGCTGCAATGTATCCTCACAACCGGCAACAGGAGAAGAGATGAGGGGTCAGGGTATGGGGTTTATGTGAGAGTTTAAGGAACTTGGCCAGGGTAGGGCTGGTTTCTTTCAGGGTTCTGGGCAACAACGTAGATACCTTTATCGGTGTTCAAGGCCGCAGTTTGGGTTCAAGCCTGCTGGGAAAATCTTGCAGATGACTGCATCACAGACACAGGGGGACCCTGGAGAAACTCTAAAATCCTGCTTTCTTAAAGAATTTATCAACACCTGGTTTGTTATCCCAAGCAGTTTGCCCAGGGCCCTTCCCTTAATCTCCCACCCTGCCGTGCTTTGGCTGTCTGATCACAGGGTGCCCTCACGCCCGACTCCCTTCCACCTAACCGCTGTCCTCTCTCTCTCTTGCCCTCGTTCCACCCGATGTGCCTCCCCAGGGCTGGGGAAGGGGTGACGTGGCCACCAGGGAGCCCTTGCACTCACTGGAATCTAGTGGGTCTTGACCCAGGCGGGGGCCTCAGGATGGCCTACTTGCTTTGCGAGAATTCTGAGTCAGCTTCCTGGACGTGTACTGGGCAAGCGTTTGGAGCGCCCTGCCAGCAGCCCTGGTGCTCCTGGGGAACCGGGTGGGAGTTCTGGCAGGAGGAGAGAGCTGGGTGTGTTTTCAGCCCCAGCGCCGTTGGAGAGGCAGACTCTTTTGGGGAGCCCTGGGTGGGGTGGGGGTAGTCCCGGATCCCTTCCAAACCAGGGCATCTGACACAGGGACTGTGTGTGCTGCGCCCTGTTTCTCTGGGGAGCCAGTACTTTTGATCTAAAAGGGAATTGACACGTGTCAAGGGTCTGCTCTGTACCAGGTAGCGCCTGTGCATGCTCTCAGTTTCAGTGTATTCCTGTTCATTTTAACCATCCCTGCTTTATAGACGAGGAAACTGAGGCTCAGAGAGATTGAGAACATGCCACACATCTCCCGCTTGGTATGTTTCCAAACCCAGTCTGCAGTAAGCTCTAGTTGTCTGCAGTGTGTCCAGAAAGGTGGGAGACAGTTGAGGGCTTCTGCTCTGCTTTCCCTTCCGGGTGGCCGTATTTCTGCTGCCATCCTGTCTCCCACCCCCAGATGCTCTTCACCAGCCCAGTCGTTTTCTCTGCAGATCCCAGAAATTATCCACTTCTGCTGTGATTTCCTCATGTCCTGGGTGGATGAGGAGAACATCCTCGACGTCTACCGGCTGGCAGAGCTGTTTGACTTGAGCCGCTTGACCGAGCAGCTGGACACCTACATCCTCAAAAACTTTGTGGCCTTCTCGCGGACTGACAAGTACCGCCAGCTTCCGCTGGAGAAGGTCTACGCCCTCCTCAGCAGCAATCGCCTGGAGGTCTCCTGCGAGTCCGAGGTGTACGAGGGAGCCCTTCTCTACCATTACAGCCTGGAACAGGTGCAGGCTGACCAGATCTCGCTGCAGGAGCCCCCCAAGCTCCTCGAGACAGTGCGGTTTCCCCTGATGGAGGCTGAGGTCCTCCAGCGGCTGCATGACAAGCTGGACCCCAGCCCACTGAGGGACACAGTGGCCAGTGCCCTCATGTACCACCGTAATGAGAGCCTGCAGCCCAGTCTGCAGGGCCCGCATACGGAGCTGCGGTCGGACTTCCAGTGTGTCGTGGGCTTCGGGGGCATTCATTCCACGCCATCCACTGTCCTTAGCGACCAGGCCAAGTACCTGAACCCCCTGCTGGGAGAGTGGAAGCATTTCACTGCCTCCCTGGCCCCCCGCATGTCCAACCAGGGCATCGCGGTGCTCAACAACTTCGTGTACTTGATCGGAGGAGACAACAACGTCCAAGGATTCCGAGCCGAGTCCCGATGCTGGAGGTAAGTCAGGGTGCTTGTTGGTGCCTTTGTCTGCAGGTGATACTGGGGTGTGGGAGTTGTTGGCTGAGGGGCTGGTCAGGGGTATGTCATGCAAGGGTGCGTCACCAAAGACCCAGTTGCCCCTCAGCCTTTCACATGAACATCATGGCTCGTCAGGGGTACACCTGTGTTACGGAACGAAGTCCAGGTGAAGTCAGAGTGTGCACTGCAGTGATATAAGGGAAAGGGGCACCTGGATGGCCTACTTTCCTGTGTCCCCTGCTCCTTCCCAGAAACCCTCTCACCCTGGACCCCTGCCCACTTGGCCATGTTGGGGAAGAGCTGTGTTGTGAGTTCACTGTGCAGGAGAGGGGCCCGTGGTGGGACGGGCAGTCAGGGCCCAGAAGGAGAGGACCTAGGAGCTGGAGAGTGCTGGCCAGGGTAGCTGATCCTCCATCTTATCCTCGCTGAGCTTTGACACCTCTTGTTTCAGCTTCCGTCCCTCTGCCAGGCTGCTTTGCTCTTTCCTCTCTTAACCACCAGCCTGTGGTGGAGCAGGCTTCCTGCTGCTGAGCCCCTTGCCAAACTTGCACCTGGCCCTGGAGTCAGCTGTGTGCTGGGCACAAGTTCCCCTGGGAGGAGGCAGTTTTCTGAGAGGAGGTTTTATAGACTACTGAGGTCTGTAGGATGCCTCCAGCTCTGTCATTCGGTTAGTCTGTGATCCCACAAATCCATTTCATCGGGCAGGGCAAGGGACTGTAGGTCGAGTCCCCGTAGCCTCAGCTAATACTAGATTTCCAAGGACTGCCCCCACTACGTTGGTGTGTGTGGGAAGTCTCCCCGTCCTGCATGCTGAAGATGGGGCCGCAGAAAGAGATTGCCAGCGACTTCCATCAGGGCTGATGAGTTTATGTTCTTGTTTCTGTCTCCTAGGGTAAGGGTGGGAGTGGGGTCTGACCTGGCCATGCCACTTGAAATGAAGCAGGGTGACCCTGACCAGGGAGATGGCCACTTCTGCTCAAAGGTTGACAATGATATGTTGTGATTAAATATGAGGAAGGGCAGAGTTCAGAAAAGAGGAAGGAACTACCTTCATTTCCTCCCTGATCAAATGCTGTCCCCAGAGGGTGGCCACACCAGGCTGAGGTTTCACTCTGGCCAAGCCTCGAAGCTTCTTTTTTAGGGGCTCAGATTCCCAGTTGGGGGGCCAAGGCCAAACCTCCCTATAACCCACAGACTTGCAAAGCAGATCTCTCCAGAGTGTTTCAGCCTCTGGCCTTCCCAGAAGGTGGAGGCGGCTATGTGCCCAGCAGGGAGGCTGGGCTTTTCCATAGTGCTGTCCATGGGGGTGGCAGCTGGGGACTCTGCCTGCGCCTGTACTCAGTCCCCCATTATGAGCTGTTTATTTCAATTTCACTCACTATAGTGGTCTGAATTTCCTTGTAAACGTGCTGTGAAGGCAAAGCCAAACTCTGGATAATGCTAATTTTAGCCCCCGTAATCACTAACCACAGTCTCAAACTCCAGTCTGGGAGTTGGATCACAGTGGCAGGTGGAGTTAGTTAGCAAGACCTTCTTGAGGGAGCAGGCACAGGGTGGAGGCGGCAGGAAGGACCCCTGCCTGCTGCTGGTTAACCCGGGGCTCCGTCACCTCTGCAGAGGGAAGGCCTCAGTCATCTCCCAGCTGACACAAAACTTCCAGGTAAATCTCTTAATTTGAATGGTCTAAGAGTTTGTTTCTTTCTCTTTCTCCTTTCATAATTCACCAGCTTAGAACCTAGAGGCTTTCAGAATATAATAAAACAAGATTTTGTGGTAAAATAGGCTTTGCATTTTGTGGAGTTAGTATTCACCAGGTTATGTCTTAAAGTATTTATACAGAAACTACAACAATTATAATAACAATTTGGTTTTTTCCTTAGACATTTCCATGGCTGTTAATATTTTAAATTGCATTTAAATTTTAAAAAATGTTAATAGACACTTAAAACATAATTAGTCATGGAAATGTTTAAGTTATGGAAACACAGAAGAAAAACAGTTCACTAAATTTCTTAAGAACCCCCAGAACATTTTTGTACCAATTCTAGAGTTCATTTCTGAGTTTGCAATAGGATGATCCAAAATCTGGATTAAAGCGACTGTCCTAGTCCGTCCAGGCTGCTGTAACAAATATCAGAGACTGGGCAGCTTAAACAAACATTCATTTCTCACAGTCTAATGCTGGGAAGTCCAAGGTCATGGTGCTGGCCCATTCAGTCCTGGTAAGGGCCCTTTCTTGCTGTGTTCTCACATGGTGGAGAGAAAGAGATCTCTAGTCTCTTCCCCTGATAAGGGGACCAATCCTCATCATGAGGGCTCCACCCTCATGACCTAATCACCTCCCAAAGGTCCCACTGCCTGATAGCATCACACTGGGGGTTAGGGCTTCAACATATGAATTTGGTGGGACACAAACATCCAATCGTAATGCTTTGCCCATCTATGGCCACACCACCCTGAAGGCGCCCAATCTCGTCTGATCATAGTGCTTTTCCCCAAAAAGGAAAGCTTATTTGTTTTTTTTTGTTTTTTTTTTAGAAAATCTTTATATTCAAAAGGAAAGCTTATTTTTATTAGAAAAGTATTACTGGAGGATTTATTCTGAGAAAGTGGAAAATTAATGCAATAAAGAGGAAGCAATGGGACAGAACACAGCAGGGAAATAAGAAATCAGCAAAGCTTTATGTCTAATTTATTGATATGTGGTGCGGTGTCAGTGTGTGGTGTGTGTCTCCTTAAACCTGAAGCCACAGCCTCTGAAGCTGTGAGGGCAAGAGACCAGAAGGAGCCAGTGTAAGCACGTGGAGGGTGTTGTCTCACTCTGGTGGGAGTTACAGACATTGATAGGACTGGGCTGAACACAGGGGACAAGAGACATGTACATAAAGGGACAGAGCACAGGAAAGGCAGGAATGGCACCATTTCTAGCCAGCTCACGGGGCCTCCGTGAGAACTGTGCCCCGAGCCTGGACTGCTGGTGCCCAGCCAGACTGTCCCCTGGCTCATGCCCCCCACTTGTGCAGGTCTCAGACGCTGCCTTTTCAAGAGGCCTCTCCTGGTCACTGGAAAAGCTCTGCCCTCCCCAGCCCCACTGGCCAGCAGGTCATTCATCTCCATACCTCACTTTGTATCCCTCCTGGTGACTGCCGTTCTGTCGAGCACTCGTTTGCTGTTTAGCCTGTTTCCCATCCTGCAGTGAGAGGCAGAGCCCTGGCCTCTCGAGGGTCTCTCTAGATGCCCAGCACTGGGCACTGTGCCTAACACACGTCGGGGGCCAGCAAATGTTGGTGAAGTGAATGAATGGTTTCCTTGCTGGTAATCTTCCTCCTTTGTTTAATTCATTCAGCAGAAAGTGAGATCTAGGAATACAGAAATGAGCCCTGGTCCTTTAGGAACCACCCCCCACAAGTTAACAAGCACCTTTTTTGTGCTTGTCCTGTACAATCCCTCTTGATAGCTTTTCTAGGCAGGTATTTGACAGGTGGAGAGCTGAGTGGACAGTGAGAGATTAAAACTGATGCTGGACAGGGCAGAGCCTGGATTCGCACCCGGTCTCTTCTCTTTCCTGGTGCCCCACCTCCTGAGGCTCCTGTTCCCTGTTCCTGGCCAGAGGGTGGGTGGTGCTGGCCACGTGGCAGGGCAGCAGGAAGCAGCTGCAGAGCAGGCCAACTGTGCTTTGGGACGAAGGATGAAACTGATCTCTTCACTGACCAGCCCAGGGCACAGGCCAAAGACAACTTTATTTACTCTCTTCTGAGCTAGTTGAAGTTAGACTTGTTCTCTTTGGAGTAGGTCTTCCTTTGGAGAAATATAAACATTTGTCTGAAGGAGGCTATAACTATCTGTGAGCTGTTGGGCAAGGAGGCTGCAGAAGTAGAAGCTGGTCAGATGCTGGCACCTGGGTAGTGGGGTCAGGGAAAGAGAGGCCCCTCATGGCTCTGTGATCGTCTTCGTCCACCCAGCAGCACACCTGCCTGCATGCTCCTCATGGGCCCAGCACAGTGCCAGGCCTGGGGCACGGTGAGAAAGGGAAGAGCTGAGGGGGTCCCCAGGAAGTGGGGAGAGCCTGGGGCTGGGAGGTCTGGGAAGGTGGGTGTGGACAGGGGCTGTGAAGGGCCTGGGGTGCTGGGGTGCAGGCATCTGGATTTTGGTGCGTGAGCAGCAGCTTTGGTGGTGTGGGTGGGAGCAGAGAGACAGGTGTGCAGGGCTGCACTGAGCACACGTGAGCAGCCAGGTGGAGATGGCTGGGGGGACGGGTGGCATTTGCACTGTGGTTCCAAGAGCAGGAGAAAGCGATGGGTGACAGTTTTATTTTATTTTATTTTTTTTACAAAAGTTGGCTGGGAAGGAGGGAAAAGGCAGGGCTGTGACCTGGGACAGCTGCATCTACTGTGAAAGAGGCAGGAGGTGCCCCTGATATCAGCAGTGCCTGAGGGGTACTGGGCTCAGCAGTGGCTCAGCATCCCTCCTGCCTTCCCCCACATGCCTCAGGCCTGGGCTGCCGAACATTGCAGGCCCCTCCCAGACGGCCCTCAGCCCAGCAGCCCACCTTGCCCAGGCCAGAGTCCTCCGGCCTCATGGCCTGCTGCAGCCAACCCAGCATCTTTCGTCCTGGAGCCAGGGGCGGTGTCCCTGGAATCCCACCAGACCCTGTCCTCACAGAGCCTGCAGTCCAGGCCAGAGGACCTTGAGGAGTGGAGAGGATGCCCACGCTGGGGAAGTCAGGAAAGCTGTGGGGGCCACAGCATGGCAGGGGAGGTGGGGGGGTGACAGGAACCTGGCTGCTGTCGACACGGCTGAGGGCATGATGGATGCTGTGCACAGGATGCGCCAGAGCAGACCCCTCGTGATGGAGGGTTAGGGAACCTCAAGGCTGGAAGGCCAGCGTGGAGGGGGCTTGATGTACCCATCCACCTAAGAGACTCCACCTGGGGCCTTCCTGAGTAGGGGCAGGGCCACGAAGACCATGAGGGGAGACAGATGAGATGGAGGTGGCTTTAGGAACAGCTGTTGGACAGCCTGGGGTGGACAGTTGGGTGGGCTAGAAGCCACCCAAGAGGTTACACCTGGAAGGGACCAGCATCATAGACAGAAACCCAGGGGACTCCTAGCCACGCCTTCCAGGCTGTGAGTACACCTGCACTCAGGTGTGTAGCAGCCTGCTGGCCTGGCTATGGTTCGGTGTGCACTGGTGTGGGGCAGTTAGGGAGAGTTCAGGCCAGGCTGTGGCAAAGTGGAAACAGGGCCAGAGCAAGAGGTGTGGGCCTGCGGTGCAGGCTCCCTGCGTGGTTAGTGACATGCCGTCCTCATGTCCTCTCAAAGGTACGACCCACGGCACAACCGCTGGTTCCAGATCCAGTCCCTGCAGCAGGAGCACGCCGACCTGTGCGTGTGTGTTGTGGGCAGGTACATCTACGCTGTGGCGGGCCGAGACTACCACAACGACCTGAATGCTGTAGAGCGCTACGACCCTGCCACCAACTCCTGGACCTACGTGGCCCCGCTCAAGAGGGAGGTAAGGAAGCTCTTCAAGAGGGGCCTTCTCCTTCCTACCCAATTGCCTTCCCCAGGGTGTGCGGAAAGTGAGAGGCCCAGGTGTCAGGCCCGGTCCCAGGTCGGGGGACCAGGCCCAGTGAGCAGAGTCCACGTCGTTCCAGAGACCATGCATTGAATGCATCAATGGGGGCCCCATGAGGTTCTGCCAAGCCCCCTGGGGGAGAGTGTTCATCGAGCATCCAGACTCCATTCCTCAGAATCGTACCCGCCTCTCGAGTTTCATGTGCTGAGACCTGTCATACCACCTGGGCCCCTGTAGGCTGCTTTAACCCTCTAATTCAAACACAGACAGAAACCTTCCCTTTATCTGTCCATTCGTACAGCTGAGATGAGCTGGGACGTTTCCCAAGCTGTTAAATGGGAGGGACCCTGAGAGAGGTGATGGCTCTCAGCAGCCTGGCTCACTGGCCTGTCCTCAGACCTCTCCCTGACAGGCCCCCTGGAGGGCAAGGCCTTCCAGAGCCAAAAAACACTTCTAAGGTTTTATTTTTTGTATTTAAAAAAAAAAAAAAAAATCTTCACTTCAGCCTGGGCAACTGAGTGAGACTCTGTCTCAAAAAAGAAAAAGAAAATCGTGTGCATCCTACATAATTCCTTGGTTTATTCCAGTTTGACGATGTTTGACATTATGCTCATTGTGCAAAGGTGATGCTTTAGGGAGCTGCCTCTCTTTTATCTATGGCTTTGGAGTACTCGGACCTGGTGCAAAAACCAGACATGGGATCCCAGGGAAGGAAAAGGCCTTGGTGGCCCCCCTCTTCCCTGGTCTCAGCCTCTGAGAACAGGGTATGTGCCCTGCTAGTACTGGCATGGCATTTGTCGAGTACCCGCTACTGCTCGGGGATGGCTGAGCATCCCAGAGGCAGAGGATGGTGTGGAGGCCACGCATGCAGACATGGTCCCAGGCTCTGCCCACACTCATTCCGGGAGCTTGGCAGGAGCTCTGGCCTTTGTGAACCTCTTTCCACTATCTCCCACACTTCCCCAAGGCCCCCAGGGACAGGTTTTGACTTCAGGGGATTGGGGGTGGTGTCTCCCTGGTGGGTGAGGCTCATCTCCACACAGGTCATCCGAGTCACTCCCACAGCCCACACAGATTGTTGTCTCGTAGGCAGCTGTGAGCTGTGGACTGCTCCTTGCTTCTCAGCTTCTTGGGGAAAAGGAAGCCTGTTTGGTAGAGGGACATTCCCTACCCCGATCC